>NC_086292.1:15520782-15833475 GCF_963924245.1 Chroicocephalus ridibundus
ATGAGTACAGTGGATATAAAATATGATTCCACTAAAAATTATAACTTACTAATTACTCTGAATAAGCTTATAGAAATGCTATAGATGTAATTAAATGGCACAAATATACTTCCAAATCCAATTATAGCAATGGAGCTATGATTATACAGTTGCATTAAGAGTTAAAATAAAATATGATGCCAGATAAATGGTTATATTAGAAAGGTATTATTAGATTCTCTTGCATTTATTCACCATTGAGCGCCACCAACCCTTGAAGGGACAAATAGAAGAAAAGAGACAGAGGAGAAAGGCTGTTCGCTTGCTAAATATAGACAGTAACAACTGAGCTATTTCTACTAGAAAAGATAAAAGGAGAGGTACCAGCTACCAATACATGACTTGCACAACAAATCAAAACACTGACTCTTATTCACAGTCCTACAGCTCCACCAGAATTAACAACTTTTGTAAATACCAGAGCATAAAAGAAGTAAAACTTGAAAAGGATTTACTGCAGAAAGTTGAAAAATCGCAGAGAAAACACAATATACCAATAAAGAGCCAATTATTGCAACCATCAATATTCAGCAGTGGACCATCAGAGGAAAAGATATGCAGATTCAATTAGGAAAAAATACAGTCATGCCTATCATTTGGCAGAAGAGCATTACTTACACATACGAAAAGGGACACTCGCTTTATTTAGATGTTTAAATAATAATTTGATACTTTACCCATTATTGTCAAGAACTTAACAATTAGAGGAAACAAATACATGCACTGTCTTGAGTCCCTTTCTGATTTAACACTAAAACAAGTCACCCTTTGCTTCAGTCTCTCTTGTCCTTGAAATTCGTATTGACTTTATATATATATATTTTTTTTTATATATATATATATACACACACACACATTTATGTATATAGTGTATCAGGTTTGCCAACTTTTGAAACCCAAGAGAAATATTCACCAATTGCCAGAAACTGTTAGGTCATGCTTAAATGACTTACAACTTTACCTGTTTTTAAAATTCAAACATAAACCAGGCACGACATGCATGGGGGTTTTTTGTGAGAATTCCTCTCAGTGGATTCGTAAATGCTTGTTTAGAGGTTTCCCATTAATAAATACCTGCAGTTTATCCCTGTTTTCCAGTCACAAGGAGAGGGGTGGTTTATAATGGCACACAGACTGTACCTACACTCCCCAGGTACGTGTTGGGCCAGTAGCATAATAAAAAGACGGGGGGAAAAGAAGAAAAAAAAAAACCTAAAAATAGTCTTTTATTCTGCTTTTGCTGTTATATTATAAAGACAAACAGAAACCTCCACATGCTCAGCTATGCCTTAGCTAAGCAAATCTCATAAATGTCTGAATTTCCCATTATGGCCATGATTTCTAGAGGGAGATGAAATCTTTACCTCTCTCTAAATTGATGGGAGTCTCCCTCCTCCCTTCAGATGCCAGAATATGGAAGTAGAAGACTACCCCTCTGAAGGCTGTATTTTATAATACTCTGATGAGATGCCTTTTGATTTAGGGTTTGCATGAAGGAAGAAAAAAAAAAAAATCCATGTAGTCTGCCAGCTCATCTAACCCAACTTTAATCACTTACTGTGTAGACAGCTATATCTGAGCTAGTCATCTAAAATCCCTTTAAAGTCAATGGCGAGAAATAGATGTTTTTAGGATGCAATTAATTGATTGGAAGGAAGAAAGATCTATCATCTATGGAAAAGAATTGTGGCCCAGAGGATTCTGCTTTTCTCCATTTACTTTACAGGGAGTTCACACATTTGCATTGTAGTTGTCATCTAAAAGGGGTGAGAAGAATATCACCATTTTCTATTAACCAATCTCTCCTTTAAAAAAAAAAAAAATAATATCTCTTTTAACGTTCCCCTTCCCTTCTGTTTCTACACCTAGTCTATCCTGGGACATCAGTTCAATTTTTTACACTGTAAGCCCATTAAGCCTTCAAGGAAATGGATTCATTCATCAGGTGGCAATGAAAACTTCTGGATCATACATGACCACTCACCTGGGCCAGCAGAGCTGACCCATCATGTTTAAAAAACACATTAACGGAGAGTTTCATGACAATTATCACAGAAATATTCAGAACTGTGCAGATAAAGGAAAATTGCCTTCCATTTTACCACTCTCCCAAGGACCCATCGGCCCAGGACTCTAGGTCATGTCCAAAATGTACCAGAAAATTATGATGATTACATATAGCCTAATGAGCTGGGCTGTGGTGATTTTCATGGAGACAGAGAAAAATATTCCCCCTCAAGAGGTCATGGCACATCTGTCAACTTGAAAACATAGCAAACTTCAGGAGGAGGAAAAATTAATAATAATAAATTTGTCTTCATCAAGTAAGATCCAATGAAGTCAACCTGAAATAAGTTTTGCCAGACTTAAATATTGTGGAGACCCCCAACTGCCTTTCTTTCGCCTAATCTACCACCCAATGGATAGCCCTGTGCAATTTTGTTCTGCTTTTACAAGCTGGTGAACCAGCCTATTTCCTCTCACCCACCAAAGAGCAACCATTGTACTGAAGATCTTTGAGAAATCTGCCGCACACTCTGACATAAGGGAGTAAGTTTTGTTTCATGTTCTCCTTACGCTGGGGCATTCATCTTCAAAGTGCCTCGCACGCAACCATGGAGCCTTAGAAGCGTATCAGGGGCAATTCAAAGAGCTTTGCACGGAGCAGGAGGGGGTTCCTGTTCAAAGCTGCAGCCTTGCATCTGCCAGAGAAGAGCAGATTCAAAACCGAAGAGGTCACTTCACCTACCTGTAGTGGGATCTCATATTCAGAAGACTCCAACTAAAAATAAGGGATATTTAGACAGTGTGATAACTGAAACCCTCTAGGCAATGCTCTTTCTCTCTCTCCCTCACACACAGACACATACAGAGCCGTGTCTCCTTTAGAAAAAAAACCCAAAACTGTAGGAGACATAATGGCCTCCAGAAAACTTACAGATTAGCTCCATCTATAGCATCCTCCTGGTTTGAACACAAAAGTTTCCAATGAGCTGGACCAGCACAGACCTCTCTTCAAAACACCTGAAACAAAGAAACTGGAATAAGCAGTTGTTTAATATATGATAGAGTGGTAAAAACACGGATTTCTTTCAATTATCCAATTTAATGCTATATTTAATGCCATGGAGGAACTATCCCGCTTGGTTCAGAAATTACAATTACCTCTTCTGCCATCAGACCTGGAAGCCCCTAGATAACATACGGGCTGTGCTAGGGTGGGCCCTATCTAAACACAGAGTAAGAGAGCTGCTTTCCCCAGAATTTGTCATTTACATGGGAAATACAGAAAAGTACGGAAGCAAGTATTGTTCTCCTCATTTTATACAGGGAGAACTGAGACAAGGAGAGATGCGAGTTCATGTACAAGTAGATCAACAGATGTTTAATGCCATTGACAACGTTAAGGAAATCAGAAGTGGATTGCTAAGTGAAGCAGAAGTATAATAGTCCTGTGGCAGCTTTGTATCAGGCACTTGACTTTTTTAAAAAAAAAAAACAATTTAGATTAAATCTTTGTAACGCCTGCTTTTTGATAAGATGTAAGTAGCTCTGCATCTGCAAGGAAGTCTCATGTTTGCTACTGAGAGAGGACAGTGGCATCTATGGGACTTAATCCCACTGCCCTGAGTTGGCAGGCTCTAACCCTGATCCCCGTCCCATCACACATGTGGCACTAGCCACCTCCTTCCTCCTTCAAACATTCACTGCCTCAGGTACAGACCTCATCTCTGTATACTGTTCCTAACAACTGTAATAGTTCCTCAGTATCTAATGTCTTCGAGGACTTATTTTTTCTTTTTTTTTAAATAGTAGGTTAAAATGCACACCATCCTACAATCTATCCTCTATCCTCCTTTCTCAAACTCCTCTGACTTATGTTATGGTCTCATTAAAATCCGTAAAGCCTTTGGGACAGTCTTTGTCTGAATGGCGCTTCATATATACAGTCACATTACTACCGGTATGGTATATTTTTGTATTAGAAGTACCTGGCTTTGTTTTTCTTTTAAACTGATTTTTAACATGGCCTCCATTGCCACGTGCTTCATTTTGCTGCAGTGCTGACTGCGGTATTTCAGATTCAGCGTGCTTACTCTAAGTTCAGTTTATAACAGCAGGCCAAGATGCATCATAAACTTTATCTCTGATTCCCCTTCTTATGTAACATTTGTGTTTTCTCAAATTTTCCTACTTAGCACTGCAAATGATTCCTTTAAAGCATCTGATCAAATATATTGGGATCTGGGAGATAATTCCAAGATTTTAATTTAATTGTAGAATTATGCATGTACTACATATAATCTGTCACCATGTATAGCTTCGTTTGCTACAAGGCATCTCTCAAGAAGAGCTAACCATTTTGAGACCCTTTCATGCCATAAGGCTGCTAGAACACACACTATGCTGTACAACCTGCTTTCAGACTGTTTCAAAGCCTGCGTTTGCAATGTGTTTCCTTTTTTCCATATTTTGTTCTCATTTTTGTTGCTCTTGCAGTGACCTCACCTGGAGCAACGAGGCTGCAAGCCCCCCATAGGTCTTCACAGGAAGAGCAATTGGTGTATGCCCCATATGTTTCCCGGGTTGTAAAACAGCATAAAAGTATAAATGAAGAGCCTCGTACTATCTTTCTTCCTGCTGTGTGTAATCAAGCCAAAAAGTATCCCTTACTAAGAAGGAACCCGCAAATTACCTTGGCGTACCTGACCCACCAGCAGTAATACAACATTATTTTCCCCCCACTCACATCATTGGTGTGGAGCTGGATCTCCTGCTGAGCTCCTCCAGCAGGTCCGCAGTGCTGCTGGTCTGCATAATGCCTGGCTTGGATTTAAAAAAAAAAAAAAAAAAAAAAAAAAAAAAAAACCAAAAAAAAACACAACAAAATGAATTTGAATGAGATACAAACCTTTGCCACCAAAATATGTGAAATATTTTTTAAGAACTTTACATCATTTTACGTATTGCAGAATTGACCCCATATATCCGGGAAGTCTGAAACTGAAATAAGATTTAATGCGGCTAAGAAATAATCACAGGAAAGCATTTTGGATTCAGACAAGTATGAAGTAAGGCAGTCTATTTTATTCAAAGAAAGCTAAGGGTACCTTTCATTACATTCAACTACATCAATTACAGAGTGCTTTAATGGAAAAGGATTAAAATGTACAAAGGTAAAACAAACAGCATTACTGCAATGTCCAGTAGGAAACAACTTCCTTACGTGGCAGATAAGATTACAGAATTACTGAAAAAAGGAAGGAAGGAGGAATGGAAGGAAGGATTTCATGTACCTTGACCAGATTCACTGCAATGTGACGTAAACCCAGGACACTGCAGCACATACATTTTGGAAATTAGCCCCGGCATCACCATGCTGAACCTCATTGCCAGAGCTCGGATCTGAACTCTCTATTTCTGTATTTCCTATTTACTTCTAGCCAGAGAAGTATTATTTCATAAATGCTAAGTTTTAGATAATGTTCTGTTTCTTTAAGTCTCTTCAAATTGTGTCTGTACTGTCCCAGATCATTGCAAACTATTTACTTCACTTCTATCCACATTTTCACTTGCAGGATGTGTGCTATTCAGCCCTATATTCCTTAAAAGTTTGATAACAAGTTCTTCATATGCCTAATTTGGGCTTAATTCAAGGCTGGGGTAAATCGTTACAACTCAGAGGAAGTCAATAGGAGCACAGCGACTTACATCAGCTTTGTGTCGGTAAATACTGACAAGATTGATCTCAAATTTTTTCAGAACAAAAGATTTTTGAAGATGGATTAAACAACATAAACGCTGAGCTGTTTTGGTAGACTGCAAATGGCATAACACATGCATTGTGTGACATCTCTGAATTATCCCTTCGTGGTAATGTTGACATTACATGGTATTGACTCATGGAAGAAGCTTAAATACCCTTTTAAGTTTTCAAGACTCTTTGACAAAGCACTATTTCATTAACAAAATGTTAATGGAATCTAGGAAGCTTGAATATACAGTATAGCCTGCTGGTTTCAAGAAGTTCTGTTCACTCACCAAGAGACGTGACTGCAACAGAGGAACGTAATTCTTATTTTTAGGCCAACAGAAAAGGGAGCATCTCAAGCAGGACACTCATTGGTTGAAAAAGGAGGACCCAAAGCTACTTCCACAGAGCTCCACTAAAGGGCTACCACACCTTCTGCTGGAGAAGGTCAAAATAGCACAAACAAGAGAAAATACATCAATACAAGGTAAGCTAGGAGAGATAGCAGGGTTGACATTGCCTTGGAGCTAAGGCTTCTTGCTTGTGAAAAGGAGGAAGACCGAGAGAGCATCAGTATGAAGAAGACACGCTCTGGGGTTGTGTTTGGGAAAAGGTTAATTATGTGCCTACATCTAAAATTGTTGGCTGTCAGTATCCTGCTAATGACACAAATGGCTCTCAAATAAGTACAGGCTTTTATATTTGATGGGCTTACTGATAGGAACAGATCTTGGTTTTCAGGTCTTCATCTGACCCAGAGCAGGGACTTGATGGTGAGAGAGGGGCAGTGCAGGCAGAGGAGATGCCCTCGCCGGATGTCCCGTGTCACTTGCCAGGATGACAGGGGGGATGACCCCTGTCACGGTAAGGCAGGGGTACGCGAGGGATTGGTTTTCACTCCAGCCAGAACCTTTCACCTGTGAAGAGCAGAGAGCAGGTTCCGCTCCCGATGACGGGTGCTCACTGTCTGCTAGGAGTGATTTTCATCACAGCCCGCAGCTGAGCAGGGAAGACCCAGTCACTGCTGAGCAGTGTCCTGCCACCACAGATGAAAGGTAGCTTTGAACGCTGGAAAAACAGACACCTTTTTTTTTTTTAAATTGTCTTTTCTGATGTCCATAGAGCAATAGATTGTTTATGAACAACCACCCACAAATCTTTTTATCAGTAACCTTATAACTATTTACAATGCACGCTGCTCATGACTGTGAGATACTCCCAACACCTTTTCAACATTGAACTCCATATAGATACCATTTATAAGTCAAATCTTTGCGTGAAAGGTGACAGACCTTTTGAAGGGCAAATTTTATTCACACATTGGCTAGTCAAATTTCTAAATTTAAGCTTTTCTGCTGTTTTCTAGATCTGCAATTGCTTTAAGAAATCAGGAAAGTCATTATTAACAGAAGAGATTGGAAGGGATGGGCAGGGAAATAGTAAACCTCTGCCCATTTGCTTGCTTCCTGAATTTGACAGCATTTTGTGTACCAACAGCTTCCACATTTCCTTCTCAACAGTCCATTTCATCTTTTATATGGACTCACATAAAGTAACAAGTGGAAGAAAATCATGGAAAAAAGAAATGAAAAATTCAGTGCATAAACACAAAACTCGAATGAGGCATTCAAGGGCCACCTTGCTGCCTGGAACTGCTTCTTTTCATTTTTAATTGTTTAGATTTCAAGTTGATAAAATCCACGTTAGTAAAGGTAACTTTCCCTGACTGCCCAGTAGAAGGCACAATGAGAAGTTCTCTGTGAAGGAGAGAAGGTCTCCGGTATGCATTTGTATGCATCTGTGCAATATATTAAAATAAGTAAATACATAAATAAATAAAGGCAGTGGTACAGCTACATATACAAATAACAGAATCAATCAAACATGGCAAAGCTGCAAAACACATCTGCGCTTGGGTACCAATGACTGGATTAAAGGGTGAAGTAATCCAGGTGTTAATGAGACGGGAGTCAGGGACCCTCGGGACTGCTCTCCACGCCTGCCATCACTAACGCCATCAGCAGTTTTGCCTCCAGCCTTGATGGGATCGGGACCATGGATTATAAAGGAAGAGGGAAGATCCTCAGCTGACATGACTGACTGATAGACAAAGGGCTTGTTTGCTAGCTGAAAACAGGCATTTTTGGTGCAATAGCAAAGCTTTGTACACACCTACCCAATTCCTACACAACTAATTGCAAAATGATGCTGATGGTCACTACTGTTGTTCTCCTTAGCAGCACCTTACCCTCTTGGTTTTGTTTTTTTTTGTTTTGTTTTGTTAATCAAGCCAAATTACCTTTACCTCAAGAGGTGTACAACTACAGTATTAATGGCAGTCTGATGCCCCAAAGAGAAGAAAAATACTCCCGTAGAAAGGGATGAAAGATTTTGTGCCAGGCTGAATGCAAAGCACAGACAATTCATCTTCCCAAACACATTGCTTGCTCTCAGAAGGAGCAGAGGAAAGCTGCACCGCCTGAAGAGTGCTTGGCTGCACTGCATCAATGCAAGGGAGCCCTGCAAATCCTCTGCTCAGGGGATTCCTTCCAGCACAAGGCAATTCCACCTTTCAAAAACCAAAACACAAGAGAAAAGTGCCCAGAGCACATCCTCGGTGGGCAAAGCAGCCCCCGGGTCTGTCCTCCAGATGTGGCTGTCAGCACCCTCTTCAGCTAAGAGAGTTTCCTCAAAATTGTGATGTAACTAAATTGAAAATAAAAGATCGAGGCTCTTCAAGAATAAGCAAATAAAGTGCTGAATGGCCATACCAGAATCAGCAGAGTTTAACCTCTTCACACAACGAACACAGCCTACGAGCAGAGGATCCAGGTGAGCCCTCAGGGCTCGATATTCCTACTCCTATGGAAATGCAATAACCTGATAAAAGAGAAAGAAAGAACACATGGAACGTTCCTCAAAGGTTTCATGGAGAATATTGTAGGTTTTGGTATAAAACAATTTAAAGAAACTACAGAACAATCAAAATTCAAGGAACTTATAGGAATAAAGACATTTCAATCTGGACTGCAAAGTATTGTGCTCAGTCAAGGACACTGAACTTTGTGATCCTGCTGGGGTCATGAATTTTCCACATGAATTAACAGATGCCCATTGAGCTGCAGCGTCCAAGCAGGATTTTTATCCTGGCTGCAAATTTGCCCCACGATGTTCGCATCCCATTGCCAGGAAAGCATCTCCCACCCTCCAGATAGCATTGGTCAAAGCCCTCTGTGAATAACCACTTTATAATGTGAGACACTCACTATGCAGTGGGTCACTGGTAGCAGGGTTGAAAAAGGGACATTCAGATCTAAAATCACAAGCCTCTATAGTCTATGCTGAAAAAATTAGCGCTGCCTCAAAGGCTCTTACAGACCTAGGAGGATCAACACGTTCAAGGAACAGATTGCTGCAGCATGCTAGCAAAGGTTAGGGAAAGCTGGAAACCTTAAGGTCTTGCAAATTAATCTGTGTATTGCACAAGTTTTTCCTCTTCCGAACCTGCGACAAATGCAGATTGTATTCGTCATACTTTTATAAAAACCTTTAATCAAAATCTCTCACTCTCTTTTGAGCAAGACTGCAACACTCCAGAGATACAAAGAGAACTGGAAGGCAGGAGTTCTGCAGAAGGGCCATTTTACTTCTAAAATTCCGCTTCGGCCCCCTTGCGATTACACAGATTTCCAGCACCCTGACAAGTCAGTGTACTCACACCCATATTTTTCTTCAGCTGCCACATTTAGCCACAAGGACTGTGACTGTAAATTAAAAACAAAAAAAAAAAAACAAAACCAAAAAAACCCACCACCACCACACTCCTTAAAAAAAATTCAAAAATTAAAAAAACTACATCTGCAACTGCATTAACATAAAAGTCATTAGCCGCAACTGGCACCACATGGTGGGGTTTTTCTTTCCCATTCATGGGAGCGAGCTGAGCCGAGCCAATCTGAGCCGTAGCCCACCATCCTGCTGCCACTCAGGCACCTCTCGCCAGCTGTTCCTCAAGGAGGACATTCATTACTCCAGAAGAAAAACACCTGTGTAGCATCAGACACAGCTGATTTTCTTGAAGTAAGAGGGAATTTACTATCTTGGTAGTACAACTATAAGAATCAGCCTTTTTTTTTTTTTTCTTATCTCTGGATGAGTCTTTAAGTCAAAAGATTAAAGAACGGAGAAAAGGTATACAAAAACTGATAATCCCAACACAGAAACCTTCCAATCATAACCACTTGTCATTCTTAGCATAATCTGCAACTTTCAATACACTGTTCTGTTTCAGGCACATTTAAGTACCCTATAGAAATTACTTTATGCTGCTATTATTCCTAAAGAACTTCAGCTGAGTTTGGATCCACCATCATTCATCATGTCAAACACTCTACGGGTAGTTACACACATTTTGCTCCGTTTTATAAAACAGCTAGCCTTAGGTTTTATTAATTTTCATTGGCTGCAGAAATTACAGAGACCTTATGCTTATTTATAAATTTTATCCTAACTTATATCCACTTTCTGTGAAAACCAAGCAGTGCTGTAGAGATACATTAGGTCTTCTGGTGCCGTTCCTTCCATAAGAAGGGTATCCCAAATCTTGCCTTGTTGCTTGCAGCTTATATTTCTCTGTTGTTTCTATTTCCTGGGATTTAAAGTTAAAGAGAAGCATTTTTTTGTTGTTGCTGATAACTGCATTCCCAAGGGCAAACAGTTGATTTGTATGGTGGTTCTCTCTCTTTTTGGATGTTCCACAGCCCACGTTGACTTCAAACCTCTCGCTCTTCAAACAGTTTTACGTCTGTGTGATTAGTAAGCATCCCTAAGTAATCAAAGATAGGGAAAATCTGAACTTCCCTTGTCACGAGAGAGGAGGAGAGAAAACCAGTGGCCAGCGTGTTGCTATCACCATCCAGTGTGGGGTTTTGCTCCCTTTTCCATAAATGACAAAATTTTAGGAAGAGCTGACAGAAGGGGCTGTTACAGAAAGCAACACGCTGCAGCAAATCCACTCAGCAGCAGACTATCCAAACCCGAGCTGTAGGGTTGCTGGTGAACAGAAGATACAATGTTCAGAGGAATTTCATTCCAAAACTTTTCCTGAAGCAAGGTAGAGAAAATTAAAGTATTTTAAGAAGGTAATGCGGCAGCTCAACAAAGCTTTAACTATTACCACGGACAGGATATCTTTGTGCAGACAAACTGGTATTTGGTGGGAAGAGCAGCAAAGGTCTCAGCAGACAAGTCAGAGCTCACACACAGGAGGCTTCTGAGAGCAACAGGCTAAAATTTTAGAGGGAGGACAGAGCCATGGGATGTTTGATGTCAGTAAAAGAGTTCCTGGCAGCATCCAGCAAGCATGTTCCAGCATGTGTATGTGCATGAGGTGTAGCTACAAAAGCCCCCCTGCCACACGGCCACCCTTGGCCCACCTCGGGTGTCCCTGGAGCTGGAGCTCCCCACCGCCCTGGCAGTTTCATGGGTACAGGGAGTCCTGGAAGTCGTTCCCATCTTTAAACACTTTCCTTTGGAGCACTTCAGCCACCTGTTCAGTGTAGTAAAATACCCGATCCGTTTAATGAGGCTTCCAGTAAAATAACTCCTTTGAAGTCCCTCAGACCATGACAGCAATTAACTCAAGACCTGTCTTCACTTTTGTTGTTTTACCTACTCTCATTCGAGATCAACAACATCACTGATGGTGCAAATTATTTCCCTGCATAAGCAGCAAGGGAAGGTGTCTCACATCCAGCGGTTACAGTCAGCTGGCAAAGTGGCCTGATTGCAATTGCAGCCTCAATGAGTAGCTTCTTCAACATGCCTGGGCTCATCCTGATTTTTTTAATAGCCTCCATTTTGCAGACGTAAGACCATCAGGTAATTCATTGCGTTTACTACTGGCAGCATTTAGATATGTAACCTACTGCAGCTGTAGATGAGGCAGGTAAGGATGGCATCACGGGAGAACATAGACACAAATGGGATCGTGGACCATGTCTCCTCTTAATAAAACTGTTTCCAAGCACATCCCACTTCAGTATTAAACATAGATGCATATATTCAATAACTTTTCCCCAAATGTACGCAATATACATTATTTGCATCGCAAATTGTTTGGAATAATGCACGTTAAAAAGCAAATATGACAACAAGTGGAGTACAAATTAATATACTTCTTTAAAAGCTAAAAAATCTAGCTGAAATATGAGTTTCTCCACATTAGAAAATGAGAGAAATAAGAAATGGGGAAGATAACGAGCAACAGATACACAACCAGAGATCGTTAGTCTAAAAATGCCCTTGGAAGAAACTTTTTCAAGGTTTTCTGTTTGTTTTATTTCTGTTTCTGTTTTTTTGTTTGTTTTGGGCTTTGTTTTTAAAGTGAGCAAGAATAAGGATAAAAGGAAACCAATTCCCCGCGAAAGGGCCTCCTACGGACCAAGCGGGATGGCCTGCTGACTCCAGCCACAGCGCTGTAACCTCTGCGAGGGGAAGGCATGTGAGCGCACACATCCCCCGGAACGAGGTTCAAGACAAGGATTCCCACCGATGGCAGTACAGATGTCACAGGGAAAACAAAAGAACATCCGAAACCTTCTCCTTGTGTACCTCTGAGATGTCACCTGCATCCTATACACTAATCTGTTGGCCAGGATTGCATCTCCAGACCCCGGAGGGCACAAGAACACACCACTCCAAAGTAAAAGAGACAGGAGAAATAGTCGCAACCTGGAATTTCTATTCTGTGAGAAATTCCAATATTTTTACAGGTGCAGAAGGGAAGTGAAATCTTAAAAGATTCCTGCAAAACTGAAGTTATGAAAACCTTTTATGGAAATGTTACATCTTAATAATATGCAGTGGTACTCTGAAAATGTTAAAATTACCCTAATGTAACAAAATATAAGATAAAGCATATACTAAACATGAAAACTACACTAGAAATAAAAAAAAGAAAAAAAAAGAAACACATCCAAAAAACAGAAACCTGGACAAATTAAAACATTTCAGCATCATCAAAATGAAACACTTCAACATTATACCAACAGAGATTAAAGTCAAATGATGCACTGGGACATGTTTTCTCTCAAAACTGATTATAATCAACAAAATTTCTACAGAAATTTTCATTTTTATTCAAACTGCATTTAGGATTCAGAGCTGTTTGAACACATTTTGACTACCTATAGCCAAGAAAATTGCTGCCATCCCGACCTCCTATGCGAAGGTGATGGAGGCAAATGGAAGAGCGTTACTCATTCTTACCGAAGGAAAGCCTAAGACCCATGTTTCCTATAAAATTGGTGGTCTTGGCTTATTTCTCAGCAAAAATTCTGTAAGGAGAGGTAAAGCAAAGCTATTGTTACTAAGACTTTCTTACTGTAAGAAACCATACTACAGTGCATTTACTGGTATGCTATGAAATACCATAAATCATTCTGACAACATGATACTTGTCAAAATAAAGGCATAAAATACATCTTGGAATAAAATATCCTCAATCTTATTTATTTGTTTGCTCACTCATGCCATTTGGCTTTTCTCAGTGGGTTTCCCAGTCGTTAGGGTGAATTAGTGAGATTCTGCTGTAAAAACATAACCATGTGCATATTCACAGGCTTATACGCACTGAATATCTGCATATAGCACTGTACAGTCATTCAAGAGAACTAAAAATACAGCTTTCAAAGCACACTTCAGGTCTCCTGCAATATTTTTTCTCTTTTCCAGCATTTTTCCCCCTCCCCCCCGCCGCCCCCCCCAAATAGTTCACTAATGCTCAACAGTGGCATGGTTTAAGGGAGTCCTGCATGGAAAGCTCCTTCAGCTGCTTAGCCCAACAGCATAAATTTGATCTCGTAATTAGTATTCAGCTCAGCATCTTGGATAGAAACCAATGTTACAGCCAAGAGGTGGTTTAAATCACATAAATCATAGATCAATGACAGAACTCTAAGCACTGGATAGATTACAAAAGTAAGCTTTAGTTAAAAATAGATTAACCATTTCCCTGCAGGAATTCCTTCAAAAAAGCCCTGAATATAAAACAAATAAAATTAAATCTGATAATTTTTTTTTCTAATGTATGCATATACTAGATGAATTGTTCTTTCCCTTGACAGTTACACACTGATTAAAGAAATGTGTTAACATGCTATTTCAATGGAAAATATTGTAAGTTGTGGAGACTTTAATTTTTTTAATGAGCCTTTAATAGCCAGAAAGAACGTACCAGCAACGTTGTGTACAGCTAGGTTTATAGCAAATGTCACAGCAACTAACAGATATTTCTTCAGTTACTGTTTTTACAAAAAGCGTAAAAATCCTTCCCAAGCCAAGAAAAATGTTTTTGAGAAGTGCTTTTAAAGTATTTTATGTTTTAACTTTTAGCTAATGAAGACCCAGTTCTAAGAAGCGTCACAAGCCATCTGCTATCCTGATTTAAGCGCCCATGGGAGCACCCAGAATCTTGAAGGATTGTGCCCAAGACCACCAAATTGTTAAAAGTTCAGTGGAAGAGGAAATACGGGGCTGAACCTCTTCCCCTTGACTAAGGAAGCAAGGAGGGTTTGGCTTCTGCAATCAAATTCTCCGCTGGTGTAAACCAGCATTACACCAAATGGGGGTGTACTGACGGATGCAGATCATGTCAACCAGGAACCCACCCTGCAAACTGAGAACTGCAGAATACAAATTAAAAGTATGTGCTTGCTGCTGTATATTTTACTGCATTTTCCTCCCTTGAGGTCAGACATTATTAAAAAAAAACAAAAACAACAACAACAAAACACGAAACACAAAAAAACCCGCCAAATCACTTCTCAGCATCTGACGGAAAATCTGCATGTCTATTTTCTTAGTTGCAGAATTGAAAGAGAGAAATGCCTTAGCAGCACCTCTGCCACTCCTCAGGCTGGAGAATCGCAGAGTTCCAAGCCATCATGGCTGGAATAATGCTCTCAAATTCCTCCCGTTGAGTGGCAGGCGCGCAGGAGGAAGAGAGCCTTTTAAACACACGCGGTCCGAGGCAGTTCAAGCAACATCAAACAGATGAAAAGCATCAGGCACCCACTCCTGCCACCTCATACGCCCTTTTACACTCTTTAAATGCAGCTTAAGATTAGTTAGAAAAGGATCAAACAAACCAGGAGAAACTCAAAATTTCCTATCCCTAGACTAACAAATTTTGATCAAATGGAGAACTGAAAATACTGGAGTTCACCCCAATAAAAAGTTGCACAATTCTTGAACTGATAAATAACTGCTATAACCAAACTTCCTGAACACCAGTATCTGGTTATATATTTAACTTTCCACTGATCCCAAAAATGGGAATACAATTGTTGTTGCCATATCTAGAATTTTAAAAATAAATAATACCTCTTTTATAGCCATTTACACTTGTTTTCAAATACTGTAGGTCCATCAAGAAGAACATTTTTAAACTTTTAGTGCTTTGTGCTTTCGATTTCCGAGGACTCGTTTCACCACAAGAAGAAATAAAAAAGCAAGCTGCTCGATGGCTATTTGAAGAACAACATTCAGATTTCAAAACTGGCACCCGGTGTGATAGAAGACTGCAATATATGCAATCAAGAGATAGATTCAAACAATAATAACTAGCACAGGCTCCAGGGCATAGCAGAACGTGTCATTTACTTCAGACCCGATCCTTTAAACATCAGTCCTACCAGTAGTTCTGCAGAAAATAGATGGGACTGCTCTTGTAAGTATAGACTACTTGTACAAGGAGGTTTTCAAAGGCTCTACATTTTCTAAGGTGCTGAAAAATGCGTATCAAGTTTAGTAAAACTAAAAAAAAAAAAAAAAAAAAAAAGAGGAAAAAAAAAAGAATCTCTTGTAATAAGCCAAATTGTTAAAGAGATGCCAGGGTTAATTTTTAAAGGCACATTTCCCTCCAGCAACAATTCTCTTTAATTATTTCAATGTGAAACACATTATCAGACATGTTCGTTCCCTGTTCTCAGCTCGCAGTGGCTGACACAAGATAGGTACAAGATGTTAAGACTTCTCCACTGATGCTCACACACAGCGGTGCTGGGTCCCTGGTCCCTGCTGGCTCCGGTGGGATAAGAGGGTGGGCAGCACCTGCTCCACCCACCGCTTCCAGCTCCTTCTACCAAAATTTTGGGGCCACCACCTTGTAGTCACGACACCAAAACGGGTGAGGGTATGGTTGAGAAAAAGCTGCAGGATTTCAGAGTATGGCCCTTGACACATAAACAGGCACCGAGTGCGGCACGGAGCCCGCAGGCACGCTGGTTTAAGGGTTATCAGGTAACCATAACACTCGTGACAGCCTTCCAGCGTATTTGCACAGGAATTTCCCTAAATATTTTTTTTTTTTTTTACTTTGAGGTTTAATAGTCAGGTGGAACAGACAGGTCGAATCGGGCAAAGTCCAGTGAGAAGGCTGCTGGTACATTGCAGCATGCTGAGCTGCTGTAGCATAAAGTCGTGTAGGATGCTTCTCCAGCAGTTCATGAGAAACACTTTACGTTCCTCCCAAGGAGTAAGGGACACTGTTCAGAGACTCAAAATAAAATATCAGCTCAAAAATATGAGTGACAGTGGTTTCAAATTTAGATATGTAGAGGAAACCTTGATATAACAAATCGGTTCAGTGTCGTAAAGCAGCACGTTTGATCAAGTATTTCAGATGATGAAGGTGGGTTTTCTATTTTCTAACCTAATTTCAAACATGAGAGACATGTACTTAAAGTTCTTAAATATGCCAGAAGCCACATTGATCTATTCCACCCTCATTTTGGTGTGAGGAAAGTCTAATCCTTTGCTTGAGAAGAAAGGCTGGAAGGGAAGAGTCTTTGGACCAACTCTACCAGATCGGCTGTAATCTAATGGTCTTTTTTATACCACCTACAGTAAAACTCACTATATAGCTAGTCGTAAGATTAAAAGCTTTTCAAGTTGCTATCTTGGGAAATTTCTTTCAAGGAAATTACTACAAAGCCTTGTTTTAGTGTGTTCCCCTACTGTGCGTCCTACTGTGTTTTTTTAATAAGGAAAGCTATCCATCCATAGAGGTGTATCCTGTTCTCCATGCTTGAGTGTCTAACAGCAGGCACATACAGTAGACACTCTGATGTTTTGCCTCTTTAATTTTCACTCCATAATGTTGGTGCCTGGTTTTCCTGACTGCACCTTCAGAGTGGTTTAATTATGGGTGTGCATGGAATTTTGAAGGCATCTTCAGCAACAAAATTCAGATGTTAGGAACAAGTTTAATACATAAAGATATTGCGAATTTTTTATCATAAAATAAAATCCTGCTATGCGGTTATCACAGCATGGAAAGTGCGATAAAATTACCAAGAGAAAAAATACAAATACTTCATGAATAAAACAGAATAGGGTATAGAGATGCTTCATTTAGTCTTTAAAATATGCTTCGCATAGATATAGAGATGCTTCACGCAGATATAGAGACGCTTCGGTTTAGTCTTTAAAAAAACAACCATATGCTAAATACAAAAGTATGGCAGGTAGACCACCATGCTTTCAAGCAAATAGGACAGAGTCATAGGTTTCTACACTCAAACTCCCAACTGAATGAAAATAGCTCATGACACTGAATTTATTATCCCAGGGAATTTACTGCTGATTTTGATGAAATTTTTTAAATCAAGCCAAGCAGGTCCCCGATAAAAGGTTACCATACCACTCAAATATCAGACTTGAAACATTTTTTTTTTATAATAACGGGCCAGGTACCAGGTTATAAATGAGCACTGCTCCATTGACTTCAGACAGGGTATGAAAATTGATTCAATGGAGCACCATCAGTTCTCACCAGCTGAGTATCTGTCCCTCTAATCACAACTAAAAAGATTTTCGTAGTCAATTAAAGGCTTGAAGCCTTTACTCACTCACACAAAATCCCTGTTGAAGTCGGTGCTAACAATGCATTCATTTAAATCTTAACAAACTGCAGTACACGCACTGCCTGGTGGCACAGTTAGTGCTATATATTGAAATACGCGCTCCCGCCATCCTAAGGCATTGATGGAGCAATACGTACCGTTCCATACTGTCTCACGTGGCCCAGAATAATACCTGACTACCCTCCGATTCTGACACGTTTCTTTAGTAACTGACAAAAAAATTAGCACATTCATTATTTTTGCTAACAGGAGTATGAGCTATATGAAGAAAACATGTACCTATGCTGACAGAATGGGAGTACTTTAATTTCCAAATTACATACATAAATAAATCAAGCCATATAACCTGATAAATGAAAGATTATGAAAATAGTAATATCCTGCAAAATCTTGAAAGGCATCATAATTCCTCAAACAATTATCTTCTGTCATATTTGTGAGTAGCCCATGTAGTTCAAGACCAGAAAATACAAATGTGCTCCTTTAAAATTCATGAAACCACTCATTCTGTCATAAAAGCAGGCATCTTTCATGGCTACTTATTTCACACAGTCTCATAACTAATACTGACAGATACTTGGAATGCAAAAAAAACGAGCACCGGACAAAGAGCACGAGCTGCTCAATTCTTACATTTCAATGTTTAAAACAGAACATAAAAATCATATATTATATACGCTTACAGAATTTCTGGTATAATTAAATTAAAATTTGTAGATAAAAATGAGATTGTACAAAGACCGGTGGTACACTGCTACCAGGATTGGGCTGTGCTGCATCCATGACAACAGGATGGAAGGTTGCTTTTAATACTATTATCTTACATACCCACAGCTGAATGCTAATGCAGCTATACTGAGGAAATCAAGTTTCAGATCTGTATCCACTGAACTTACATCCACTAGGCAGGGAGTTTAAAAGCCAGGCTAGCATACAAAGGCTAATATTATAGCTCTGTCAACTCCCCAAAGGTCAGATATTTCAAAAGGTATACACAAATATTAATTGTCAGGTAGTTCTGTACTGAAGACCAAAACCGAGGCAAAAATCAGGTTTTGTGACCATAATTTTCTTCCAATTTTATTTTATAAAATGGAGGTGCAGAAGAAAACAAAGATTAACTCAGGTCAGTTTATGTTCCGAACACTGACACATGATGATGCTGTTTCTTACGAATGTTGCCTCAGAAAGGATTTTACCTACTTTCCTCCACAAAGGAGATAGAAAACGTGTGGGAAAGCAGCTGGGCAGCCTTATTTTCCAGTGGGTACCAATAGTGCCGTCGACCTGTCGTTATCCCCTCTGGGGTAGGCAGCTCCCAACCCCACTCTGCCCCGTGCCTGCACAAGGAGCCTCTGCTCTACCCAAAGGAATAGCAAGCTCTCCAATGGGCACCCTCATACCTGCCCAGCCCCTTCTACGGACCTTGGCTACAACGTCTCAATCCACCTTGCTCTGGATTTCAAAACACAGTTTGGGATAAAATAATTTAAAAAAAAAAAAAAAAGAAAGTTACTATTTTGTCAGCAACTGGTATTTCCCAAGTAAAAGAATGCTGAGCTGTCTTGTAAAATCAATGCACCTCTTCCTCATTGGTGCCAACAAAATCAAAACAGTTCAGTCAGTCCCCAGGCGGAGAAGCCCTCTAAAGCCTTGTTCTACCAGAAGTGATATCTTGTGACTGGCAACACATCCATCTTCCAGAAGGTGAAGACAGCCTCACAAACACTTTACACTCTCCTTAGTGTACAGGTAATTTTCAGGCATCTTATGCTATCTATTTTTCCTTCTCCAACCTACTACAGCTCTGGACGGAGAACTCCAAATTATTGGAGCTACTGCAAATTATTTGAGATACCGACCGCTTTCCTACAATAGGCTGTAATCCATTGTTACCCAGATCCAACTTATTTATAAAACATTGGCTCATATGCTGTCATACCCTGTACAATTTGTTTTTATGTTCAGTACAAGGCTGGTGCAGCAAACGCTCTGTCGCACTCTTGCTCTATCTCCTGTCATAGTCAAGTGTGTGAACATTCTGGCAGGTAAAAATGCCCCCCTTTTTTGTGTGAATGCATTCGTAGAGTTACTATAGATGAGATAAATATAATAAAATAAATAATGTAAAAATAAAGATAACAAAATAAATATAATAAGATAATCTTAACCAACTGAACTAAAATAATGAGCAGAGGCACTTCTGGTGAAGGCTTCTCAAGTCCATAAGGTGGACTTGGAGGAGACCAATGGAAGGAGACCATGGAAATGAGGGTTCACTAACAAACCACTGCAGAAGTGGAGTTCCCAAGGGGATTGTTTCCTTCAGTATCCACAGCACTCTGCAGAGTACCCTTTCTCTTCAACAGCATGGCTTCAGTGGGGCAGCAAAAAGATGCTTCATTTTAGGAAAAGTAAAAGGTGGCAACAGTGGTCACAGTGATGAAAGGGTTGGCCTCTAAGTGGCAGAATGACAAAAAGTTGTAGAGTTTTATGATATTGTAATTGAAAAAAAAGTATTAAGTTGTTAGTGGAAGTGTATTTAAGAAAAGCCCCACACGTGGATGTAATAGAAAATTAATCCTCAGAGTGCGGAAAGTCCCTGAGGATGTAGAATCCATCATGAAGTTACCTCCTGTCCTAGATTTTCTTGTTGCTTGCCTCTGCTGACAACAGTTGTCTTTTCATTAGAGTATTTGATATCAATTTACTCAGACACCAGGGGCAAAAAAGGATTTCACTTTCTTCATCTGAAAGACACTGATCCACAGAATTAGTACTTTGAACAGATGCCAGGGTAAAATAGTGACACATTTTCTAAACCAATAACCACAGGTGGCCACAGCAAATTGTCCAAAGCCTCTCAGGGCTGCCCAGGCAGCCACGACTCTCCTGAATTTCTGATGATTCTGGTACAGACAGCATGCCTTAATGCAAAGGTATCTCCTTCCAGCCAGCTCTTGCTATGCTTCATATTTCTAAACTAACCCCATAAAGAAACATCCCCATTTTTAATGCCCTCTTCCAGATAATGCCCATCCTTCTGCAGCAGAATGAAAGACAGTAACTGTTCTAAGTGCATTTTCAGATTAAAATCTCCCAAAAGAGGTTAGCCTCCATTTTGGTATGTATTAAGCATTAAATTAACTTCATGTGACACAACAAATAACCTCAGGAAGTGTGTCTACCTCACCTAATTTAACAAGAGTTGGTTACTTTCTGCTTCTGACTGTTTCTAGTATTGCAAGGACCAATGGTGCAAAGCGCCTGCAGAAGCCTCCATCCAACAGCAATGACCCAGTTGGCAGGTTATCACACAGCTCACTCCCAACTGACTTCGCATCTGGTGAAACCTGCAGTTCACCCCAAAGACAGCACGAAACTTTGCCTACTTAGCAGTGTTTTCAGGGAGTTTGGCTCATTTCTTTTCCAAACCTTTTTTGAGAATGTTGATTACACGAAGGATTCATCACAGAAACCCTTACCAAAAAAAATGACCCACCCTGGAGTGACTGGTCCTGCACCCACAGCAGATGTGATTTAGGAGCCCAGTCGCCCGGTGGGAGCCCTGGCAGGGGAAGAGCTTTGGTTGAGACGTTGCAGGGCTGCGCTCCTCACCAAGCCTTCTGCGCCCCCAGAGTCAGGCTTACGCAAGAAGCTGCCTCTGCAACTGAAGAAACACTTCTGGACTCACAGCAAGCAGAGCTTGTGCTTCGCTACAGCCAGAAGCAACCTAAATTGGATGTCTAAAATTAGACAGCAAGAATTTCCTCCTAAGCATCACTGCGTCTTGGTGGAAAAGTAGAAAATTAAGGTGGAAACTTGAGAGCACCAGAAACAAACCCCTCTGTTTATCAGCAGGACACCTACACCACGGGCACGGGAGCCTCTGTACTCAGTACATCACTGACCTACGATGATCCCTCACATGCAGCAAAGATCTGTTAGGGTTTGGACTCAACAAGGCTACTAATAAGGTACAAAAAAAAAAAAAGTTATTTTTATCAGAAGACTAGGGGATCAAACTCAGGCAACCAATTTATTCCAGCAGAAACCAACACATCACCTGAGAATACTTGCATAGAAGGTTTCTCTCCAAAAACAGAGGCCGAAAGGAAATGCTAAAGCATCGGTTATTGCAGTTCTTCCAGCATTTTCTATCATATTACTTTGATTCTCAAATGAGCTTTCTCACTCTGAACGCCCCCTTCTCAGGGCAGGTGCACTGTTAAGCCGGTACAAGATGCAAAAACCAGCCTGCAAAACCGTGAGACACCGAGCAGAGCTTCCCCTCCGGTCTTCAGCTACTTCATTGCCTTCACCGCAGCTTCAACAAAGACCAAATGCAAAACCCCATTTTCTGCCCACAGGGGAAACTGTAAACACTCATATTTTATCCTGTGGTCATTTTGCAACACGGACAACCCCCAAAACATAAATCCAGCTTAATTCAGATGAAAAGCTCTTGTCCTCACAAGCAACCCTGATCTCAGATGGGATCCATGGGCGGAAGAAGGAATGAGGATCCCAGTGGTCTTCCCACCCCACAGGCATGGGATGCTCCCTGGGATGCTCAGACAGATACTGGACTGAATCTATTCCCAGCCCCTGTCATTTTGACTGCCAGCCCAGGCAGGAAAAATGCACAGCAATGAAATATGTTCAGACACCACATTTGGGGGATTTCATTTCAGCCTCAGTTTCTTCCACTGTACTTTAGACTGGGTACTTTTGCCAGTCCATTCTGCTTTTTTTGAAAAATGAAAGACTAAAGAAATTCAGCCGCTTTTAAAAATAAACCTTGAAAGAAAGTTGCTAATTACGTTTGAATGGTTGGAAGAAAAATGCTCAAACCAACCTAATACTTCCTGTATTTGAATAATTTGGGTATGCAGGTGTATAATAGTATATAATAATTTAAATATTTTTTATCCGATGCTTTAAAATAGATATACGATTTGGCTATGATTCTTTAGTATTTACTTCAGAAAAATTCTGAGGTCATATTGTTTTTTATGAAAAAATAAATATCATATTCTCTCAGCCCAATAATTTTCCAGTTGTCAGCAGTTAATGCTGTCTTGCACTCAGATACTCAGTTTTCATTTAAAATGATCTCTCTCATATTTTACTCTTCTTTTCCTTAAACAGCTATTCCTCTTTTGCCAACAACACACCAAAAATTATTTCTATTTCCACTGCTAATACAGAAGTTTTACAAGCCAGGGAAGTTATGGGTGAGATGGGCAGCTGCTCGGGCTGATGCTGAGTACCTTTGAAAAATTCCCCCCATAAACATAACATTGACATCGTTACAGCATCATAAAATCACAGAGTCAAATCCTGTAAATATGAAAATACTCCAGTTACTCGTCTATCCGTGTCCAGAGTCAGTCACTTGTTGCTGTGCAGTTCTACGTTTCGATTACTGGAGCTCAGCCTTCCCAGCCGTGTTTCTCTCCCCTTCCCTGCAGAGTGGAAGAGTCTCGGGTTTTGAGAGGCAAACTCAACTCACCCTCCACCCAGTGACTTCACATACATTTTTTCCATATTTGACCAATTCCCTATTTCTCAATAACTGCCTGGCAGGCTTTTGCTCGGCGGCACTTGCGGGGCGGAGCAGGGCTTTCCCTGCTCCTCGGGCTCCCTGGCGAACAGCCCATCTGGCATCCATGTGACAGCATTTGCTATGTGGGATCTGGCAGAAAAGTGCCACATTACCAGTAGCAATCACGGCCATAAAGAGCACAACGACAGACAAAGAAATGACTTCCAGATTATTTTCTTTCTTTTTCCCTGAGGTGTGGAGAAAGTATATGTATAAAACATCACTTTGTTTTATTGCAACTCACAGCGGTGACAATAGAGCATGGGTCTGCAGAAATATGTTTTCTTTAAGCCACCCGTTCCTCTCCAAAGACTTAACACCGCAAGGTCTCACCTAACCTCGGCTCCCAGCTGCATCAATGAAGGTACTCGATGCATAACCCTTCGTAGCATATGATCTAAAGAGCAGGCAGAATACATTTGCTATAGCCAAGTTACCCCAGCTGAGAGCTGCTTGGGTTTAATATATACCCTTTAGGATTCTCTGCATTATGGGGGGAAGGGAGCTATATAAACAGACTTGAAAAAAAAAAAAAAAAACATTAAAAAAAAATGCATTGCTCACATTTTTTAAAAGTTGCCTCAGGCAGTTATAAGTTACATAAAGTTGCTCCTGTTCCTGTTGTAGTTACACCAAAGTTATCTAAGGTGACTAGCATAAAGCAACAACTCCAAACTTGGAAAATAAAGGTCCCTCAATGGGGCCTTTTCACATACACAAAATCAGATTGTAACTGACAGCCTGCAAACTAAGACATGACTTCGAAATTTCATTGTGATCATGAAGATCATTGTAAGATTTTTTTAAAAAAATACACAAAACATCTATACTTAAAATCAGACTAATTACTTGTAGATTAGCAGAGTCTGAAAGAAACTATTCTTGTTTCCAGTAGCTGCATTCATGGACTTCGTTTAGCCTGACACTTGTGTAATAATTTCTGAGTATTTATTCCCTACACTCATGACTTCTAGAAATCCTTCAAAATCTATCACATTAGAAGAAGATAAAATGAGAGGTATTCTGGGGAAAATTACTCCCTTTTCTTAGCATTCTTCTTCCCCCCACACACACATTCTCAATTTCCCACACACATTTTTAAGGCACCGCAATGCAAGTTTTCAGGAGCTAAATCTATGAGAGAAATCTAAAAGAAAGGATATTTTAAAATAATCAAGGCAAAAATAAAAACCGCCCCTAACTAAATACAACAGTTAAAAGTTGTACATCTTTTGTGTCTTTTATGAGAGAGAGGGGAATGATTAAAAATATATCAAGAGCCACGAATGCCATTTTACTGTCATTTCCTTTGATTAACCTTCACCTGACCTCAATCCCTAAGGCAATTTCAGTTTCTTTTTGTTCTTCCATTTAAATTCTTCAGTACACCAGGTGAGCACCTCTCCGTCAGTACAGAACATTCATGGGGAGCAGATTGGTTTTGGGGAGGATTTGACAGAAAATGTTTGCTGTGGAGAATCATTTGCAAAAAAAAAAAAACCTTAACAGGGACAGCAACAGGTCACATTTACTCCAATACTGGGATTTTTACAATTTTTTCTAGGTATTTTTCTAGGTATTAGCTAAAAGACAATTGAGCAAACCACACCAGTTCACCCAGACCAGGATGTCAGTGCTGCTGGCTGGTGCAGATTTACCAACGCCATCATCGTGGCAGTTCTCACCAACACCTCTGCTCTGCGTCTGAAACCATGTTGGCTTCCACATCAGTTACAAATGCAACTTGTCCACCGGAATGGGAAAAAAGCCAGCATGAATAAAAGCTTAACAAATAGGTTATAAACTCTTTGCAGAAGAAATGGATCCAGCGTTCAGCGTCTGCAGAGAAATCTTATAGCACAGTTCATTCTTCTTTTAAAACTTACTGTTTTTCTAAGAGTCTTACAGTCTTGGGGGTTGAGTAGAAGTCATGAAGTGCTGCATACTCTGACTGTTCTTTAAACTTTAAACTGTATAATGAAATAAGGAAAAGTTGGGAAAGGGCAAAAAGTATCTACAAAAATCATATAAGATATGTAAAATATGCCTGATGATGAAATGTTAAGGAAATCTGACCTGTTTAGTCCATCAGAGACTGACTTAAGGGATGAGTTAATCTTCGTCCATAAGAATTGATATGATGCGGATCCTTCTGGTAGCACATTTTTAATCTACCAGGAAAAGATATGCGATTCAACAGTCAAATTAAGCCTACAATCAAGATGCATAGTTTTAGCTCTTAGGAACCACCATGAGCCACTGTACGAGCTTACTTTGGGGTGAAGAGATACTTCATCACACATGGCCCTTATTGTCATACAAAAAAATATTCTATTACAGAAGCAGAAGCTATGGATTCAATGTAGGCTTTGCTTTTCATTGCTGTCAGTCAAATGTGTGATCTGATTGGATTCATACTATCTCAGTTTCTTATTATTCACCCTAGATGAAGTTTCAGGATTTAAAAAAAAAAAAAAGAGTTAAAAAATTGTCCTAAGCTGTGACATAAAGCATCAATATTTCTTGCAAACTGTCATCCAAAAAAGTTCAGTTTGGATCGACCGAAATTGATAGGCATGAATCATTTTGAAATGTTTTATTTCTTCTGGCCTTTTTAATTTTCATTTTCTTGCTATCTGTAGATTAAAAAAAAAATTGAGAATAAACACAAGCCTGTTGGGTTTCTAGATGCTAAAATCAACTACTGTGGCAATTTCCAAACTCTACCATTGTAAAAGAGGTCGGTGATTCAATAACTCCGATCCTCTCCTGTTAGCAATTTTATTCTCCCCAAACTGGCACTTCCTGACAACATGAAGAAGCTGCAACAGAAAAGTCCCGTTGATCTCAGTCATGATCCTTTTTTGATCTTCAATATTTAATAGTATTCACAAAACAATTAATATACACTCTTAAAATTCAGCTACCTTCAATTGCGTCTATGCAAGCTCTTCTTCCTTTTCATTTCTAAAGGACACATCCAGCGAGTGGTGCCAGCTCTGCACGTTCAATTGGGTTGTTTAATCTGTGACAGATTCTGCACAGAGTCTTCCATTACAACATCTCCACCGAGTTCCCTAGTAAAATGGCCAGCTCTTGAATGACAGATGTACTCACCTGATAGAGTGCAATACTTAAATGGAGGAACAAAAGGATCTGAAACTGCCTTAGGGAGGGAGGTCAGGTGAAGGTTAATCAAAGGAAATGACAGTTCGATGGTATGCACGGCCCTTGAGATTGCATATGTGTATTTTGTTGGGAAATATTTAACTGTTTTACCTCTATTTAGGAAGAAACCAAAATAAAGTGCACACGTGAAAAAAATGAAGCAGCAGCCATAGATGCCTCTTAGCCCAGTAGATCTCGCGTTGGCGGGATGTAACCTTGCCAGCTGAGAGGCAACGAAAACCAGAAAATGACAACTTTTCATGTGGTTTTACTATTACAAAACCTTTCAGTATGGTAAAATACAATAGAGTAGCTGGGGAGCCAGGGAAATTCAATAAAGCTCTCATTTACCTTGCTCCCATATTTATTCCCAATATTTAGTGGTCTTCTCTCAAAATGGGTGCGGAAATAAAAGAGGGAAAACTATAGCTGGAAAATACTGTAGAAGTCTACAGAAACTCTTTTGTGTCTTGTAGCATACTTGGTTTCAACATGTTCCTGCCTCATTTGCATTTTCTTTCCAACAGTTTTCACGCACTTGGATTTTTACTTTCAACAGCACTTTCAAAAACTGATTTTTAGCTTGCATGCATGTAGAAAGGGATTTTTAAACATACTCTCCTCAAACATTTAATCATAAAATTTATTCTAGTAGTTGTCCTCAATTAACTGGGGAATTAAACCTATACCACGTGACTTATCAATCAAAAATAAGTAACACACCCTGAATTCTGATTTCTAATTTTGATTAAAAAAAAAAAAAAGAACAACTAGTCAATAGAGCTCATGAAAAATTTTGACAACCATTTTTTTTATTCTTCCCACAGAATAAAAGGCAAAATTCTCTGAATGAATTATTAATTATGAGTTATTCATCCAGCTCTAGTAAAAACTAATCTGTTTCTTTTTTTAAGCATCAAAAAGGTCTTTCAAATATAAGTTGCAATAATGAAATATGGCAGCAGATCTTGAAATGTGCCCTTACCCAGTCGGCAGATACGTAAAAGGTTACAGTACCAGAGTTATTAATCCCCCATCACTCTGACAATTGATTTTGAACACAGTCTGTTGCAGTCTTTATAATGCAAGATCATAAATGTTCAAAACTAATTTATTGCTCTTTGTTCCACCTGGCAAAAATATACTGTCAAATTGAGTTGTGTTGATGCAAAGATGCAGATGAGTATTTAAGTCTTATTTTTATCCACATTTGTAGATTTGTTTGCAATACCCGTGTGTGGTTAGAAGCATTCACAAAGGAGCAAAGAAAGAGGAAGAGATTGTGCTGCCTTTAATCAGCGGGAAACACTTGCACAAATAGCAACAGGTATTTATTTTAAAATTAATGGGGAAGAGTCATTATTTTAATTTGTCAGTACTGGTATTTTTGGTTTGCGCTCTGTTCCCTGGTATCTGTCAGATTTTGAAATATACACATGTACTTGCTCTATATGCACATTGACACGCACACCAGTCAAGGATTCCCCACAAACCAATGAGGGATACGCAAAACCTTTCATCCTACATGGTTGGTTTCTTAATTAGTAATTTCGAAGCCCAAACCAATTCCGATCATACTGAAAATTCCTGAACTTGCCTTTTCTGCGTGTGGCAGCTGCCACCACTCCTGCCCACGCCAGGGAAGTACCAACCTCCAACGAGGGACAAACCAGCGAAGGAGGGGAGGAGGGCAAAAAGGGAGAAAAGGATCCGCTTTACACTGACGTAACACATTCAGTTGTAAAGATGAAGTGCTTTTTTGATGATCAGAAAGAATATATTACAAGGAAGTTTATTTTAAGAATAAGATCCTGTCCCATAGACCAAGCGTTCTATAATGAATGAATTAGAAGTTTTCTAAAGCCAACTACTGAAGCGGGGAACTGAAACACAAAAAATGGAGACAGGGAAGAAAAACAGAGGAGCGTTTCAACCTCAAAATATGCCTATCCAGAAGTCTCTGTTTTTCATATCTCTAAAGGATTTGTTCTCAGTAGAAAGAGGAACCTGTAAAATTACTTTTCTTTTCAAAATAATCACATAATACTTCTTTAATAACACTTTTCAATCTTACATATTTTACCGCCCAATAATATAAACTTCATCATTCCATTATCTAGGGGCAGAATCATTTAATTGTCCGGGCAAGTTTACTCCTTTTGAATTATTATTTTTACCACGATTATGAAGTAGGAGAGCTATCTGACTGCATGCCAGAACTGCTGCATTCATGACTTGTAGACATCTGTACGATATTGAAATTAATTTCCAGTATAAAACAGTTAACAGAATAACCCTAGATAAAGGCAAGTATAATATTAATTTCATTCTTTTTGTTGGCGATGTCGTAAAGTCCATTGCTCAAGTAAAGAGCACTTTTTCGAGCCAGATACAAATTAATTTTACCATTCTTCTTCAAATATGAATTTTAAAAGTCAACTAAAGGCTACAACAGCTTTGAAACATTTCAGTGATTGTTTTAATTACCTATCATACAGCTGTGAGAGACTGCAAAAGGGAGGGGTGGAGAGAGCAGGGAGAACAACACCTGGTGTATTAGCAATTGATTTTCTGATATAAAGAAGAAAAAAATAGCTTCCAAGCACTTGAACCAACAAAAAGCTCAGCAAAGTCAACACAGGGGGGTTTTTTTGTCAGTGCATTAATTTGGTATTTTTATTCTGGACTATGTGTTTTTATTCTGTCAGTAAGTACTTTCACTGTTAAATAAAACCACCGAATCTCCAAACATTAAATATATGAATTCTGACAGCTTTTAAACCTTGCCTTTCCACCCAAAGTTGATGCACACACTACAATAAGTTGCTAAAGGCACACATGGGGCACCTTTCTGGGGTCTCATTCTCTAGCAAAAAAGCTTGCTGCACTTTTACACGCAACTACACAAAAAGGCATATTTTTTGTCATTCCAGCCCTTAATAGAATTGGGATCGAGAGGCTACTAGGACTTCTGATGGCCTTTGACACCCTGGCTTCCAGCACCTCAGCAATCAGTCAGTGCTGGGGTAACAAAAGACCACTCAAATGTACGGTTGTCATCCCCACGCTACATCTGTTGGCCATGCTGTTAGGAAGTGTTGACCCCATCATTTCACCGTAAACACTGCCGAAATCAACAACAACAAAAACAGAAATGAAAAAGGAAACTGGATGTCAAAAGTCAGGTCAGCACATTTTATTTGCACATGTGTCAGTAAAGATAGAAGGAATCACTGAATTAAATTAAATCAAAGCAAACCTGCTAATTAAAACAGCTAAAATTATGTTTGTGAAGATGTGTGACTGGTTTCCTGCTTATCTGCAAATAAGCCTCCCCATAATATAAACATGTTTCTATCTCCACTTCATTTATAACAAGTCTTTAGGCAGATTGTAATTAGTATTTTGAGTTTCTAATAGAAGATCTATTGTGTTACTGGAGAAACATTTTTCCTGACCACCAGAATACTTATTATTGCAGCTTCACTCTCAAGGGTTCTCACCTGTTCTTCGCATGCTGGTCAAAGTCTTGCATCCAATTTGTCTGAATCCAATTGTTTGGGTATGTGTCTGAATACCATCATCTTCATAATGTTTTGCTTGCAGTTAACCACAAATGCGGGCATTGTATTCAGCTCCACCTACAAGCCAAACCAGAAATTATTACCAGTTTTACTTGGGTTTATTCTGTAGTTTGCTTTTTGTTCAACATTGAAAGAATGATCAAAATTATCATGCTAGGGAGTAGAAGAATGGGGTCAATAAAAAAAGTTTTGCACAAAAATAATACTATTTTTAAAAAATGAACTTTTTGTTTCTGTTTTACTTATTCCCAAGTTCACAATGCATAATTTTATACAAACCCAATTACATAGCTCACTGATTTACTGGCAAAGCCAGCCAGAAGAACTTATCTGGCTTTAGCTAATGTGTATGCCTATTTACAATCAAAACAAATCCATAGAAAACTGCAAAATGGCCACAAAGAAAAAAAAATCAAGTCAGAAATGCATCAGAAGTGATACAGTACGCAAGCTGAAAAAAATTCACCTTATATTCTGCTTTCACTGGATAACGGATAAACTGTGGTTACGAGTACGGATTCAGTCTTTCAGATCATGCACTATTTGTTTATTCCAGTATTTAACTTCAAGCACGTATGGAGTTTCATTGGCTTGGAAAGCATGCTGTTTTCTTTTTGCCCTTTTCATAATTTTTTTAAGGATTAGTTTGCAGAGTTAACGGATGCATGGACTGACTTCAACAGGATTACTCAGATGTTTGCAGTTACCCATGGGTTTGAGCAGGTTTTTTAGATTCAGGGCTCTCAGGCATCAGGCCACAGAGCTGCATGTGCATCACATTAACGAATGGCTACGCAAATGGAGTGTGATCTGATACTGCTATCTCGAACACGAAAATTGTAACCAGTAACACTGCAATAATATCTGTGTATTACTTATGCTGACAAATATATTTTTTGTTGTTGTTGAAACATTTCTGAAACATTAAAGAATGCCTTGAGAGAAGCACAGGCGTATATAGTTTTACATAGTTTGTATAAAGTGAAATTTCTAAGCCAAAAATATAAATGAAACATTTGTGATCTTTTTAATTGCACAACAATAATTTCAGATTATTCTTTTTTTTTTTTCCCCTGAAATGACCACTGGGCACAACTCTCAGTCAGAGACTTTGTTGGACATGGCCCAGAGTTCATTTACTCACTTACCTCAAAGCGAATGCCTCCTAAGAATACATCAAATTGCAAATACACTAAACCCCAAATTTTGCTGTAATTGCATGTGCCAGCATTAAGTCCTACATCAATAAGAAACCCCACTGATGTCAGCATGACTTGTGACAACACAAGGTTTCCCTCCCCCTCAGTACAGCTATAAAACTGGATCCTTAGTGAGTATATTTGAATTATGTGGATTATATATGATTAAACAGATTTGGATTAAATCACAGCAATGGGCTGTCTTATCAAGAACATACTGTCGGGACCACGTTGATGTACAGTAATCAAGGTGACCTTATAGACTTATTACAACTCTGATCAACTTCAGCAGATGAGGATTTTTTTTTTACTCTGCAAAGATCAGTCTGCAAGATGTAAGGAGTTAAAATGCTGCTTTCCTGATGAATAGTTTTCATGCCTTAAAATTATGATTCAGGCAACAAAGAGCAATTTTTCTTGCAGGGGAAGCCAATCTCAGCTAAACTCCTCGAGCTCTGTTTCATTCATCAGGATGGAAAATATGGCTGGCTGTGCCTTGTCCTAGCACGCAAGAAAATCCAAATCAAGGAGAACAACTTCTGAATAAAGAAATGCACCAAAATCCCACCCAATCCAAGTTTGCCTTTCATTATATCACTGCATTATCTTGCCTAATTTTTTAAATATGCTCTGAATATTGCTGTGAAACCTTACTTTTTTACTACTGTGGTTAGTCTCCATTTAACCAACAAATTCTTACATAAAAGTACAGTAGGGTTAACCATAAATGACCGGAAAAAAAATTTCTTCCTCGTCGGAGTAGCGAGGATACAGCTGAGAAAAGAATTTGGTGACACAATTCTACAATGACCTCCAGCTAACCAGAGCTAAACTGTTAACTCCAAAAGCTTCAGACAGTTCACAGGCTGCTGCTCCGGTAGAAAAGGGCTTTAACAGCTCGGGAGCGTGTGCCTTGTGGATGCTGATACACATCCTCATATTTAATACGGGTAACATTTGGCAACCATCGCCGCAGAGGTCATCCTGAGGGTAGGGAGGAAAAAGACCTAATGGAGAGAAAAAGGCAAAAAGAGACCCAGGCTGCCAAAGTCTGGGGGTTTGGCAAAGTAACAGAGATAAACTAATCAGCAGCACAGCTTTCCTGCACCGAGGCGTTCAGATTTCCACACAGAACCCTGTGCTTCTTGCCTTTGGATTAAGTAACCCAGAGGTTCCTGGATCCATATATAACGTGGAAGAGAAAGAGGGAGGAAAAAGGGAAAGTGACGGTAACAGGAATACTTTCCTCAAGTTTACTGCAAGTTATACATCAGCTCAAAAAGATTTTTTAGCCCAAGATACCACATAAAATTTTCAAAAGGCTTGCTGGGAGTGGGAAGCTGTTACATAATCTATTAACGCTTCCAACAGTTTGTGCTGCATTATGTCTCGCAGGGACACGTGTAGTAAACAAACAGCGTGCTCTGAACCTCTGGATTCACATCTGCACTGAAGGACCTGTGTTACGCAGCCAAGTTGTGGTGAAGCCACAGGTCTGGAAACTTCCTCCCCTTTAACATCCATCCTCTAAACCAGTCCCCCACCCCGTCCTCTCCTCCACGAAGGACATTTTTAGTAAGATTGCTGTGCAGCTAATTACATTACCATGGCATCCAAGTACCACACAGTCATGAGACCTACTTTTAACAGCCCTTGGGTTTGTAGAGAGGAGTTAACAGGGAAACATCCTTATGTTTGGAGAGCTGAGGCACAAGGTCAAGTCGTTTGCCCAACATCACTGCAGAAGATGCCCTGGGCAGGAAATTGCTCGGTGTGGAGCAGCTGCCAGAATGGACTAGGTGCCAAAGCAGCTGCATGGCCACCTACTTAACCAACCACTTTGCCTCAGAGCTGCTCGCAGGAGACAGTGCTGGGACTCCAAGAGGAAACCTTGAACAAATAGAGTGCAATACCTGCTCGCCACCTGCACCCTGCAGCCTCCAGCTACGCCATCAGCCCTTGCGGTAGCATCAGGCTGAACTAATGGCCCCAGGGCCTTGCCAGCTTCCCAGAGTCTATCCTTGTGGAATCATAGTGCCTTCTCCTGCAAAGGCAAATGGGATGTTTGGGCAGCCCACCCCCAGGCAGATCTCACCCTGCAGATGGCAGCCATGCAGACGCCCATGTCGAGCATCACAGACCGCGTGTCCATTTGCTCTACATCAAACCAGTTTCTGTGTCAAACATCAGGGAACCCGAGTTTTTGACAGGGCCAGCTTCAGCACTTCTCTTGTCCAGTCTCGGGGCTGGAGTTGCACTGTATGTTATTCAGATGATATTCCTTGACTATGAGATTCCTACACACGATGGCCTGAAATGAGCTGCCACTTGCATGGATTTCCCATGTGTCCTAACTCATGTGACCTTGCCTGAAACTTGCCTTGTCTGAGACAGCTACTCTGATCCCTTTCAGCTCTCCAAGAGCAGAGCTCAAACTTGAAGAGCTATTTTCTCCTTGTTATTCCTCCACGCAGAACAGAATTACTATTTCTAATTCCCCTCACTGAGTTCTCCCATCTATTTCCATTTGCTTTCTCAAACAGACTTTTTAGTCACATCTGTGCTATTGGAAGAGGTTGGCCATGACTTACTGCGGCCTGTTGTTTATTTGCCTATTTACTGCCATTAGGTCAGTTTAAACCTTGAAGAGTTGCGTGTTATCTTTGGTGTTGCCATCTCTCACTGCTCTGATGCTAAAATGTTTCTTCTTATATACTTACACAGCATTTTAAACAGATAATTATTAAAAAGTAACAACAAAACTTGGAGTGGAGGTGCTTAAACCCCAGTTGTGGAAAGCACACCCTGCCCGGTCCCACCTCCAGTCCCACCTCCAGCCCAACAAGCTTCATGATGGAAACAGGCTCAACCACTGCAGTTTGACAGGCTCTTAATTTATGCAATTAACATAAACTCACAGTACTGCTTTCTGAACCTGTCAGCCAGCTGAACTAAACCAACCAGCTGAATACTAAGATATATTCTGACACCGAACTATCTTACTGTATAAAGCTGAGGTCTGTTAAAATTGAGAGTGGACTTTAAATACCTAGGAGTGAAGGACTCTGGCCAAAGCTGTAACCCAGCAGAGACCTCACTTCTATGATAAAACTTGTTCAAATCTTTGCAAAAAAACCACGGACATCATGTTGTTCATCTGCTCTAGGTTACTTGACATGCCATATTTGCAGTAGCAGACAGATTAATTAATATAGATAACAGAATCAGTGGCATACAATCATAAAAGAGAGCTGAAACCAGAAAGGACTATGGGTTACCTATGGCACAGCAGTATTTTTTTAAGCTTGCAGTTTCAAGAGCATTTTTAGAGAAATAGCAATCAGACAGATAGTGCCATGGATAGTCAGTGGCGGAGACAGAGAGAGAGAGGGAAAGAAAACCTTACTCCTGACAATCAGCATCTACACTTCAAGCTGCAGAAAAAACAGCTGCCTAGCTGTTCGTTAGAGATGGGATTTGCCAAACACACTCCCTGATGCTCTGTTATCCAAGGTAGTACTATGTGTATTCACTCCTTCCACAGAGATGTAGTCGAAAAGCATTCATATTTAGTTCTCCCATCCCCCTAAATCTTCTCCACAAAGGACACCGCCACCACCAAAGCTCTGCAACAAGGATCGTTTATATATCTGACAACCTTTAAACCCCCAAAGAAAGGGAAAGGGAAGCGGTAAAGCTCTCTGAAGAGCTCTTTGGTGGAACAAGCAGAATTATGAGCAGCAGGAGAAATATGAGTAATTAAGACAACAGTATATCTATATCTTACAGCTGACAGAGTGAAGCTGCAAGTTCGCTCTAGGCAAGGTGTTAGCAGAGGAAAGAACTGAGCAGACTGTTTCTAATGTTCTTGTTGAAAAGCCAGCCCAGCAAAAAGGCTAAAGGGACAATTTCATTAAAAAAGAAGGAAGTAGGTTGGCTTAAGAAAGCAGTTAGATACAGACTTCTAACATTAAAGGAACAGGTCAACAGCTATCTGTAACAAGACAAGCAATCGTTTGGGGAGTCAGCCAACTCCTGCTGTTCTTAAAAGAAAGCGGTCTTAAATTATCTATCGGTGGATTATACAGAAAATTAAAGCTGCAGAACCACACTGCAGCACAAAACAAAGCGCTAGGGTGGATCGAGGCTGTAAGAGAGCAAAGGAGAGCAAGCCATGACTTTTTCCAATGGGCAGCCCAAAAGGGCGGCTGGTTTTGGGCAGCCAAGGTTCACCCAGAGCCAGTGGTGGCCAGGAGACGGCGTTCACTTCTGCCCATGATCCAACCAGCAGGTTCCCGCACCAGCTGCGGTGCCAGGACCCGAGCTGAGAGGGCTGTGCCACGGTAAAAGGCTGCACGGAGGGGCCGGATCTGCTGCCGCGCCGCAGCTCCTCCGACAAGTGCATAAACTGGATGTCAGTCCTTCCCCCGGCCCCGGCGCTCGGCATGCTCCAGCGACTCCCCAGCTGGCAGGACGGCCCTTTGCTGCTGCAGCACCGGCATGGTTTATAGCAGCCCCGAGGCTGTGTTTTCCATCCAGTGTATATAAGTGAATTAGTGGAAAATTTGAGCTTACACAAATCACGGAGCCAGCATGCAGTTTGTCATGGCCAGGGCAGCCTTTTCTCGGGGCTGGAGCCACAGTAAGGAGCTGCAGTGAAGAAACTGCGGGCTGCCTCCATGGTTGGTGCTTTACAGCTGGGTGCAGAGCTGGGAAGGGAAGTGCAGTTAGGTGAGAGGGGAAAAAAAAAAGACCAACAGCAGCTCCCATACCTACATAGATCGAATGTATGGCCGGCACAGTCACCTGGGGCTTGCAGCCAGAAAGATGGATGCATGGATATTCGGAAGGAGCAGCCTTCCTCCCTCGCCTCCCAGGCTCCATCTGTGTGAAGGAGTAGACGGGAATTACACAGAGTGCAATATTTGCGCTGGAGAAATGGCAGAGGGGTTGCTCCAAATTTACATTACTGTAAACAAGAGCAGCATTTGTCCAAATGATAAGAGCTCTAGCAAAGGCAGAGACAGAGGGCACCGAATGAGGGTCACCAGCTGCAACCGCCGTTGCCACCCAAGAAGAGGAGCTACATGTCTGCAGCAGGGGTGGAAGGATGGGGCACAGGGGAGGTGGGGGGATGCCAAAATCTCTCACTATACTTTTCAAGTGATTGCATCCGTACGCCTCTCACAACATCTCGTACAGCAGAGTTTCTAGGCGCGCTCTGGCCAAGTGTCCCAGCAGCTACCCGTTCCTGCTATGCTTTTCTTTATTTGCACCTACAAGTCCCAGCCCTTCTCAAGCATTTGTGTGGCCCTATCAACAACAGCAGCACTAATTTACCTGAAATACATGCTTTACATTGAAGAACAACACAGATATTTCCTATCTCTTTTTCCTTTCCTACTTTCTCAGCCAGGGCCACAGTGAGTCATGGATCATGCCATTCCTGACCACTCCATCACCTATTTGGTGCAGAAAGTCTGAAGCAAAGGGTTTTCTTGCTACAGACTATTCCCTGCCATTTTCTCTACTATAAAGAAATACATGTGCCTGTGTGAGGCGCCTGCATCGCCCTTTCCTACACAAGGCTGAGGGGAAGCCCGCTTTCTGCATATTTCAAATCACAAAGTCTAATGGTTCCTTGAAATACACACTTATATTCAGCCCATAAATCAAAATAGGTAGTCAAACCCTGCTTATAGGTCTAAATCCTTCTTACACTCTTGTATAGCTCCATTATGTGCCTAAGGTGTCACACTGCCTAGATATTTCTGACTCCAGCTTCAGCCACATCCTAGCACTGATTGAGAGCACCAGAGTGTATAGCCCTTAAAAACTCAAAAATTTCTCACTTTCCTGAGCACTAAAATGCATCTAAAATTAGGAAAAATGGCCTCCTGTCAGTTTGTTGACTCACCAATGAGTTTATTTACTCGCTCATCCCGCAGAGCAATTGTTTCATGGAAATGCAAAAAATGTTTAATATTCCACTGCGACGCCAGGCAGAGCTACCTGAGCCTCACCCCTGTGCCCAGCAAAGACAATCACAAGGCTGAAACCGCTCAGCAGCTGCTTTTCGTATAAAGGTGAGCATCTTTACAATTCTTTGGGATATATATTGTTAGAAAGTGAGCTCAGAATTTCATATTATTATCATATTATAGACGGCATTCCTTTGATAAAGGGTCAAAGATCAGGAAGACAAGAAAAAATAAGGAAATAAAACCCAGCAATGGTCAGATCTTTAGCTGGCATAATTGGACACCGAAGTCCACGGAATTGTGTCCATTAGCAGGAGTGGGTGATCTGACCCATATGCTTACCACTTTCAAGTATAAAGATTAAAACAACACGCCTAACAGCAGAAATGGGTTATATTACATTTCAGAGAGGCTTGGGTTGCCTAAAGTTCTAGAGAAATTTGCAGCCTGCCATCATAAAGACTTCAAGGCTGTTTACCCAAACTTCTCAAAAGCTCCTTCTAAAAAAGGATGATGAACAACCATGTTCAGCAACACAGATTTTTAATGTAATCTGTTTATAATTTTAGAACAATTTCCAGAATAGAACATTTTTTAAATGTCCTGAGCCTTTACCATTCTCACTTTGATCATCTCCCATCACGTTATGGTTCAGAACAGAACATGATGGAGCCAGGCTAACGAATCTGCCAGAAATGACATCAGAAAGCCAAGCGACCTGAAAAAAAATAGTGCTCTATTTGAGCACCACACTCTTCTTCAACATTTTCCTTTTTATTTTTTTATACATTTTAATTAATGTTTCACTTTCACTGGATTTATTTTGCTTGCATGAAATCTCAGAGCTTGTTCTCCCAAAAAACACTCCAATTGAAAATAAAAGGAGCCTTATTTGACCACAGAAAGACTGTAGGAGGTCCTCAGATATCAATAGCTAACAATTCTTTTGGGGGTTGCACAGTTTAAATAACTAACACTTTCTTAGGAGGTTAACTTTAAATAATAATTGTGGATCTTGTAGTCGGTGGAAGGGAGAGATTGGTCTTTGACAGAGTTTATATTACTAACCTGATGTGAGCAGACAGCTGCAAAAATGAAGTGATATCAGTGATAAAAATATACTTTCCACGTTTAGGCAGGAGGAATTGCATAGTGGCGCAGGGCAAATCCTGCTGGCCTCCAAGCAGTCCTTGCACACGAAGACAGGGACTGACTGACATGGCATCACTGATCGGTGGACGTACCGACGTAGTATGGATTTCTTTTAAATACTTTTTTAACACTTCGTATTAAATTTCACATATATAGCTTGCATTCCTTTTTAAAACTTTATCTACGCAATAGCATTTATTGCCTTTTTAATTCAAGCCATGTTAGAGCGAGCAAATAACTTGGTTAAAAAAAAGAAATGTTGTAATGATAGCCCCCCCTCCCCCTCTATCTGATGTAGAAATAGATAATTTCTGGTACTAAAAAGTGATTAAATTTGGTGCATTTCCAACTTGTATTTTAACAATGCATTACCTCCTGAATTGCTGCATAAATATTAATAGACAGCCTGATATGGAACTTTCGCCCGTAATGCCCTTGGAGAACCATAATCACGGTGAGTGGAGCAAAAGAGATGAGAGCGCGTACTGAAGATGGTGGCTCTATCCCCCAGCTTCACAGAGCTACCCTAGGTCAGGCATTTTCCATGCAGTAGCACAGATGAGCAATATCTCAAAGCCTAGACTTTGTCTAGTAGGAGATAAAAATCCTGTAGACATTAATCTGCCCGATACTCGTCTGAAATACAATGAAAAAATTTCCATTGATACCAAGAAGAGCCACACTGATTTTTCTCCAAATTAGCCAGACTTAATTTTTGACATGGTGCACTTTTAAATTTCAGCTGCAGGTGTTTGTTGTTCTAATCACCTTCAAAGTTATTATATGGCATTTATCTACCTGAATTTCATGCCTCTGATACAATCCCATGAAAAGTCATGATCACTCTGGCTACTATTTAAAACAAGCCAAGTGCCTACAGACCCCCGAGGACATGCTCAGCCTTCTTGAAAACTGGCCACATATTATATCCCTAAATATGGGCTTTGGGGGCTGAAACTCAGGATACGCTTTTGGAAAACCTTTTTGGACAGCCTTTCTGGTCCACCATAAACCACGTTTCTGCTTTCCGAGAAGAAAACACTATTGATTTTTGTCACTCTAATGCAAGAACCTTGCTTAAAACCTCAAAATACTGGCTGTAAAAAGTGCAAGGAGAAAAGACTTCTGTTTGACAACACCTATTGCCCAGCTGCGTTTTGGACACCAGTGGACAATGCTAAGGGTTAAGTTAATTTAACTTTCGCCAAGTTAGAAAGCTATGAAAGTTTAATCACAAATGAACTCCAGTGGGCAGTTTGGTAGCTCACAGACAAATGTTCTCATTTTTATTCTTTATAGGCAGTGCTCAAATCATCATAAACCATATTTAAGGAGGGAGAAATTTCATGAGGGGAGGGAGCTATTTTATATGATAGAATAAGAGAAAAAAAAGCAACTTACTATTTTAAAATTTAAATCCAACAAAATTACCAGAAATGCTGCTGGAAAGAGAGCGCTGAGAATTCATTATTTTGTTTCAAAGTTAGTTTATCATAAATCTGCCCTCTGACACGTAATAACTAGTAACGTTTCGAAGGTTATTTGATAGTAAGTTCAACAGTGTAGGTGACTGAACATGTGAGCTGCATGATAATGAGTCCCAGGGGAAATCAGGCTTTAGGATGCAGGGTGAAGCATCCCTAGGCTTGTATTCAAATGGAAAAAACATATTCAAAAGTTTATTGTTTATCTCCTAAGAACATCAAATAATACACAGTCCTTCAAATCAAATGTGTAAAGCATGCTAGAGAACTATTTGCTGGGGGAAAAATGCCTGATTTGATCCAAATTAAAAAAAACCTAATAGCTTGTACGCTGAAATGCATAGAGTGATTTTGATATAAAAAGTGGAGGGGAGTATTTCGGTGTGTTCTTTTGCAGAGCTAAAAGGCACAGCAAGTCAATTTGCTCTTGCATCAGACTCTAGAAAGAGGAGCTAGAGAGCATTAAAACTAGTTGTTTTCAAATCCCCTGCATTTCAGTACAATGGAGTTCTTTAAGTGTGACAAATACAAATTGCGCTACTCATCCTGAATTTCATTTCCAAAGTACGTTGGCTGTAATTGATTAATTTGTAGTGTACAAACTAATTTAAAGCCAATAATGAGAGCAAAAGATTTTATTTTTCAGCAAGGAGGTGTGGTACATACACCCCACTCCAGCAGTATAATAGAGCCCCACCTCTCAGCTCGTTAAGCTCTTAAATAGCGAGTCTGATGCTGCCTTTACCCAAGTCAATGGTAGTTTTGTCATTAGCTGTGCCGGAAAAGCATGTAAGACAGAACTCTTTTTTTATATAAAGTCTCTGTATCACAAATGAGGAGGGCAGTGGCATTCCAAGCCCGTAACGACCCGGACACTGGCATCCTGCCACCCCAGGGTGGGGTGGAGATGGAGGGGATGGTTGGATGGGATGGGATGGGAGCAGGCACAATGTGTCCCCCGCCCCAGCTCGCTCACCTGCCCCTGCCCTCCCCAGGCACCGGCCACCCGCAAGCGCGGGGCTGCTGCTCATCGCCAGCCTGGGCACGCTTCTGTACCTGGAGGGGGTTGCGGAGGAGGCATTGTGATTCAGGAGTGTTGTTGAGTTTGGACAGGTCATGGAGAACTCCACTGCCAAATTTCCATCTTAAGAGAAACACCTCAGCTACTGAAAGTGAGCAAACTGCTGGTTTCGGGGTACGACCGTACCTGTCAAGCACACCAGTTCCCTTCCTTTAGCATAGTTACATAGTCCTCTCTGTATCGAGAGGCTGTTATTTCATAATGCACTTTGGACATCGAGAACAAAATTAGACTTTACTTTCAAGGTATCTTTCAATAACCAAAATCCATTTTCTGTATGTATTTTTAAATTGTCCTCCTTTTTTAATTCATTACTTAAATGGTTACGTACCCTACACTTAAGCGGTGGAAAGTTATGTAGCATGTATCTTACTTAACATCACTCTATCAATACTAACTCTTAATATTATGATGGCTTTTTTCAGAAGTGTAACTGGCAGAGCTTTACTGACATACCACAAATCCTAATTATCGTCAAAACTCTGAATTCTATACTGACAAAACCAGAGACTGAAATGCTCTTTTCTAGACAAGCTCTAAAACATCCAATGAACGTTTGTTTATTCACCTACTATATTAGTATATATTTCCAACAAAGCCATTTTCCATACCTTAACTTTGGGAAAACAACAGCATTTAAATATGCACCAAAGGCAAAGATAAATAAAAACAAGCAAACAGGCAATAATACTGTCTAAAATGCTTTTTACTATTCTTAATGAGGAATTACTACATAGCAGACAACTAAACCCAAAAACCAGCACAATCTCGAAGAAAATATACTTAGACGAGATCGCAAACTTTCCAGATTCATTCCTTGAAATATTATATTACCCACTGTTCAACTTTTTCTAATATTTACACGTATAAATATCCAAAGAAAATTAAAATATGAAAGACATGAAAAATGGCCACAGAGCTATTAATACAAATATATTAAATAAGAATGTTCTAAACCAGACCGGTCTTGAACTTTTATCATTATTCCAGAAAAGAGTTAAAAATGTACGTTACTAGACGAAGTTAGTTCTGCCCAGTGCTGCGATATTAAAGCATGCATAAATCAGTGCGTTCATTTTCCTATCAAGCATAAAGCTCCCGGCTGCCGGTTATCGGAGGTATCCGCAGATCCACACCGAGCGACTCTACTCGGGGTCCTTCCTCTGTGTGGTCTTTCAGAACTGTCGTTATCAGCTTTCTGTTTATTATTGTGCTCAGTTTAAAGGGAATTTGCCAAGTGATCCCTGGACTCCAATCTTTAGGCCTGTTGTCAGGACAAATTAATTTCTGTGGAAACCCACTGTGCCTCAGATACCATCTAGGAAATGTAGGATTAATGGAGTCCCTGTACAACAAGCTTTGTAGTGCGGCTGCTGGGGGAGGGGAGCGACTCCTGGAAGGGAGAAATAACAAAAATAAAGCCCCTGCACTTCGGCTTAGTTTGGGGGGGACATTACTTTTCTTTTTTTTTTTTTAATTACATCAACTCCCATCGATACTATTTAAAATATAGTGTAGTAACTGAATACGAATAGGCAACTTTTTAACAAAAAAAAGGTGCAGTGAATGGAAACTCCATATTACCAAAGATCAGGGACCTAAGGTCTAATTATCAATATTTTATATTTTATACGCTCAACACAATCTCTTCAGTAAGTAAAAACAGGATATTAAAAGAAAGAGTCTCCTGTGAATCTCTAGTAGGAAATAATGAAACTCAATACATGATCTTTTGGAAAAGGGGTATTAAGCTGGATTTCCTACAGGGCCAGGTCATTACTATGTTAGCTAACATTTGAGGCTCTTTTTTCAAAATTTATATTATTTCATTGTTAAAAATGTTCAACTGCCACTGTTCTTGCAATAAGTATACTTAAAAAAATACTTCCCTGCCTAGAAAAAAAAAGCTGCAATTATTTTTCTTAGTGATGATAAATAAGGTCTAAATTTAGAGCTGAAAAAGGAAAAGCAATGTTTTCCCCTCATGTTTTTCCTTTGTCCACAGTATAGGAGGAGAGGAGAGGAGAGGAGAGGAGAGGAGAGGAGAGGAGAGGAGAGGAGAGGAGAGGAGAGGAGAGGAGAGGAGAGGAGAGGAGAGGAGAGGAGAGGAGAGGAGAGGAGAGGAGAGGAGAGGAGAGGAGAGGAGAGGAGAGGAGAGGAGACTCCAATAAGTTTTTATTGATCCTTTCTCATTTTCAGGAGGATGACTCTGCCCGTGGTTAGATACACAGGTTTAATATCTTACAAATTGGGAATTCTTAGCCCCATTCTTTTCTCTCTAAAACTAAATCAGCTGATAAAATACAGGACAAAGATAGTAGACACCCACATCCACGTTCTGTATTATATTACAGCTTGTGACTCCCCCGTGGATTCGGTGAGGTGTAAGTCAGCCCTGAAGTTAGCCTAAAGTGGCACCAAGACACCTAACGGATCACAAAAGCAAAAAAAAAAAAAAAAAATACCACAACTTTAAGATCAAACACTATAAGCAAAATTTGACTTTTTAACATGGTGTTGTTATGATATTAAACTGTTAATAGCAGTTCTAATTTTGCCACAGTGCATTTCTAATACCTTAAAAGCTTGGCAGATGCAGATGCTGAGCCTGCAGCCGAAGCCTCCTTTAACATCTCTCCCCAGTTTGCAAATGCTTCAGTGCAAGCTCCTTTTCCTTCAGAGTTAAAAACAGGAGCATTGCAAGAATTCATGGGTTTTGCATGGTACCACATTTTGTTTAGAACACAATTTATGGAGTAGATTAATTTTGGGAGATTCCTTTATTAATCCTAAACTCACCTGCATATGAGAACTACTTTCTTTTTATTAAATATTTCAAATGTGTGTTGTCTTCCCTGACTAAAATATTTATTCTTGAGAGACTTTTTATATGCCAGTTTTTACTATTACAGAAATTCAATTAACTCCATAATTATGAACACAATTAGCATTGAGTGTTACATATGATTTGGTGGTAGCAGCTACATGGCACATGCATACACTCTGGTTTACAATTTAAAACTTACAGTAGTAATAATAAAAATAGGCAAAAATTCCCAAAGATCATCCTTATTCTTTGGATTGCATGCACTATTTTATGTATACAAACAATTTTTCAATATGCTGTTCACATTTTGGCAATGAAGTGTTTAATTGCAGTCAGCACGTCACATCCAACCAGTGGGCTGGGTTCCCAGCTGATAGCAACTCACCCAAACTGTGACAATTTACCTTAACTATCAACCTGGCCCCATTAATTCATTCCTTGACTAACTCAGGCACACAGCAAAGGCAGTAAATGAAGCCTCGGTGATTTATGCAAGGAGTGGGAAAAATAATATTTTAAAAGGGGGGAAAAAAAAAAAGAAAAAAGGGAAAAAAGTAGAAAAGCAGGGGGGAAAAGGAGAAAAGAGAGAAACACAGAAAAGAGAGAAAATAAACAGAAAAGAGGAAAAAAGAGAAGAGACAAAAGAAAAAAGAGAATAGAGAAAAAATATTTTGAAAGGGCAGGGGAAAAAAAGAAAAAAGAGAAAAAATAAAAAGAAGGAAATATATATGGTGGAGGAAGTGAAACTCTATAAAGTCTTTTAAAAGTTTCCATGCAGGCGGTGCCAAGAGAAGGCCTCCGGGCAGGGAAAGGCTGGGGAGGACGGCCATGGGGCTGCCCTGGAAGCCCCCTGCACCAGGCAGGGTGACGGGGAGGAGCTGGTGGGTGGAGAGGCAGCATCCCTCCATCCCTCCGTACCGGGCGCTGCCTGGCAGGAGTCATCACATGGCCCCAGCCACAGGTTGCTCGCAGGGCTTGCAGGGGGGCTGCCGGGTGGCCCGCTGCCAGGCTTAGCCCCAGAGCACTTCAACACTCCTTTAGAAACAGCTAAAGCGCACTGGGTTTTACGGCACGCCATGAAGCACCAGGCTGGGGTGAGCAAGGGGACTCGGGACGCTACATCTGGTGTTTTTAAGACCATGATGGCTAAAAGCAAAGTTTAGGAGTACAGTCATGATACAGTCTTACAGAGAGTCCAAGGTGAAAATCAGCACCCTTGGTACACACACAGCACTTGCAGAAATACCTCAGGTAATGGTCGCCACGCAAAAGTCACCATTCACTCACTGTGGTCACACAGTCTCCATATCTGTCACATCTATGTCACGTCTCCTATGTCACAGGCATTTGTTGACTCCTCACTGAAGACCTCAGTTGGTGCCCTCATCACATTCTGTGTGCTACAGCCTCTGCACATCGGAGGTTGCATCATTACACTACACCACAAATGAGCAAACTATCTTCTATGGGCTTAGATTATTTCAGACATGATGCAAAATAATGCATCACTCGGTCAATCTTTTGCTTAGACTAAGCAACTCCCCAGTTCATGTAACTCAGCCTAGCTCCCCGAAAGTCAATGCTACCACACCAATTTATGTCAGCTGAAGGTCTGTCCCCACGTGCTCTTCTTAATCTAGTACGGATCGTTTCTGCTGACACAGCAATTTCTACAGGGATCTCCACCTTCACCTACTCTTTGTACAAGATTTTTCCACCTACAAGGGCAGAGGTGGGCAAGGCGCCTTCCGCGCAGCAACCAGGGCTTTATCCAGAGAAGTCTGTGAACTTTAAAATGTGCAAAACCCAACAGTGTTTTACTATAATCACTCTGCCAGTAATTTAACATCAGAATTACCCATGTGGCTTCTCTAAATAAAAAGTGATCTGCAACCTGCAGATCTGAATTCAGAACATGTTCATGTGAAACACTCAAAATACAAAATGCAGTTACGGCTCAGACCTTGGTGGATGCTCAGTCTCTACTGATACAGTCACTACTGTAAAATTATCACGTGCATTATTTTAAAAGAAAAAAAAAAAAAAAAAAAGAAGGGTACAATAAGAACAGGGGTCGAAGCACTTCCAGACTTGCTAAGGGTTAGGTCTTACCAACGGAGTAAAATATTTAAGCTTTAATGGAAAACTATAAATGCAAATATATATAAAATGAACCATAAAATAGACTTCTTATGGAAATTCACGTCTCATAACAAGAACGGTAGAAATATTTCATAACATGTCAAACCCACCGTATATGTACATTCATGCTTTCCTCACTCCTGGCACTATAACCACAAAAAAGGTAACTTAATAGCACGGGCAGCGGGAGTTTTCTATTCTTGGGCTATGGAATCTATACCTCAAGAACCTGGTGAAGCCTGCAATCCCAGTCCACAAATGAAAACGAGAGGAAAGTCAGGAAGACGGCATCCGAGGGCTCAAAACAGCAACATCCCAACCCAGCAGCCCTTAGTCTTAGCCATCCTTTTGAAAACACACCAGCTACTTCACTGCAAATCAAGCCGCCATGCGATTTGTTTTCTAAAACAACATCTCACCCTGCTCTGCTGTGGAAGAAATTTAGTCCTTATTCCTCTTTAATATTCATAAGGTACAGAGCTACATTAACAGCTAAGTTTTAATTTCAGAAACATTCTGACATTTACAAAGAACCGATTCCAGCCCTGGTTTCACACTAGGTTTTTTTTCCATTATCACTGTTATTACTGGTATTAGTATCGCTGTAGAAGTGATTAAAAGGTCCTGGACATCTTATTAAAACAGTCTAGATCTACTCCCCTCTTCAGCATCAAGATACATTCTGTTATTTTATAAACAGCAATAATCTTCCTGGAAATGAAATTTGAAGTATTGCCTATTCCTCTCTTCCTTCTGAAATAGAGGTACTTTTGCTGTTAAAGTTGTATGTTAAAATTATTCTGAATATTTGCAGCAGAGGCAAAAATACGTGCTGTTTAATGCTGAACGCTCCCCAGGTCTGCTCATAAAACGTGAAAATAATAAAAGGGCAGTAACGAGCCAAATCTTCAAAATTCTCAGGGAAGTCAAGGAGAGAGATCCCTCGTGGAAGTCAACGGCATTAGTCCCTACATCTATTTCCAGGTGATGATTTGCTGAAGAGCAGGCACACAAGGCTTATGATTTTACAGATAGGGCTGCTTAGCTGCAATTTTGGAAAATGTGTTTTTGTTTACTAAGATAGCCCAGCAGTTTAACTACGTATGTTTGTGCATCAGAGCTCTTTTCCACATTCTTCACTAAATAGAAATTCAAAAGAGTCTTAGGCATAGTTTAAATGCTTTCAAAAATCAGTTCTAGGCTGGCATAGAAGTTAACCAGTCTGACCTCGTGATTACAGACTAAACGCTTCCTTAGGAAACAAAGTGGAGGAATATGTTATGATTCAATGATTGTTTGAGATAGTACCACCGCATATAAAAATGAGAAACCATGGCAAGATTTAAGGAAGTTTATCTATGGATAACAGCACGAGGCATTAAAATAGGACTCATTCAGGGGTTTGGGGTATTGTGGTATTAAAATACATGAACAAAAGGCAGTACCCAGTATACAACTCATCCAAACTGTAACAACCACTTTGAATTTCATGTAGCAGTGTGAAAAAGAGAATCATATAACCTAGTTCCTACCTGGTTACTCCGATTTTTTTACCTCTGGAACTTTAGTATCAAGATACACGATGGCCAAGAAAGCAGTAGTAAGATTCGTACTTGTTCTAATGGCTAAAGAGCACCTTCCAAACTACCTTGGGAATGATGCAGAACAGTTACCAAATATACTTCTTCAGTGCATATTTAATGCCCAAGTACTAATGCGCCTCGCAACAGCATTTTTTTTCGTTCTTACTAGTGTCAATAGCAGTATAACCCCAGAGCTTTCAAATAAACGTTTGCATTAGTTTGATCACATAAATGTGCTACCCGGTAATTAAATCCAGTTTGTATTTTTAAAGTGCACACTGAGAGATATTCCACACAGAGCCAAACCGCATTGTATTTGTATCCACCATCTCTCAGTTCTGGGAAATCCATAAATTCATTTGTCAAAGGTAAAAATACTTACGCAAAATTCCTTCTAAATCTTTTGAAATGGTTTGTTCAAACTCTTGACATAGCATTCTGCTCTAAACAAATTTCTAGACAACCCTGTGATTTTCCATCTCTGAAAATATACTGTTTCCCCTCCATGAAACTAGAACAGAGGGTCTGAGAGAAAGGAAATTATTAAGCATTCTAGTGGGTTTTTTCCAACAAAAACTAAGATAGAGGTCAATGAATAAGTATGTGCAGGCTGGAACTTAAATCCTCTGGGGTGACTGTAGGCTAATTAATAATTAATGCCAGAGACATGGTGTTTGAAATGCAGATGTGATAACTGGAGGCCTGGCAAAGCTGTTCAGAGGAAGCAGATTTGGATGCTATAGGGAATAGGCACTCCCTTGCCGGCTGGCTCTGAAAGCAGACCTGGGTGCAAAGCAGGGCCTATGGTTTAGATTATATTCCCCTCAGCTGTTAATTACCTGAACCTACTTTGAAGTTTTTCTCTTTTTATCCTCTGCATGAAAAGAGATTGGTTCAGCCAAGGGACTTGAAAAAATGATCAAATACATGGAGTAGAGGAGGGGAATAGAACTTCAGATATAAAAAAGATAAGGAAGAAAAACACTCAGGGAAACATACAGGAACATATTAGGAAGTGCCGGAGTGTGGCTCCATGTTTCAAGCGAGTTGTGCCGCTCTAAGTTATTTCAGCCATTAAGTAAACCCCCGCGCGCTTTATGAATAGATTTGTTAAAAGGAATCTCTCACTATATGTATATAGTTTACATTAATTATTTGATGAAAGTACCATAGGTGATTTCCTATGCTATTTTTAATTCAATAAAGTCATTTAAACCTCCTTATGTTTGGGGCTATTTAATGAGGTGTGCAACATTAACAGAATCACCAATGAGCTGTTGCTATGAGTATTAAGATTTTTGCGAAAATCACTCGTTTTTGCGAAGGAAGGAGACGGGCACAGCTTGGGTCCCCCACCGCCACGGAAAGGAGAGGGGGGGAAGGTAGGTCGCTTCCAGCATCTCACCTTCTTTAGCCTCCGGGGGGGGACCCCAGGGCGAACGCACCGTTTTCACACCAAGGGGGGGAACAGGGTGACACGCCGGCCCCGGTGCAGACATGGATGGGGAGGGCTCCCCAGGGATGAGGAGGGTTCCTCGGGGCTGAGGAGGGCTCCCCGGGGACGACCAGCGGCAGCCGGCCCCGCTCGCCCGGGTCCCCGCGGCAGGAGGGGGCTCCGAAATCGCCTCACCCGTTGTCGCTTTGCGGTGACAGATCGTTCCCTTTTCAAAGCGTCTCCAGCGTCTCTTTTTTTGACGCTCTTCCCCTCTCGTTAGAGCCTGTCCGTTCAAAGGCTTCCCCGGCTTAAACTTCCCAGCAACTTCACTAAAACCCTTTGAAATACGGGGAAGGGGGGATTTTTTTTTTTTTGGCTCTTCCTTTTTGTCTCTCTTTTTTTTTTTTCTCCTAGAGTACAGTAGGGTGAAGCAATCTCTCATGAACTCAGGGCCGGCTGTGTTTAAAAATTAATTTGAAAATGCCTGTCTTCAAGGCGCAGGCGTCTCGCATTAAAGCCCATCACCCTGGCATCTCGGCACGGCTTCTCCTCCTGCTGCTGCGGAGATCCCCTGCAAAACCAAATACTTTTACCCAATTTCTCTTTTCCAAGCACCATCTCTCCCCGTGACGTAAGGGAAGCAGGCGGCTGTACGCTGGCCTCATGCATAGGTATACACCTGCATGATGTTCTCGCCTCTTTCTGGGGGTAATTCGCAATGTCGCCGGGTTATTCTGTCCCGTGTCTTTCACCTACAGCTAAACAAAGCTTCGAGGTGAAGATGGTGACTCCGTCCCGGGGCGGGGACCGCCTTGATCTTCCCCAAAACGGGCGTGGGAAGCGCATCGGTGTTGGCGTCAGGGGCGTGGGGTGGCCCAGGGAGAGCCACGCCTGGGAGGGAGAGGGGCTTTTAATGAAATCATAACATTCAAACGGTTTTCTATTAAATCCTGCTAATTTTCTAGGTGAAGGCTGTGAAGTGAATGTGAGGAAGCATTAAAAGGGAATTGAATTTGCATTCCTTATGCTACAGGCACATGTTTACATGACCTTTAAAACAGAATTAAAGCTGTATCATCAGCAGCTGTAGGCAATTCACATTACTAAGGCAATCAAATCAGAAGGCTAAACTAACTATAAAACATAAATTAAACTGATAGAGAATCATCCTAATTCACTAGGTTTACTTGCAATTTACTTATCCGCTACTAGTAATTTCTAAACAGTTTGGAGAAGCAGGAAATAGGAAATACTTGAATGTGGCACTTCAAAAATGTGTTGTCCGAGGGGGAGAGCCGGCTTTCCGGGGACTCTTCATTAGGGAGCGCGGCAATAACGGCCCGGGCACCGTCCCCCCGCGGCCGCCCCAGCGAGGGGACGTTCCCAGAGGTCCACGAAGGGCCTACAAACTGGTACCTGCAACCCCTGCCTCGCTAAACCCCCAACTTCACTGGGTTGGCTCAAGCCTCCCGAAGTCCCCTTGTTCTCTGGAGGACCCTCACGCACGCCGTTTATTTTCTAAAATACGAAATAACTCCGCGCACAATAGCGTTCGCGTTGCACCGCTCCCTTCTGCCCTCCTCTCCCATCCCAAAGAGGGACACTTTCCAATGGCTGAAGCTCGATTAAAAAAAATAATAATAATAAATAATTTTTTAAAAAATCGATACCGCCGGTGATTTCATTAAAAGTTTGCAGAGTGCACTTCCCGGGCGGAGCGGGGGCGGCAGCCGGCACCGAGCATCCCCTGCCCCGACAAGGCCCGGCCGCAGCCCCCTCCCTCCTCCGAGCACCCCGACTTTGATTTATTCCTATTTATTTCTTGCAGGCGGCGCAGCCGAGGGGCGGCCTCTCCCCCTTTGACGGCGACTCTCCCGTGGGCGCTTCCGTTTGTCCGGGGGACCGCACCGATGTGTTGCCCGCCCGCCTCTGCCACGAGCATCACCCCCCTCCCCGCTCCCCACGCGGCCCCCGCCGTGCCCGGGGCTCCCCGTCGCTCCTCCGCCCCGGGGGAAGGAGACACGGTGCGCCGGGGCCGGGCAGGGGGATGCTGGGTCTTCCCAGGGAGGGTCCGATCTCACGCGTGGGCAAAGCCTTTGTCTGCTGCGCGGGGAGTTCCGCCACTCGCGTTCCCCTCGGCGAGCGAAGGGGGCTGTGGCAAAGCATCCACCTGCACAGGGCTCGGCACCTGAACTGCATCCCGTCCCTCCGCATCGCCCAAGCGCCATTGGCGAAGGAAACAGCTTTTAGCAGCGCAGCCTGGCCTGAAAGTTCCGGTTTTAGAACAGCTTTTGGTTGGCGCGACCTCAGTGAAACGGGGAGTAAACTTTCCACCGAGCCGTAAACATTTCCTCTGTGAGAAAACACAGAATTAGCAGGACCAGCTACGTATTTATACATGTAAATCGAGGAGTGATGAGGCGCTTCGAAGTGCAAGAGAGGTTTAGATCCCCCTGCAGAATCAGGAGCTGGATGAATGCTAAAGCCGGAAAAACATATAGTTTTTTAAAAAAAAAAAAAAAAACACAACCAAACAAAACAAAACATAACCCCCCCCCCCCCAAAAACCGCATGGAAATTGTTCAGTAAGCTAGCAAACAACAATGCAGGTATTTGTCATCCAAGGAATAGAGCTGTTTGTCTTCAATGTCTCATTAGTCAACAGAGGTTAAATAGCATGCCATTTAGTGCGTTTTCAAATCCAACCCACTTTCCTGTAAATATGTCTGAGCAGAAATCTGTCCGCTCAGGAATTGTATTTGAATTATTGCCGGAATATAGGCAGGGTGGCCTCTGGTTTGGAAAGGGAGCTGGATTCATGTGTCCCCCTTCACACACAGGGGCTGCTACCCATGCCCAGCCGCCTCGCCCCTCTTTGCTGGGAGCGAACACGCTTCGGAAAAAAAAAATAAAAAAAAAATAAAAAAAACCCACGGGATTTCGGTCCGGGGTGAAACAAGCGCATTCTTGTCATCACGCCTGTTTGAATGGCACGGTGAGGAAAGTGCCTACGTAAAAGGGAAGTGATCCGCATTGTTGTGCAGATCTATTAACTCCTAACGTGACCTTAAAAGCTGGCACTTCCAGCACCGCCCGGGAACGGGACCGGCCGCCGGCGACGAGCCTGTGCCGGAGCCCCTCGCCCCGGCTCCCCCTCGCCATCCATATTTCTCGATTAAGCACCAGAAAAACCGACGTTTCAATACGTGGATTTAATAAATGGCAAGACCGGTCCCACGGTAAAAATGTGCACTTTGGAGAGACTTCCCGGAATATTTTTTTTTTTTCTCTCGACTGCAAATCAAGAAAATGTTCGAGACAATACCTGCTACAAACCAACCCAGCGAAAAAATAACAGTGACCTGAACATGACGTGGTAGTGCACAAATGAACGACATTTTTTTCCCCCCAGCAAGTACATTTTTCAAACGCTAACAACGTGGAAAAAAAATATTAATAATAATAATAATAGGCGATTCGAGCAGAGGAGCGAGGATTCGCCCAAAACGCTTTGGAAACCGCAGCAGTTAGAATACAGATGCTATTTACCTTGTGATTTTCTCTGCCCGGGACTGGCTTTATTGTCCCTGCCTAGCCTTTCTCCGGGCGCAGGACCAGCCCAGCCGCAGCAACGCTCCCTCCGTGCCGGGCTTATTACTAACGGGCTGGTGCTCGGAGAGATTTGGGGGGGGAGGTGGAGGGGGGGGGGCTGCATTCATTCTTACATTAGGACTATTTTAATTTGCAATCTGTCAGTCCATCTCCTGGCTGTGGCTCTGAGATGGCAGTGTGTGGCTGTGGTGGCTCTCCCTCCTCTCTCCCTGCACAGCATTTACTCACGTTCAAGAGCAGCCAACAGAGACCAAAAAAAAAAAAAAAAAAAAAAGAACTGATTGAGCTTGTGTCGGTATTGGCTAATTTCTTCTAATATTCTGTAAATTCCTCTTTTCCTCCTAACCTTCCCCCGCGCAGGTTAGGTTTCCACAAAGCATCTCCGGAGACCCAGGAGCCGGTTTCTCAGCCCTGCTGGCTGAGCTGATGGGTGGCTGGGCTTCAACGTTAGCACCAGCGCCTGGATGTACACAATGCAAACCTTAACTCCTGGCTCCAGAAACGGTTAAATTGCCCTTTCCCAACCCCCCACCCCCCGTTATGATTGACTCTGTTTTTAAATTTGCACTTGTTCCCACCAAGCGCAATCTAACTCGTCCTGTCTCTAAAGTGAACTTGTGTTGAAGGTGAAGTTTTCAATATAGAGGTCATGACACCGAGCCACAGCTTACCGCTCCGAGCTTCATGCTGTATTAAACACAATCAAAACGAACCCCTTTTAGACCTTTTTTTTTTTTTGGTGGTGTTTTTTTTTTTCTCTTCCTTCCCCTCCCGCAGATGAACAATGAGAAAAAAAAATGTCTCTAAAATATAATAATATCAGCTCTGCCACGATAATAAACCCGTTCCTCCCGCTCTGGGCTCGCTCTCGCTGAGGTCCCTACCTATAGAGAGGCGCCTATAGAGCCGGTTAGAAACACACACACACACAGACACACGCACGCAGAGACGCACCCCGCGTTTTAGTTATAGCTCTTAAAGGGGACTCTGTGGGTTTGGTGGCGGGGAGAGCCACCGTCCCTGCCCCGCCGGAGATGCCACCGCCCCGCCGGCTCCGCGCCCGGGTGCCGCCGCCGCTCCCGCCGCCCACGGAGGGGAAGGGACGTCCGAGCCACGCACACGGGTGACCCCCCGAAACTCTGGGTCCCGCCTGTGCGAGGGGAGGGTGGGGGCGTGGGGGGGGGGGGACGACGGGACTCGACACAATTACAGCTCCTCCACTTCAAAGCGGGGGGTTTCTCTATAGCGACTTCTAGCTGCCCCAAGACGGTAGGCTGCCTTCAGCTATTGTGCGATCTTTTTTCATGCCAAAGATTTAGCAGGGGGAGAAGAAGAAGAAGAAAAAAAAGAAAAAAAAAAGATATTAAAGCGAATTATTTGTTGGGGAAACGCGGGTCCCTCCAGTGCGGAGGCACCCAGAGCCAGAGGGCTGCAGCGCAGGGTCCAAACCCAGAAACTTTTTTTAAAACTTTAATGGGTTTCAGTCTATGAAAAATAAGTTACAAATTCTTGCAACAGTAGCTTTGCATGTACTTATTTTTCTCCCATGTCCAGACGGGGTCGTCTATTGAATAAGGCTCTTTTATTCTGCATGGGGCAGGGGATTTGTGGCCATGGTCCCCCTTTTATTCCTCTCTCTATGGAAACCCAGATCATGGGGAGAAATATGCGAGGCTGAATAAAGAAAAGCAGCAGAAAGGACCGCTTGAGAGCGGCATCTGTTACACTTGGGAAGTTAGACTGACAGGAAAGAGCTAAAGAAACCCTCTCCAGCAGATTAGTTAGAACAGCAAGAAGATTTAACTATATGCAGATAAAAACACTTTAAAATACACCATACTCTCCTATAGGCGAGATGAGAGTCTCCTCCGTCAGGAGCGCAGTGCCGCGGAGCCGGGCTCTGCCTTAGATACATTTGCAACAAATATTAAAATGGGACGTTCGGGGTTTTATTTCCCTGCTAGAGACTCTGCCTTAATTAAACGGCGGATCTGAACATCTATTTTCACGGGCAATGGGATTTGAAAAATTGTTTCGGAAGTTAAAGTGCAAATTAATTTTAAATAATTTAGTTACGTTTTTATACAGTGCGGATTTCTTTTTTTCTTTTTTTCTTTTTTTTTTTTCTTCCGCGGGCTCCGGTGATATTTATTTCGAGAAGCTTGTGAAGGTGGAGAGAGGGGGGAGGAAAGGGAAAAAAAAAAAAAAAGGAAAGAAAGGGGAAAAAAAAAAAAAGAGAGGGCTGCTCTGCTAATATAACTCTTTTTCTGCCCTCCCCGCCTTCCCCCGCGCTCGGCCGCAGTGCTGAGCGCCGCCGCTCCGCTGGCAGAGCTCGCCGGCACCAACGGAGCTCTCCCGGAGACATTTTTCACCCCCTGACCTCCCCACGGACCCCCCCGCTCCCCACCGCCGCTCCCACACACCCCGCTCCCCCGCTCCCGGCAAACTTTACTTCGTTTTGGTTTTGGTGGTGGTGTTTTTTTGGTTTTTTTTAATTATTTATTTTCCAAGTTTGCCCCCCGGGGCTGCGGCGGGCGCGGAGCGGGCGCGGGTGCGCAGCGCAGCGGCCGCCCGCCGGGGATGCGCCCGAGGACCCGCAGCCTCCCCGATATATCGCGATACGCCTCCAGCAACGCACCCCGCTCTGCCTTCGCCCCCTCTCGCAGGCTGCGCCCTGCCCGAGCCCTGGCGAGAAATTATTGTGATTATTATTATTATAATGAGGAAAGCGATGCTACCCGGCTTTAAAGGAATCAGAGGAGCGCTCTCACCTTATTTATATCTATTTTCTCATTTTCTTGAATTTTCTTCAGATCTGTCTTCTCAGAGAAACTAATGCCTTAATGACTTTCTGGTAGCTGCAAGCCTTCTTTTATTTCTGCTAAATATATGAAAATGTATGCAAATTTAAATCAAGCTTAACCTAGGAGCTCTTGCAATATATTTAATGGAATTTCAAACCAATAAGGGAACTCTGATGCAGTCTTCTGGAAGTGCAAATATAATTACGCAGCTAGGTTACCTCCAAAATTATGCAGGGAAAGGTCATTTTTTAACTCGGGAGCGGGTCGGAGGTACCAGGGCTTTTGGCTCTCCCCGCCGCCGCTCCGCACCCGCGCACCCGGGGCCCCGGCGGAGCAGCGCGGGTGCGGAGCGGCGGCGGCGGGGCTCTGCCCGCCGGGCCCGAGCAAACCGGGGGGGGGGGGGACGGGACACAGCGCTCTTCTCCCCCCTCAACCCGGACCCCCCTCCCGGGGGGGGGCTGGGGACCGCGCGCGCCTTTTCCCCTTCGATTTTCCCTTTTTCCCCTGTTTTTTTGTTTTCCCTGCAGACCTGCGCAGCGCCGGCGCCCCGTGTGTTTCCCATTGCAAACTTTGAGGAGGCACCACCGGGATTTATCGGCGGGGAGGCCGGAAAGCGCCTTTTGGGGCTTTTTTATCATTATTTTTAGGGGGTTTGGTTTGTTGTTTCCTTCGCATCGCGGGGGCGCACGGCCCGCGGCGGGCGGGAGACGCAGGGCTCGGGGCAGCGGGGCCTCCGCTGCCGGCGGGGCAGCGGAGCGGAGCGGGCACCGCGCAGCCGGACCGGCGGCCCGGGGGCGGCGGGGGCCGTGCCGGGCTGCGCCGGGGTGGTCCCGCCGGGCTGCCGCCGTTTAACCTCTGCCGTGCGCTCCCCCGGCGCTAATCGCTCCCCATTTAAGCCGTGCCCCGCGTCCCCCCCCGTCCCCGTCCCTCCCTCCCCGCCCGGCGCGGAGCGGAGCGCAGCGCGGCGCGGAAGGAGTTAAGCGACGGGGGGCCGCCTCGCGCCCGGCCCCCGGTGCCGGCGGAGTGATTCACTTCCTGCCTCGGGCCCGCGCGGAGCCCTCGCCCCGCCCCCCCCGCCGCCGCGCCCGGCCCTCTCGCCCCCTCCCATTGGCCCGCGCGGCGCGGCCCCGCCGGCGGCGCGCCCCCATTGGGTGGCGCGGCTGCCAGTCGGCGGTCGGCCGCTGCCCGGGCCGCCGTGCCGGTGGATGTCAAAGGCTGAAGCGGCGGCGCCGCCACAGTATAACTCGTGGGGGCTGCGCGGCGGCCATGGCCACAGCCGCCTCCAACCCCTACAGCCTGCTCGGCTCCGGCTCGCTCGCCCATGCGGACGGCGCGGGCATGCAGCAGGGGAGCCCGTTCCGCAACCCGCAGAAGCTGCTGCAGAGCGAGTACCTGCAGGGCGTCCCCGGCAATGGGCACCCGCTGGGCCACCACTGGGTGACCAGCCTGAGCGACGGCGGGCCCTGGCCCTCGGCGCTGGCCGGTGGCCCGCTGGAGCAGCCCGACGTCAAGCCGGGCCGGGAGGACCTGCAGCTGGGCGCCATCATCCACCACCGCTCGCCCCACGTCTCCCACCACTCGCCCCACGCCAACCACCCCAGCGCCTGGGGGGCCAGCCCGGCCCACAGCGCCTCGCTGGCCGGCCCCCCCGCCGCCGCCGCCGGGCAGCCCCTCAACGTCTACTCGCAGGCGGGTTTCGCGGTGGGCGGCATGCTGGAGCACGGCGGGCTCACCCCGCCGCCCGCCGCCGCCGCCGCCGCGCAGGGCTTGCACCCGGGGCTGCGGGGCGAGGGCGGCGGGGAGCACGGCGAGCTGGGCGGGCACCACTGCCAGGACCACTCGGACGAGGAGACGCCGACCTCGGACGAGCTGGAGCAGTTCGCCAAGCAGTTCAAGCAGCGGCGCATCAAGCTGGGCTTCACCCAGGCCGACGTGGGCTTGGCCCTGGGGACCCTCTACGGCAACGTCTTCTCGCAGACCACCATCTGCCGCTTCGAGGCCCTGCAGCTCAGCTTCAAGAACATGTGCAAGCTGAAGCCGCTGCTGAACAAGTGGCTGGAGGAGGCCGACTCCTCCACCGGCAGCCCCACCAGCATCGACAAGATCGCGGCGCAGGGGAGGAAGAGGAAGAAGCGGACCTCCATCGAGGTGAGTGTCAAGGGCGTGCTGGAAACGCACTTTCTCAAGTGTCCCAAGCCGGCCGCCCAGGAGATCTCCTCGCTGGCGGACAGCCTGCAGCTGGAGAAGGAGGTGGTGCGGGTCTGGTTCTGCAACCGGCGGCAGAAGGAGAAGCGCATGACCCCGCCGGGGGAGCAGCCGCAGCACGAAGTCTACTCCCACGGCGTGAAAACGGACACGGCCTGCCACGACCTCTGACCGGGGGCCGGGGGGGCAGGCAGGACTGCGGGCAGCGCGGATTTTTCCGCCGGGGCTTTAACTTATGGTTTCCGAGAGGCGGGAGAGCGCGGAGCGGAGCGGGGGGCTCGCCGCTCGCCGCCTGGGCAATATATTTTTATTATTTTATTTTTTTTTCCTCTCTCTCTCTCTCTCCGACCTTTCCGCTGATCAGTACACGGTGTTTACTCGCAGACAAGGTTTGTTTTCGGTCTCCACTAGGACGAAGGAAAAAAAAAAAAGGAACAAAAAAAAAAAAGAAAACCCACGGGAAAAAGAAAAAAAAAAAGGAAAAAAAAAACCGACAGAAAAGGAAAGACAGATGTGTGCCTATGAATAACCTTCCAGCGCCTTGGTTATATCAGCTGTATTTCAGGTGAATCTGTTTTACAATAGACTAGTTTTGCATTTTTAAAGACTTATATAGCGTTTTTAAATGTCTGAGGTGTTTTACTACAAACTGTACACAATATTTGTGACCTAATTTGTATCGAATTGATCAGTCAAAACGTTTCTCCCTTCCCCACGCACCGGCAATGTCACCCAGCGGGGACGGGGCAGGGCGGCCGCGGCCCTTCCTCACTCCCCCCCCACCCCACCCCGAGGAGACGGGGTTCCCCTCCGCGCCCGCGGAGCCCCGCGCACCCGACTGCCGCACGCACGGTTGTGAAGAACGGGCTTATTTGTTGCAGCTTTTCTCTGCCTTTTCAAGAACTTCCCGACACCGTAAAACGGTCGGGTTACAATCCTGACCTCCCCCCTCTTCTCCCAAGGAAAAAAATAAAACTAATAATTATTTCTAAGAGATTTATCCGAAATTGAGCATCACAAACAAAACCGTGGCATGGGCCAGACCTTTTCTTTCCGAAGATGAGTTGGGCTTTTTGATCAGCGCCAGACTGAGAGGTCTGTAGTAAAACACCTTTATACTTCTGCGCTTTGGCTTCGGAAATCAGTTTCTCTGTATTTTGTTTCGATAGTGAAGAGGAATGAGGTGTCTCATGAATTTCGGGGGGGGAGGGAGGGGGACAGAAAACGTCCGCATTTGGTTCACGCTGAGCTTATTTCCGCGTCACAGGGAGATGCTGGATTTGTTGAAAAGCTTTTATATAAAAAAAAACAACATAAAAACAAAACGAACAGGGAGGAAAAAAAACAAAACAAACAAAGAAAAAGTCACTAAAATGCTAAAACCATAACCGTTTTTTCGGCACAGGGCAGTGCTGAGCTGTAACGCGCCCCCCCGCCCCCGTCCGTGGATGTGTTGTACACAAGGACGGCGGGGGGGGGGGGGGGGGCGGTGTGCAACGCCCACGCACCCACTCACGAAGGGGAATCGCTGCCTCTGTGTGTGTGTGTCCGCGTGTGCGCGGCCAAGTTCACTCGCTGCACCCGCATCCTCGGGGCCGCCGGGCAGGACCAGGCCGGGCCGGGCTCCCCCCGCACCCCGGGACCCCCCCACATCCCCTCCCCGGGCCCAGTGCGGCCCCGCTCCGCGGCTGCACCCCGCTCCGCGGCTCCCCGCACAGCCCCTCTCCCTCCCCGGCGTTCAAGATTTTTTCCTTTCGACATTTATATTTTTCAAGTATTTTTCAGTAAGCGCTAAAAAAAAAAAAAAAAAAATTAAACTCAACACTGAGGACCTGCCTATTTCTGCCAACTTTATAACTGTACAGTTTTGTATATTAAACGTTTTTTGGAAGTTATTAATTTAAAGAAAGATCATTTAGTTTATTCATTTAGTAACTGATGTATAATAAACGCTATTTTCATTAAAGGTTGCTTTTTTCAACTATTTTATCCAAAATTGCCTATTGCAGTTGCCAACAATTATTTATTTTCAATAAATTCCGCATTATGTTTAAAAAAAAAAAGAAAAAAAAACGTTTCAGAAAGAAAAAAAAAAGCCTAAATGGGTGTCGGAAAAAAAATAATAACGAAACACACGAGTCGCTGTAACGTTTGGTTGTCGACCAGTTTTAGTCAAGGGGTTTATATTGACGCAATATTTTATTGTTGTAAAAGGAAAAAAAATTAAAAAAAAAAGGTTTAAATAAACATTTTTACAAAAAAAAAAAAAAAAAGGATTATAAATTAAGTTGCGTTGTTTGTGCGCTGGCCGAGCCGGGGGTGCGGGCAGCGGGGGCTCCTCGACGAGGGGGCGGCGGGGACCCCCCAGCCTCACCCCCCGCCGCCCCCAGCCGCACCGGGCTCCCCCTGCCCGGGAAGGGCCGGTACCCTCCCGGGGAAGGGGGCTCGGGGGGGGCCGAGCCCGGCAGCGCCCTGCGGGCCGGGTTACACCTGCCGCCGCGCCCGCGGGAAACCCGCTTTTGGGGCGGAAAAGGGTCTCTGCGGCTGTTTCGGGGGTGCCGGGGCCGTGGGAGGGGGCAGCGCTGGGCAGGATGCGCCGCTCGGATGTGTACTGTATAGATGAGTATTTGTGTGTGCGTACATATATGTATATATAGATAATGTATATCAGTGCACGGTGCAGGCGGCAGCAGCGCTGCCTCCTCGCCCCACCGCCAGCGCACCGCGGCTCTGCGCGCCCGCGCTGCAGCCGCCTCCCCCCCTCCCGAAGTCCCCGCAGACGATGGGGAGCCGGCTGGGGTGTTCCCCCCCCTCCTCCATCGCCCCCAACAGCAGGAATCGGGGCCCGAAGGAAGTTTCTTTTGTTCCGTCCTTCCCTCCCCCCGCCTCCCCGGGCCGCCGCCACCGGGAGCGGAGAGGCCGTGGGGGCCGCCCCGACCTTCCCCCCCCCACCCCCTGGCCGCCCCCGCTCCCCCTGGGCGGGAAGTGGCGTGTTCGGGAGGAACAATAACAGTTAATCACATCTAATGGGGTGAAACGGGGAAGCTCCATCCCCGGCAGCCGGGCCGGGCAAAGGGAGGAGGGTGGGTGCTGGCGGGGGGAGGCAGGAAAGCAGCAAACTTCGCAGCATCACCAGCCAAATGGCCTTTTTTTTTTTTTTCTTTCACCCCCCTTCTGAAGCTGAACCTTGAAGAAAACAATAACCACCCCTTCTGTGAACAGTTTAAGGGAGGGGAAAATTACCTTTAGGAGTCCTGAGAAGGACCCGAGCGAGAAGCGAGCTCTCTTGTCTTTATAATAACCCAGCAGCAGCACGAGCACGAGTGGACAGGCACCTTCCCACGCCGGTTACAGCAAACATACAATCCTGTACCTGTTCACAAGAGGGATTGGGGACGTTAACAGCGGGCGATGCTTTGTTTCTTAACCCTAAAACTGATTTATTTTGTTGTAAGTCTTTGGAAGCTGCAGCAGAGCACAGACCCGGCGGTGCTGGGGGTGACAGGCCCATGCCTGCCCCTGCGCTGGGGCAGCAAAGCCCAGCTGCCTCCGCAGCGCGACGCCGACCTGCGACTGTTTTCAGAAAGGATTACAGCAGAAGGAGAATCATACCCCGCAAAATCACCTTTCTCAATCTACTCCATAAACAAAATAACCGTGCACCAAGTAGCGTGGGTACCAAACCAGGAGTCAATGGCCGCAGCTTGTAAACAGCCCCAGCTAAGGACGCGGAGGACAAGCTTCACGTTAAAACATCCCCTGTGTGGTCACGCTGGCTCTTAGCATTCAGGGACCCGAGAGGTGAAGCTCTTACAACCAGCATTGGTTTGGAGGAAAGAGAGAAAGCATTTCACTGAAATTAGCCCGTTTTAGAGCCCTTTGGCTGCTCTGTAAATACAACTACAGCGAGGGCAGGGTTATGTGCTTTTTTAAAACAAATTATGTTGAGAGACCAAAGAGATGCAATGAAAGACGAAATCAAGTAAGTTGCTGAACTGGAGTACTTCAAAGACTACTTGAAAGCTGGAAAAAATAGGGAAGGAGAATTTCATTTAAAGAAAAGAAAAATCTCTGCTCGTTATTGCCCGTGTATTTCAGTATTCCTGCGAGCAAAAGGAAACTCTTTTGTGCCACCTAATGTTAAGTACAGATCACTGTTGTCTTCTTTGCTGCCCATCATACTCGGTGTGCGTGGGGAGGCCTTGGGGTGCTGAGCGCAGCTAGGGATGCTCAGCATCCAAAGTCCCACCAAACCAAGGGCGGGAAGAGAAACTTCAGCTTCACAGTCACAGATTAGGTTATCTTCTGAATTTAGGAAATTATTAAAAAAAAACCAAAACACAGAACTCAAAAGGGGGTGGAAAGAAGCACGGGGTATAATCATGAGAACGAGAGACTCCAAATTTGGTTTTCGTTAGAATAAAGAAAATCCAGAACGAGCACATCCAGGCTTTATATAAGCTGCCCACCACTCAGCATCACTCCCAGCAACCTCTGCAGTCCCCTGGGCTCACAGCAGCTCCCCCTCAGCTCTCCTCCGAGGATCGACGTGGCCTTGCCTTTGCATCCTTTGCACACACGTGTCTCCCAGAACGAAGAATTTATGGTGTGTACTTAGCAGCCATTCACACTAATGGAAGATACTAATTTAGTACGGAAATATCTCACGCAATCCCTTTAAAGAAGAAAGGGCTGAAAGAAAGCATTTCTCTGATGATAACAATGAATTACACCGCTTTTGTGATCTTAATGGAGAGTGTTAAACGTCTTTAACAATTTTTGAGGCTGAATCTCCTTTGCTTTTTATGTTATATGAGAAGAAGAGAACCTGAGGCTTCCTTCGAGTTTAAATTTCAAATATTCCCAAACTGTGCTCTCCTCCCCGCTAAAGAAGGGCGAGGACCAGAGGAGGGGGGTCACTTGAAAACAAATATTACTAAAAGTAAGCAGAGATGCTATCTCACTTTATAGTGGTCTTCATAGATCATTCAGAATATGGCCCATTCAATCCAAACCTAGGCTACACTTGACCAAGATGCTTTTAAAATACCTCAAAATTAAGTATTTTGAGTTTTTCTTTCTTTAAGTAGCAATTCCATAGGCTCAGGCAGAGCAGACCAGAGCACCTGGTCCTATTGGTCCTGCATCCATGTACCAAAACCACCACTGATTTCTAGGGCAGATCCACACACGGATGGAGGTATGTTTAAAATGTAAGTCCTTTCCCCAGGAGCCGGGAATCATGCAGGGCTGGGGGGGGATGCCCTTCGGCCAAGGGTTCGATCCCAAAACCCAGACACCATTCGTCACTTTACTCACCAGAGCAGCTGCCATGTAATCCAGTGAGCTCCTCCGTGCAAATGAAATTTTTCATTCGTGCCTTTGCACAATCTAATTCTAAGACTCCATTCTAGAAAAAAAACATATATACAAGATTTTAGGCAGGTGAGCAGTCCCGCTGAGTAACCCCAAAAATACTCCCAGACATCAGGCCTACTTTTGTACTCGCTTTCCCCTTTTTCTAGCGTTCTGTAACCAATAGACTGGAAAGGCTCCCCAGCAATTACATATTTAGGATACGTGATAGCTGCAGTTAAGACCTTTACGACTGATTGCGGGATAAAATTTACTTCAAATGTGCAAGAGCCCATTTTTAAACCCCAGTCTTTCAGCTGCTTTCCATTATATATATTCTGAAGAATCAAAAGCAATTAGAGCGCATGAAGTCTAAATGGTAAATAATTTCCAAATCAAAACCTTTATTAAAGCAATAAGCATCTATTTTTGTTAACACTGTACGATACAGAAAGGGCCAAACTAAATAACTTTTGTTTTAATGTAATGAAAAGAAAGCCAGACTTCTGTGCTGAGGACCGGTATGGATTTTTGATTGAGTTTTTAAGATTTGGGAAAGCAAGGTAAGGAAGAGGTTTTAAAACTACCATTTCACGTGGCGGTGATGTGAATGGTGCCGTGGTTTACACACGCTTGTGAAGGGATCTGTACAAGGATGTGTGGCTTGCTGATTCACGGCGAGCGCTACGTGCTACGCCGGCTTGTAAATATTTGTAGAATCATGTCCTTAATTAAAATGGTAAAACAGTATTAAATCTCAGAAGGGGATAGAAAGAGGAGAGCGAGGAAGAGCTGTCATTGGTAAGAGCCTGTCAACAAGAAGTTAAAAAGCTAACAGTAAATACGGTTTCTGCCGGCTCTGGTTCGGCGATGCCATCGATCGCCGGGTCCCGGCGCTGCAGCTCCGCACGGCTCCTGATCAATGTTCTGCCGGCACCGAGCAGCGCAGAAATGACACCAAGCAGTCTGCTGCTGCAAAAGTATTTGTTTAAAACGTGGCTATTTCCAGCAGTGGCTGCAAGAAGCTGGGCAGCAGCCCTGCTCACCCCTGGTACAATTAAGGCACTGAAAAAGCCGCTCCATTATTCTGCTGCTGGATTTTATTTTATATTTCAACCGATGCCAGTCCTTGACTTCCACACCTCAAGTACAAATAATATTTACCCAACAGGGAAATGCCATTTCTGAACTGAAGTTGTTCTCCTTTTTGGCCAAAGCATGAAGCTTTGTTTTGCGTATTCATCTTCAGACTTTGGGAAGGGAAAAAATACAATAAAGCAAAATCAAATCAGCTCACAGATCTTACTCACCAGAAAGCGGCTCGGAGCGGGGATGACAAGGTCTAAACTCCTCCTGCCATGTCGGCTGGAGTACAAATGGAGGGAACACGAGCTGCTCCCCGTTCAGGACTTGTACTTCTGTCTAGATTATGGGATTAGTCTCTGTTACATCTATCTACAGCTAGGAACTTGTGATCCAGTTAAAGCAGCTTGAAAGGCGCCCAGCAGGTGCTGGGGTCTGACTCCGCAGCACAAATTCTGTGCAGTTACTGGGGAAAAGCAGGGCACGGCGTTGCGTGGGGCTTTTTCCTTTTTCCGCTCTGTACTGGAGGGGGAAGAAAGAAAAGGAAAAAAAAAAAAAAAAATCAAAGTCCTGCCAGAAAACACTTGCAGGCAGGGAAAATTAGCCACAGCCTTTTTTTTTTTTTCTTCTTTGTTCCCCCCCACATCCTGAAAATGGAGTTGCTAATGCATAAGTACAAATGCTGTCAAACTTGAGTTTGTGATATTATTCTGCTCCTCGCTCCATACACACTGAATGGACGTAGTGGATCTCTTAGGCCTGAGAAATGCTAATTTAGTGCTGGAATGTTGAGTTTGCAGAAACTGTCCTGTAAATGTCACAGGGGATTACTAGATCTACAGGAAGATTAGAGCTCTGCGTATGTTCAGACTTTTGATTTAAAACTTTATTACCTTTGATACGGCTTCTTCATGAAGGAAACAATTCAGCAGCAGGAATTCTGTCCATATAAGACTTTTGCAGGGTCGAATCCTTCTGTGCAATCCTGCTCTTCGATAGAGTAGACAAATCTCTCTGTAGGTGATGCTACACAAACCCAAGTGCAGGAACAACGCAGCACCTTATAAAGCCGAAATCCTGCCCTGCTCAGCCAAAACTTCTCATAACCGCAGCAGAGAGAGGATACAACAGACCCAGAATTATACAGCCATGATAACTTTTTAATGGAAAAAGAACTGGTAGAGATTTTACTATCATGTATTGTTCATACTATAGTAAACTGTAGTACAGCCTAAGAAAATCTGCTTTTGTAACAAGATCTGTACAGAAATGAATACATGGTAATGTGACTGGCAATGGTTTTCTCAGAAAAACGTGCAGTTGCATACTAAGATAGTTACAACAGGATTAGATTTCACGTACAAAGCTGAAGTTCAAAGATTTTTCGGGCCAGCATATGAGAAAATTACAAATCAGGATTTTTGAGCTTTCAGTTCCCCACGGTGGAGAACCTTTGTGACTGAGCATCGCTTGGGCCTGTCTCAGCTGAACCTGGGAAAACGGCGTCCCCTGTTCCGCTGCAGCCATCCCAAGGTGGGACTCAGAGGAGAAGAACACCCAAGCTGGGTAGGGGCCTGGGTTCCCCTCCCTGTGATCGGCGCTCTCCTGCATCCCACACCACCGAGCTGGGCGTTGCAGGCAGAGCGACCCGCACATCTAACGTTCGCTGTTGGCTCTCAACCCTTTGTGCAGGGGCTTTTTCTTTCCTAGAAACAAGTACTATTGAATTGCTCCAAACCCCACTCCTTGGACAAAAATAGTGTGGGAGCAATTTAAACCCAATTCAGTAAAAGAAAGCACCTGTTACCATACCTTCATCCTAGACCCAGATTAAAAACTAAAGTCTGCATTGTTTTATGTCCGTTTACTATGCTGATCACTAATTTCAGATGACCTTCAACTACCCCACACCTGAAGCAGCAAACTCACCGCGTGCATTTTCTGCTCTGTAATGTTCTTCGTCCTTGACTATAAAATACTTCTTGCTCTTTTATACAAATGAATGAATACCAAACAGTTATTTTAGCAGAAAAGTCCTGAGGGAGGGTTTCTTAATCTCCTAAAGAAAACACAAGCACAATTTGTTCTGAGTTTGCTGCTACCTCTTGTGCATATTGGAGGCAGGACAAGCCGGGAGACGGGGCGAGAGGTGGGCAGACACCCAGCACAGCCACAGGAGAGTTAAAAGGGATGAGTTCAGTGGGTGCTCGGTTCCATCCCCATTACAACGACTGTCTGCAGAAGAGATTTACGCCATGCCATTTCTTCCTCTTGCCCCAACCTAAGCCACAAAAATGCGGTATCGGAATTGTAACGCCTCATATATTCTAAGGAAGATAATAGTAAACTGCGATGCTTTGACCTTTTCGGGATTTCTGCTGTTTGATTCACTCGCCGCGGCCATCCCTCGTGTTCGCAGTGGTAACCTGTGGGGACGCGGTGCAGCGGGGGCCAATCCGGCTACAGAATATTGAAAAGGTTAAAGTCTATGTTTATGAGTCTATTAAATGTTTATAGTCCTTCACAGGCTATACTGGGCATTAAAATTATGATATCTCATTCTCATAACAAACACTGTAACGAGAACAGAAAATGGCAAAGCATGAATCCGTTCTGAAGGCAACGTTTGTAATGAGAGTACAAAACCGGCACAATAGTAATTTGCTCCTTTGAAATAGTCAAAAAGGAAGAGACGACACCACAAACCAAAGCCATGCATAGCGTGACATAGCAAAAAATCACCTGACCAGGAGGTACCAGCGATCCATCCCACCCACCCTCCCATCTCCAACACTGGCCAGCAGCAGATGCTCTGCTGGAAATCAGGAAACCAAAACAGAGGCCAGAAGTTGCCTTCTGTTCTCAGAGTTTTTAAGCTAAAATGCAAAAAATAAGGCTTTTTGGAAACTACTGGCACAGAGCCGTGCTGCTGGGGACGCCGCTCCTGTTCCCACAAGCTCCTTGAAGCCTGCTCAGACCACCATGAGCTGTCTGCTTCGCTTTTACACATAACAGTGAGTTTTATAGGCCAATTAAACACTGGGCATATTTTTTTTTCTTTTTATCTGTTCTAAATATATTGCGTCTGAATTTCACTGCGTGTCGTAAGCCAGCTACAGTACATTAACGAGCGCTCATGAACACAGACAATTTACACCTCCTTCAGCCGGGCTCCAAACGCACCCCACGTCCCCCACCTCTGGCTGCGTTATTAGTCCCTTAGGTAGATCCGGTCCTATGAATACACAGGAAGAACCCGCCACGAGCAGAGCTTTGGTAACCCAAAAAGGAGCACTGGGGTGCTCTGGGGGCTTCGTTATTCCCAAGCGATTTCACATGAGAAGTGATGAAGCATGACTTATTTATTAGTCCTCCAGCCCCACGTCTCGGCCAGGGCGATGGGGTAGGCACCAGCTGTACCACCCCAGCAGCTTAGTTCCCACCAATGCTCCTCGGCCACCACAGGGGAGAAATTTCAAGAGAAATTTGAAGACGAACGCTACTGCTAGTGATGGGGAATTTCTCCCCAGCGTGAGGGGCAACACGGGAGAAAGTAACGGAGAACCAAGTTTCTTTGAAGTACGACGGCTGGTTATATCAAATCATAAGTAGACGGACAGGCACACGTAAACACACAGAGGATCAAAGGAGCCAGCTGAAGCGCAGGCAGCGAGCCCGCAGCCAGGAAGGGCTTGGAGCCCATCCAGCCAGTGCTCATGGTGGTTTGACAGATCCCCCTGAAAGTGGGATACCAGCAGGCTTCAATTCAGTGCACCCCACAAATTACCAGGTTTTGATGGCCAGGGAGTAGCCAGAAACCTTAACGGAGAGAGAGAAAGAAAAAAAAGAAGATCTTTGTGCCCTGTTAGTGGGGTCTGCAGTTCAACGCTTCTCTCAGCAGAAGAAAGGCGAGAAGGGCTACTGAGAAATAGCAGAGAGTATTATTGTGGAGTCCCCCGAATCAGTGCAAGCTACAAACTTTGACTCCCAGGGCTGTTGCAGACAGCCCTTTCTTCCCCAAAACAGCCTGTGTTGTGGTATGACCCGCTATGAACACGAAAGACCGACTTCTCCAATACCCTTGTAATTTACCTACGTGTAGCATAATGCCTTTAACCACCACCACCGCTCATTTGAGGAATTATTCCCGTTTTGCATACAAAGCTGTGTACAAAGTGAATCTGTTCTGACAGCTTGGGATCCCCTGCTACTGCCAACTTGCATTATAAAACAAATGCAAGACCAGGGTTAAAACAGAGAAAGGAAAAACCAACATACGTTAGCTTTACCTGAAAGATCCTTATTTTTGTGCGGTTGATGTTGCACCAAGACGTAAGAGCGCTGGGTGACTGCCGGGACCTCCTGATGATTGCCGGGACCTGGAAAAGTGATGGAAACTGGGTAAAAAGGTGCAAACAGGGAGGGGTGGTAGTGTTGTCAAATGAACAACCAGTAAGATGTTACAAGCAAACATCTTTAAGATGTGCCCAAAAAGGGATATTAGCAGTATTCTGCTAATGTATCCCTTCAGAAACAGCACGGTATGCCTGGTGACCAGGAAAAAAGATTAACCCCCGCTACTGTCACTCCTCATTCGGATAAGCTCACAAACATTGAACGTGTTACAGAACAAACAGTAACAACCCCAGTGGTGCCCCGAACCAATATATGAGGATGAAGGGGAAAGGATTTATTCACCAATTCATGGGTCCTGCAAAACTGAAGTAGTATTTTTATCTAAGGAAACCACCAGTATGAACCAAATCCCACCAGCTCAGACCAGCGCTCCGCTAAGCCTCATCTTCAAGATTGCCAGTACCATATTTTTTGAAAGATGCAAGAAAATCAAAGTCATTGCATAATAACTTCTCTGAGGATGCATCTTTCTCATCCCGTGATTAATACTCGGCTAATAGGATACATTTTTTTAAATCCTACCCTAAATAATACCCAGAAGCGGTTTTGTAATGAACCACCAAGGTCTATTCCAGACTATGGACTGGTTGAAAGTTGCATTTGTATTTTCCTATCAGAGGTGATACCTGAATTACACCAATAGTATTGTGCTGGGGCTTTTTGCATCTGTTGTACCTTCTAGACACTGTTGTGGCACTGTGGCACACTAACACAAATGCCAAGAGCCACCAAGAACTGCGCTCCAACTCTGCGTCTGGTAGATTCATGTAAAAATTAAATTTAATCAAAAAGTTTTGAAGACTTAGCAAGTTCTCCTTTATAACCGAGTCAGTTTATAGGCAGCTACAATCTCCTATTTTGCCAACTCAGATTTACTTATTAAAGTACAAGTGAACTAATGGCCACTCTATCATATATATCAAAACAATACATAGACAAAATCATAGAAATACAAGGGTAATACCCTCTAAAATTCAACTTTCCCCTTGCTGCACACCGTCCTTAATAGATCTCTGGCTAATGTCCAGCTTTGTGGTGGTGATACCAGTAAATTCTTTAAAGAACAGATCATCATTATTGATGAACTTATAAGACAAGTTTTGAGTGCAATCAGAAATTTGAAAAAAAAAAACAAACCTTGAAAAACAAGATTTCATTGAGTTGGGTCCAACCCCACCAACTTTTCTCTAACGCTAAAGCTCCCATCATCATCACAGAGCAGGGTCTTGCTGCCTAAGGACCTGGGGATCCAAACAGCTTTAAATGTCTCATCCTACCCCTTGTAAAACTTCGGATTGTCACCGTGAATCACTGTATTTACACATATGTTCTTCGGGCAGAAGAATAAAGATAACACTCCTTTCTGTCAACTGTAAACGATGAAGATATCCGTTCAGGAAGAAAAACTCCCGAACAAAAGCCTTGTGCTCTCATGAGCTTCTCAAAGACTGAACTTGAAGTTTCAACTCCTGCTTAAAAAGAGCTGTGAAATTAAAATATGCAAAATCAGTAAATGTATTTTTTCCTACTATTACCTCAAACAAATTACTCAAGAAAATCACACTATGTTTTCATTTTAAAATCACTTCTGATCTGATAGTTGGTAATGAAAATAACAGGTCATTAAAATGGCAGTTATTACAAGCATAGGAAAAGTGAAAACAAGGCAGCAAACATAATGATGTCATTGATACTCGTTTTACTTTCCGCTATATCACTAACGTGCTTTTTTATTTGTTTTGTAATAGACTATTAAAAAACTATATACATAAAATATTATAGGTTGCAAAGGATTAAAAATGTCATGTAGGCACCAAAGCAGGATTAGTATCACTTAAATAGAAATACATGATTTAAACTTAACTAATACGCATCACCCAGCAGGGACTGAGATACCTCGACGCAGGGGAAGAGGATGGGAAGAACTGGGCTGTTAGGGGAGGAAAGGTGCATGGTTAAATAGGCCATTGCAAACCTTATATCCCAAACGCTTTATGAAAACCAGACATTTTAAAAAAAAAAAAAGTCCCACAAGGTTTCACAGTCACTTAAACCCGGTTGCAGGAATTCAACGCTCTTTCTTGGACTATGTCCGTCATTTAGCTCTCGTGTTGAAATATTGTGAAATTCCCAATTAGGGCCAGGTGTCCCCAGGGCGGCAGCTCCGTGTGTGGCATCCCAGCCCCACGATGACAAGCCCCCACTGTCCTCCCAGGCAGGGAAAGTGCCTCCTGCTCTGCAAAACCGAGGGAGGAGGAAGAGGAGAACGAGAGGGATGGAAACGAGAGTGCCAAAAAGGTGGTCTTCCAGGAGATGGGAGGATTTCAGCCTCCCCCACGCCCAGCCGGGTGTGCTTCAGCTCGCTCCACGGGAGGCAAAAAATAATACAGAAAACCTTTAATTCGGGTGCAGGAGAAAGTGCGGTGGGACGCTCTGCTGCATACGGCGGTGCTGGTTTTAGACAGCAAGTTTTTGGGGCTGTTACTGAGCTGCTGCATGCGATGCAGGTGGTTCCTGAGCATCGGTGGTGCTCACACAGGTCTTTGCGCGTCAGAACCGCCCGTGTAGCAGAATCATCATCGCTGAATGCACTTTAAGGAGCAATTATTCTTGTATTACAGAAAAACAACCTTTACAAATTCAATTTGTTTTAAAAAATAAAATAAAATCCCAAAGTTGGAGGGTTTTGTCCAAAAAAATACCACTCCTTCCCATACTCAAAGCAGAACATTTGGTCTCAGTTCTAAAGCACAAATATTTTTTCCCCATAACTTTTTGGGGGTCCTCTTTGAACTCTTCACAGAGGCGTGGAGAAGGGCAGCCTGACCATTAATTTTTACCATGCCGCTTGAACATGACAGTATTAATGTAATATGTTCCTGCAGCAAATCAGCAAATACAGTGGCAGGAATCAAGGCGATGAAGAGAATATAGCAGGGTACTGACGATGCGGGGCTGTTGAGCTGAGCAGGCAAGCTTATGATTAGACAAAAATTGTACTTTCTTAACAGTGCTTAACATCTACGCGATAGATCTGAGCAATATATTGTGCAAACATCTGGTGTGCCAGTGGTAAGATGGATCACGTGGGTGGATGATCAAATACAGCGAGGCTCATCGCTCTTCCGTCGGAGACGCACGGTCACGCAGCGAAGGCGCATCCTTCTACTTGCTCTGGCTGCTGATCTATTGATTTTGAGCCGCTCTGATTCCCCCTGTGTCTGGCTGTGGATGCAGAAGAGATGAAGCAACTGGGAAATCAGCAAAGCAGCAAGCTGAGCAGTACAAATTGCTAAAAATTATTTAATACTGGGAAGCTGATCTAGTCACCCCCTGGTAATACTGTCAATTAAGTGTATGAAATTAATATTAATTATCAATAATGAATTGTTTGCAAGTGTAATAATGAATAGAGGAAAATAATAAGAAACACAGCATATTTACAATGCAAAAATGTTGGATGCCTCTGAATATTTCCTCTGAAATATGTCATGGTTCCATTAAGTAGTACATTCAAATACATATTTTCTTAGTATTTGAGTTGCAAATCACTCTAGACGCATTAGAAAGTGCCACGAAGCAAATGCACACACTGAAATTCGGTCTGATCCAAGAAGTTATATTCAATAAAATAAAAAAAAAAAAAAAAACAGAAAAAAAAACCCACAGAGATGCTCAGCAAGAGCAGTCATCTTTGAAAAAGAGGAAACCAGCAGCACTTGGAAAACATATATTTAACAAGAGAAGCACACACTGGAATATCACTCCCAGCCCATGCCGATGTGCTGATGCTTATCAACAGATTGCAATAAGTTTCTTCTCATGTTAGAAGCCGGGGCCGGGGGAACCCAAAAGGAAGTGGCAACCCTGTTCTATAAGCAAAGAAATCTTAATCTCTGATAGTTATTTTATAATTAGTTTTAAGTAATATTTTTAATCCATTTCTGCATTAAAAGTGCACTTCGCTCTGCACCTGCAAGGAAGAGATGCCAGGGAAAGAAAAAGCTGTCGGAAAAAGAAAGGCACAAATTGGGGTGTGAAAGGCCACAGAGCTCCCTGAACCCAAGGAGCTGGTGGCAAACCCTGGCTTCATCTGCCTCCCCTCTCCCGTGCCCTGCTTTTTCTTCATTCTAGTAATTAACACTGGTTTGCTCTCTAACCTTACCTTTAAAAGGATGGAAACGATCAAACACACGAAAAACATGTATAGATGGCATGTGGGAGGAAATGCTCAATGTCAAATATTTTTTTTTGTGATGGTAAAATAGTGCAACTATTTAAACAGGAGTGAAATTTTTGTGGGTGTCTCTGTCAGTCGGGGGGAAACACATTCCCCGCGGCACGGCGTCTTCTGGGGGAATCTTCTCCTTTGATATTAAAGCTAGTTATGCTCTCAGAGATGCAGGAGAGGCCTTGATCCTAACACCACTTACAAGGGCGTCAGATTATACAGTGTTTCACCATAAGATTTGATCAAAATAAATCTTCAGAGAAATATTTCCTTCTAGGACCACTTTCCTCCACCCCCAAAAGTTTTCAAAATACTCCCACTCGACATATGGTGCAAGCATAGTCAAGTCCAAAAGGCACAATAATTGTTCATCATCAATTATGCTGGTTTTTGGGAAAAAAAAAACCAAAACCAAACAAAAACTACAATTTGTTTATAAGACCAGAAATTAAGTTTTTCCTATTTGGGATCATTTTCCACTGACAGGCTGGAGAGGTGGGCCCATGCCAACCTCATGAAGTTCAACAAGACCAAGTGCAAGCTCCTCCCTCTGGGTCGGGGCAATGCCAAGCACCGACATAGGCTGGGCAGTGACTGGCTTGAGAGCAGCCCTGCAGAAAAGGACTTGGGGGTGCTGGTGGACGAGGGGCTCAACATGAGCCGTCAGTGTGCACTAGCAGCCCAGGAAGCCAATCGTATCCTGGGCTGCATCAGGAGAAGTGCGGCCAGCAGGTCGAGGGAGGTGATCCTCCCCCTCTACTCCACTCTCTTGAGACCCCACCTGGAGTACTGCATCCAATTCTGGAGCCCCTACTACAAGAGAGATATGGACGTGCTGGAACGTGTCCAGAGAAGGGCCACGAGGACGATCAGAGGGCTGGAGCACCTCTCCTATGAGGACAGACTGAGAGAGTTGGGGTTGTTCAGTCTGGAGAAAAGAAGGCTCCGAGGAGACCTTATAGTGGTCTACCAGTACCTTAAGGGGGCCTACAAGAAAGCTGGGGAGGGACTTTTTAGGATGTGGGGTAATTGTAGGACTAGAGGGAATGGATTAAAACTAGAGATGGGTCAATTCAGATTGGACGTTAGGAAGAAGTTCTTCACCATGAGGGTGGTGGGACACTGGAACAGGTTACCCAGAGAGGTGGTGGAAGCCCCATCCCTGGAAGTTTTTAAGGCCAGGCTGGATGGGGCTCTGAGCAACCTGATCTAGTGGGAGGTGTCCCTGCCCATGGCAGGGGGGTTGGAACTAGATGATCTTTAAGGTCCCTTCCAACCCAAACCATTCTATGATTCCAGTGTTTGCTTAACCGAACTGAAAGGTGACACTAGTTTATAGGTTACGAAAGTGTTTGGTACGGGAATTCTAGATAGAATCCCATAACTTGTATGGGATTGCCAAGGCTGGGCTCTAGGAGAGCCAGGCCCAGCCAGAGGGGCAGGAGGGTACAGCGGCAGGGGTGGCACTGGAAAAAGGGATGCAAGCGGTTGGTCTTCCTAGTTGTCCCTGTTTTCAAATCTGTGTGCAATAAGTGAAGAACAACGGAAATTGGTGAAAGCACCACTTCTCCCATGGTGTTTGCTACCAGCTAGGAGAAACGGAAAGGTTCCATTTCTTCTGGAGAAAGGGCAGAGTTGCTGCCAGCATGGTGAGTCCCCAGGCAGCCATTGGAAGTCTGAGAATAAAACAGCTTATGACTTTAAACCAAAACCAGCCCCAGCTTCAAAGCAGCTGTTTACAAACATCAGACAGTTCACGCTCGGTCCTCAGCTCCAGAGCCTACACTTAGAGCACGGAAAAATTAAGCTGCAAATGTTCATTTACCTAATTTCCTACCAAACACATAGGCTTGCTTTCCCCGCAGGACTCCTGTAGACACGAGGCTGGGCTGTGCGATGTGTCCAAGGACGCCATCACCTCGGGCTGGTGCTGCAGGAGGCCTTTTGGCACCACGGCTGGTGCGGATGAGGCCAGCAAAAAGCTGTTGCATACCACAAAAATTGAGCTGTACGTGCATCAGGCTGCTCATGCAAGTCTCCGTGCAAACATGCGGTCGCTTTCCTGAATGACCTGCGCACTGACCGAAGAGCTGATGAACTTCAGAAACCCGTACTATCATAAGCAGTATTAGTCCTTTTTTAGAGCCATGTATAAAATGATGGATCAGTTATGCTGCTTTAGGGGCATAAATATCATTTATTGAGACAATCATGGTTAGTTCTTTGCAATTATTTTTTAATAGAAACATGAATCCCAGTTAAAGCCAGATTTATGCTCACCCTCACCTAACCCAGTGCCAGGATCTTTGATCCCAAATTATTTAGGAAGTGGAGAACTCTCTCCTGCACGGGGCGTCTCTGCTTGAAACGTGCAATAAGCAGAAAAGAGTGAGATCTCTGGGGGTTAAACCTCTCAGCATCCTTAGTGCACATCACGGACTTAGCCGAGCCATGAAGTTACACTTTGTAGTTGGCACACTCTGGAGGAAGCTCTTACAACCCAAAACAAGCCAGTTGTTTATTTACAAGGGGAAAAAAAATCTTCTAACTCAAGGAAATGAAAATGCTGTAGAGAGAAAACAACTCTTTCGCTTTATAATGTTGACCGATACTAATGTAAGTAGCTATTATTATGAGCTGATCTGTGGCATTTCTGCCCTTCTCCCAGTCTGTCACGAAAGCAAGACAGTCAGCATTACTTAATAAATAAGTATAAAAATAACAAAAATAAAAAAATAAATAGTAGAAGAAATAAAAATAGTAGAACCCAAATGAGGTGTTTGTTCCTGCAAACTGCTCCTCTGCTGTCACTTAAGGAAAGCAGCACTGCAAACCAAATTATACTGAACTTATACGATACATACAGTAAAGAAATAAATGCAAATTACTTACACAGATTCTTTCCAAAGGCCTTTGCATTTTTTTTGCAGAAAATAATCCGTAACTGAAAAGCATTTGTAGGTGCAACACACAAGTTATTTCAAAAGCACTCAGCAGAATGGCTTAAAAGTTTAGGGCAGAAGCTGAATAAAAAAAAGTCATTTCCAGTTGGAATGGTGAGAGAAACTGCGCCAGCGATAGCGTCACATCGGGATTTCAACAGGAGGACTCGGGCAAACAGCGCTTCCAACGGGAAAACACCCACCAATGCCTTTGGTAATGAGCAGTAATGAGATCCCAGCGCCAGAAACGGATCACTGGGAAAAGTTCCCACAAACAAATAGCTGCGGGCAGCCACCCCCCAACCCCCACCCCGCTGCCCGCCAGCCCTCTCCCTGCTCCAACGTCTCTGTGTCCCCAGGGATGGTCAGGCTCCCCAGGCTGGCACCCCTCTACCCATTGCAGGGCTTTTGCAAGAGCCTGGGGGAATTACCGTGAGGGTTTTCCCGTTTGTTTTTTGTTGTTTGTTTGTTTGGGTTCTTTTAATTTTTGCAGTAATTTCTGTCCCTCCTCCCCACCCTGTCTCGAAGCATCACAAGAGATCCCATTTGGTTCTGTTCTGATTAGAAACCATTTCTAAATTAAGCTAGTCGAGAGGCGCACCAGCCCCGTGGACGCGGGGTGTGGGAAGGGGACCCCCCCGTGCCCACCTCCCTTCCCAGCAGCCAAACAGCCCGCGCTCTACACACAAATCTCATTCGCCTTTTTAATGAAACTATTTCAGAGCACCAAAAGGCAAGTGAATATTAATATTAAAGTTCTTCGGAAAAGCTTTAATTTGGTCAGGAAAAAAAGGGATAACAAACTATTTGGGATACAGCTTCCCTCGGAGGGGATGTATGTGCCGGTTCGCATTGGATCGGCCTCAGGAACCAGAAATGAGTTTGCACATTAAAAGCAGCTGCAATCCTTTGAAATTTATGGGAGACAGGGAGAAAATAATTCTGAATAATACAGGTCCTTTGACATGAACTTAAAACTATTTTTTTTTAAATAAATTGATTGTGGTTTTATTTATAAGCCCAAGCCTTCTGCAGCTCACAGCACTGCTCAAGGGGGAGGAAAGACAACCTTCAGCTGGCGTAAACTGTCAGAGCTGGAATTTAAAGGAATTGGGACCATTTATGCTTCGTAAAGGTCTGCTCCGGAGTGCTGCTCAGGATCGTATGAATCCCTTCTCTTTCAGGAGAAGGGCTGTCTGAATGTCACTCACATTGCCCTTTATTTTTATCCATTAGACAAACAAAATGAATGATCACATTTATGCCGCGGACAGAAAGCAGACCCCACAGGCTATATGTTGTGAAAAGAACTCTTTCTACCGAGCAAGATAATGCTTGAAAAGGTGAATGAAAAGATTTTAGTAAAGAGGAAAATGTCCCTGTAGGACCCTTTCCTAATTCTGAGCTCTTCAGTAACGTCAGCCTCGCTAATCCATACCTAGCTGTGAGTTCAAATGAAAAATTCATTAACTTTGTGTCCTTTAATTTATTAGGTGTAGCAACACTCCTCATCAGGGGAAGGGCTGAAAGGAGGGGACAATCGGGGCTCTTTTATTCTTTTTGCAAATCTATGGGCTCACAAAGGGAGAGGACCAGTTTGTGAGAAATTACGCTCGCCTAATTAGAAGAGCCGCTGTTTGCTCTCGCAGGCACGCCACGGCCGACCAAAGGAAAAATGTAAAATCTACCATCAAAGACCCGAAATGGCCACGGCTAAAACCATGCCAGGACCAGATAACAGCGGAGGCACCTCGGTGACCATTTCATCCCACAGCGGTACATAAAAAGGGAACACGTTAGGAACGAGACTAACAAAGTCTTTTTTATATAGTGAATTAAAGCTGAAATCTGGACTGCCCCCCGCCGCAGCAGGACTAGATGCTGCTTTATATCCACTACGCCGACTCCTACGTATCTCTTATAGCCCTGTCACGGCACGTTGTAGAGTTTTTCCCAGCGAAGTGCCTAGGAAAGCTGGGTTCGGGCGCAGGACGCGAGAGCAGGCAATATCGAGGATGTTTTTTGTCCAGAGGCTGTCTCGCTCCGGGGGCTCAGGGCTCCCATCACAACCCCGCTCTGCTCAGCTTCCACAGCCGAACCTGGGGATAACAAACCACTCCCGTCTTTTCCATCAGGCTGATAGAAGGATGCAGTTTTATTCACAGTAACACAATATTTTGTCCTCATGTGACCCTCCCCGGTGTCCCTTCCCTCCCTCTTTGGAAAGGAATAAATAATTATCCGTATTTTTTTGCCAGGAAACACAGATAGCGAGAGGGGTGAAATGGACTGCAGCCAGGGCACAGCCAGCAGCAGAGCTGTGCCTCCAGCCTGCCAGTCCCAGGACCTATTAACATTAATGCTTAATTAGTGTTTACATTTTCCAAGCAAAATGTAAACACGTATCTGCACCAGCCAATACCAGCTGTGACGGGAGAGTGATGTTATCCAAAAGCAATTTCCTCTCCTTTCAAAGGGGCATCTCCAGTAGGTAGGACCATAAAACAGCATCTGAATCGCGACACCTCACATCATTGTGCATTTGCAAAGCACAGCAGCAGGGTCATATCACCAGTTATGAGGTAAGACCAGTGACCATTTAGACTGACAAAAAAGGCTAAGTTAAGTAGTTGGGGGAAAAAAAAAATAAAATAAAACAACACAAAAAACCCCCAACCTTTTAGAGGATCCTACAGCGGTCATAGATGATTTAGATTACGGAATGATAGCCATATGGATATACTCTTTGAAGAAGTAAATTATTGATAACACAATTAATTGTCCTTTGGAACAGCAGAAAACTCTGAATAGCTGTAAAAAATGTTCACAATGAAATCTGAGTCTAGTGGAGCTTAATCTGGCTTTAAGTTTCTTTACAGATATTAAAATGAAGTCCAGCTGAGCCAGAAGCATATAAAATCAGCTTGTTTCTCATGACTGTATCTTGCTTGCAAAAAAGATACAGATGCTCTGGTTGTCGTCCCTCCACCCTCCCAAAACTGATGCCCTATTTACCCAAGCACATGGCATGTCCCTCCGTCACCCCTCCTGAGGCTGGCTGGCCAAACTTCTCCTTCCTTGTGGTCCAAGTTCTCCCACCCCAGGGATCAGGCAGACAAACAGTTGGAGGAGAAGGTCACACATGTGAGGATTTTCTGCCGCGATTACTGAAAAAAAAAAAAAAAAAAAAAAGTCCGCAAACATTCTCTGTCACCGATATTTCTAAAATCTTTGTCACATGGGTGTTAGGATTGCAATTGGTCACGGTTTCATGGGGGATGGATATGATGGGGAAAGAACAGCTTATGTTTATCTATCATCAACTGCTTTTTTCAAATATTGGAAATTAGGAAAGTGTTCCATCACCTCCTGTATGCCCTAAAAGTCAAAGAAAAAGCCAGTTGGTCTCCCTTCTCTGTAGGACACTCCTGGAAGGAAGCCGTAGGGGTAGAAGGTGAGCAAGTTTCTTGAGCAGTGGAGCTGAAGCAAGACAATTTTTCTGGGAAGGGGGGTGCAGAGTCACCTATTTCTCACTAACCATGTGCCATGCTGAAAATCCAATGTAAATCTTCATTTTGCAGCCATAAACTGAGTCCCTCTGGGGTGGTGGAAAACTATAATCGAGAACAACCAGAGCTGATGCAAACAAAACATAACTGTTAACTCTATATAAATGGCCATCGATGCTTACGTACATCTATACAAGGATAGGTGAGCTATATAAGGTGCTAATGCAGTTACTTAAAGGAGGGAGACTTGAAAAATGCGTATGACATGGAATCATCTCCAAGGTTGGAGACAACTATCCCATAGTGTTACCTAAATGATGCATAACCTAAAAATATAAGAACTAATCAGGTTCAGGTGATCAGCATGGTAAAAGAACTGGCAAAACACTATACGGTACACTAAGTAATGATAGTAAATAACACAGTAATATCTTTATTCCTTCTTATCTTAAGGTAGAGTTCAAGTTTTGGTACTGTAACAAGGAAACATCCAGAAGTAAAGGGCACCTGAGAATCCAGATATCGTCACCGTGGCTTAGATAATCACTTTTAACGGCTTTTCTTCAAACACAATCATATATATTTACCATAGAGGAATTCCTCATGCAATTAAGAACCCAAAGGTTCATGACTCCAGGGTCCCCAAACCAGCCTGTGACTCCCAAAAGCAGGACACGTGAGAGCGTGAAGGTGCAGGACTGTCCCCACAGCGAGGGAGGTCAGCGTTATCACAGACTCATATGCGGGTACGTGCCACGGTTCTCGGTAAAGCATAAATCACAGAAATTACTATGCAAATATATGATGTATGATTTTTTAAGCTGCACTTGTATTCTTCTTTAAAAGCTTAAATTGGAATTAAGTTTGTGATTGCCCTCCATGCAAGGACGACTTCAGCACAGAGCGGGGTGTAATCTGTCCCCGAGGCACTAGAATAACCAGATTAAACAAAAATCACAAAGAGAAAATTTGCAAAGACTGCCTTGGTGAAACACAAAAAAGGTAACTTAACCTAGGAGAACAAAACAACGTGCAAATGCCAGCATTGTATACCTGCCGAAAACATACACAACTGTAGCGATGCTTTTTGGAGGTTTATTGCTGCTTGCAGATCCCACTAGTCTCGTCTGCCTAGAGGATTTTCATCTCCTGCCCGACTTTCTCAAATATAATTTATTTTGCAGCGTCCTACAGCCCCGAAATCAGGTGATAAGTGCATTTCACAAAGCAGGTCTCACCTGGAGAAGTTGTACGCCGCGCTGGCTGGAGACGACACCCACAGAAGCAGCTCAGCAACCTGGATGTTGTCTCTCCCGCTAAGTCTTAATCCTTTGGAAATAACTTCGAGCCACAGCGGGGTGGTACGACGTGAAGCACTTATTTGCATGCCACATCAAGCTAGAAAGGTAGATTGTGTGTATGTGAGGGCAGTAAGGTTGAAAATTATTTGTTATGAAACATAACTTTTGCAAAGGCTTAGCTAGATACCTTTGATGTTTCTGAAGAGCACCATCTAACTGAGCTCACTTTTGGAATAAAGTGGCTAGCTCAATGATATCTTCATTTCTTGAAGACAGTTGTTCTGTCTCTTTTCTATACTGTATGTTCCACATTAAGTCATTATCTATGCTGTTCACTCCATTAATTCTGCTAGTTTTATTAGCAAAGTTCTGCTGCCTGGTCCTGTAGCAGTGACAAGCATTTCTAAAAGCTAATCTGACAGATAATGACTCCATTAAGTGTTGAATACTAATTGGTTTACATCAGGGGCCTGAAATTAATTGATGTAAATAAATTAGCACCTGAGCATGCATCACCCCAGCTTTGGATTTTCCTAAATACCAATGATTTTTAAAGCTTGTATCTTCAGCAAAACGCAACGGAATATAAACAGACAGGATGAGTAATTAAAATGTGGCAACAAAATAAGACTATCAAGATGAGCTTAACAAAGATTGTTTACCTATTGATGGAAAGGGTAGTGCCTGCCTGTACAGTCTGTTTACACTGCTCTGACTCGTACAAAAGATACTTTTCTGACAGCTTCCCAAAGATATAATTATCATTACTATTAATAACAGTGACACTGACCCCCACACCATTACTAAGATTTAGTTAAGTTACGTGATACACGGGGAATGCGTGCTATTAATCACAACAAACACCTGCCCCCCCCTTAAAAGTCAAGCCTTCAATTATTAATTCAAGGTATTAATAAAAGTTATTTTGTTTTAAAAGGATAAAACCTCATTATAGTGGAGATTTGTCATTGGAAAGACGCAAATAATGACTAATTTCTAAAGCCTGGGAGAGCGAGAGCGTGCCTGTGTAGTTTGGGCATGTCAGGAAACAGTCAATAGGTTAGAAGACGCCAACAAATACAGTGTATTTTTACACACAGATTTACTACATCCACTTCCACCTTTAGAAGGAAAATAAAATCTAATATAAAGCAATAAAAACCTGAGAAGAAACCGCATGCCTTGAGAAGGGAGGTATCATTTGGAGCAGTAAAGCAAATTCAGCCCCGGACAACATATGGACAGTAGAAGGCAATGTATGGGCACGCAGCTCTGTCACCACCAGAGATCACCCACATTTGCTGTGGGGGTGGAGAGAAGCTTTGGGAAAGCCACCGAGGTTAATCGAAAGACACCTATTAACTTCAGTCTGCTTTGGATCAGCTTTCTCATTACTCCCATCGATTTCAGATCGGATACACAGATTATTTTTACATGCACCCGAAGAACACTTTGTTTTGCCAGAGTTTCACCACTGTGAAAACATTAAATGACTTAAAAAGTTACCCTGCACAGGACACCAAGAAAATTTCTGGAGACCGATGTCTTCCTAAAGGAATTAGGAAACACAAGATTAGCGGGTAGAAATTTGCTGAGAAAATTTGTAAGGAACCTGCTGCAGGATCTCCTGAGATATACAAAAGTCTCTTCTATAAAAAATAATTCTGAGTATGGGTTTAATTTCAGTGAATATTCTATAAAGTTTTGCGAGCCCCCAATCAGGATAATTTCAGTGACACGCTATCATTTTCCAGTATTTGACTAACAATGTCACTGTGTGTGTGTGTATATATATATATACACACGTGTATATATATTTTATATATATACACACATATATATATACACATACGTGTGTGTGTGTGTGTGTATACATATATATATATATGACATTTGCAACGCCAATGAGGGACAGAGGAGCATGAGGTGCTGTTATGGTCACAGGGAGAGCCAGGGTCCTGCTCTCCCGTCCCACTCAGACACCTCGCGAGGGCCCCGGTGCCGAAGCAGGAACCCAGCGCTCGGTGCCTGCAAGCTCGAAACGCTCCTCTGCAATGGCTGTTTTTGTCTTTCCCGCTGTGTTCCTTCAATAATCCCCTTTGATCTGATGCCAAAGGGGCAAGTCATCTCAAACAAGCAGCCAGAGCTCCGTGCTGCCATCATAAATAACAACAGAAGTGTTCCTCGTCTCATCCCTCGCTCCTTTTGGGGCTGGGATGGTGAGGGATGGTTCATCCCACCTTTCAGAGAAGTTGTAGCTCCTGGACGGTGCATTTATCACCACCCCAATTTCGAGTTTATCAGCTGCTTTTCAGTCCCTGAAGCACTAGTGGTTTCCCTCAATCAACATGGTTCCCGGTTCCAGCGTGAAGGAACCTCTGCCCCATCCCCAAGCCCAGGTCCTCTCCTACACCAGCGAACCGTTTCTGGCAGTTTCATCACCAAGACATCACAAGAGGGGGATCTCGCTGGGGCTGGCTTTCCCCACGGAGCAGCTGGCAGACAAAAGCCTCCTCTACATTCCTCGCTCACCACCAAAGCCCAACTGCAAGGAACAGTGGAAAAAAGTCCTCTGGAAAGCAGCTGTTAATAGAACCAGCCATTTCTTGACTTATTTCAGCCTTATTTCAGAGCTATTTGCCATTTTTAGTAATAAATGTAAAAGATGAAAATATTAATAACTGTGATGAGATATAGGAATGAATAACCCCTTCGCCGCTTAACAATAATGCAACTAAAATATAGCTCCAAGTGATTAATCAGCTTTTAAACGTTGCCTTAAGCTAAATAATAAGTCAGAAGCGTTTAGGAATATCACATTTTCTGACACAAGCATTCACCCAAGAGCGACGAAAAGCTGTGCAAAGTGTTACCTCTTGGATAACAGCAGACAGCTTCCATGTTGGGATACTGGGCCAAGACCAGTTGACACCATTCAAATGGAAAACCAGCTTTTCCTCGCATCACAAAGCAGGAGAGCCCCCGGACTCTAGAGCAACATCCTGGAGGTGGGGAGAAGGCAGCCGTCGCAGGGGGGTTTGGTTCTGGCCCATCCCCTTCACCTTCAAAACATTTTTAGAGCAGCTTCTCTCTAACCTCGCCCGTACAATGATTTTGTACGACACCGGAAAGTCGTCAGGAGTTAACCAGCGAAAATTAATTACAGGAATAAAACTTCCTCGAGTTTCTCTTATCATCAGTATTTAAGTATAATGAATATTTATTAGTTGGTGTAATGGACAACAGAGCTTAAAGGGTGCAGTTTTCCAGGAGTCACCGTACATATGCTTAATGAGAATTCAAAAGACGTAATGAATTAGGATTCCCCTGTTGGGCACTGAGTATTTCTTCATTAAATTCTAATGAACTGGGAAGAGTATCAGGTTTGCTCATGCAGTGTATTTTTCCCCTTTTTTTATGGTTATGTTTAGATGCATTTGGTTAATCCTCATCATCCTTATGACAAAGAAGTGCTGAAAAAACATGCTTTTAAGAATGGAAGGAATATAAATACATAAAGACAGAAAAGACAGCAGCACAAATTATGTGAAATAAAAGCTGCAGAATTTTTGCTGTACCATACAGAACCCGTAACACCCAAACCAGCTATTTGTTTTTCTCTTCAGAAACTATAGCAATACAGTTAGGGCAAACGATGATGTGATCTCACTTGATTACCACCTTTAGAAACGAAAGGACTAATTCCTGAAAACAGCCCCAGCAAATAACAGCAGCTTCTCCCCGTCCCTAAACGAGAGAGGTCGATGCAGATAAATCCAAATTGCTCACCACAGAACCAACGGCGAGTGTGTAACGCCGCCAAAAAAAAAGAAAAAAAAGAAAAAAAAAAGAAAGAAAGAAACAGGAGACACTGTTTGTGTAACACTGCACAGGAAAAACACCCGTCTCATTGAATAACTATTTCAAGTGTGACCATGACGCCACCTGATGCCCTGGCACAGGAGAGGTGGCTGGGCCGTGCACACCCACACCAGGCAGCCCCAGAGTAATCACCCCCAGGAGTTATCGGGTATCTCTGTGTTTGGGGGCGTTTCTAAAGGGCATCGGTCAGCAGAGAGGAATGGGAACTCCTGTGGCTTTGGGAAGTGGTATCTCTACAGCCTGAGCTACTATAAGTGATTTCCTGTAAGTACGCGGTTATTACAAAGAGTAAGCAAGCGTAAAAAAAAAAAAAAAAAAAAAGAAAAAAATTATCTGTGCTGGCATTAAGTCAAAAAATACTTTCCAAAAGGCAATGAGAAGGTGAGGGGGTTTGAAGGAGAGCATGAGAACAGCTGCAATAAAACCATGACTTCTCCATACTTCTTCCAGAATTATGGCAAAAGGGGAAATTAATTTACAAACCATTTGTTGTCACTATATCCCCGCTCTGGGCAGAGCTGCCGCACCGCTGGTTTCCCCTTGGCAAACGCCGTGAAGCTGCCCCCAGCCACGCTCCTCTGCGGCGGCTGCCGGTCAAATGACAGCAGGTCACCTCGTCGGGGAACAGGCCAGTTCCTGGCACGGTGACACTGCCCGCACAGACCCCGGCACCCCAGCATGTCCCCTTAATCGCTGCCTCCCACGTCGAAATCCGGGGGATTATAACGCTCCAGCTTCTCACTGGCTGTTGGCAAGACAAGCAAAGCAATTAGGCTGTTATGGCAATTTTATGGTGCTTATAAAATTCATTAGCAGCCTATTAATTAAATTTTGTCATTAATAATAATATTATTATTATCTTTTCTTCTAATTCCTTCTATTTGCTGGTCTTTTTTTTTTGTCTTTTTTTTTTTTTTTTCTTTTCCCCTCCTCTTGCTTTGCCTTTCTTGTTTGCTTCCTGAGGCAGACGCAGCCCAACCTTGCTCTCCAGCCATATGGAGGCCCCGGAAGGGGAAAGCCAGCTTTCCCTGCTCCGCTTGGCTCTTTGGGATAAGCCCAGAGCAGCAAAGCCACGCTCTGGCAGCCGAAAGAGCAGCACTGGTCCGGAGAGCAGACCCAGGCTTCGCCGGCGGAAGCCTTCGCATAAATTGGTGGTTTAGGTCAAGGGACAAGTTCTCTTTTTTCAGAGACCTGGGATGTCTCTTTGCAATTTTTTTTTTTTTTAAAAAACAGAAGACACAGATAAAGCCTGGTGACCTGGAACCTTCCCAAAGAGGTGATTTCTGCAGGGTATCGTTGTCCAGAGGTTAGGAACCAGAGCACTTGTTCTTCATGGACACCAGCCAGAGGGTTTTTTTTTTTGTTTGCTTGTTTGTTTTTTGACTCCATATTGGAAATAATCTCCAAGAGACAGTTTCGTAATATTTTACATTAAGACTGAAGTGTATTTTATTTGTACACTTGCCAGGATTTTGAAGTCTCCCTCCCAGGCTCCTGTCCTCTTTTAAAATGTCTCCGGAGACTCCTTTGATGCTCCTAGCATGAGAGATCCCACCACCCCACAACACGAGAGACTGTCTGAATTGGAAACTTTCCCAGAACAAGTTTGCTGGTTAAAGGGCTCCATTTGTGATGAAATATAGCTCAGTCCACGGGGTCTTACCTTCAGTACTCTCAAACTGTTGTCTCAGGCAATGTTAACCAGTACTGCACTCGATGTGTTCCTCTCTCCTGTAAAAGACACCAAAAGACTTTTTTATTGTCAATAAAATTCCTACTAGGGCTCAGTGTGGCTTTGCCTGGTTTGTCCTAGGTTTTCATTGAGTTTTCCAGCCCCATATTTAAGGCCAGACAGTCCATGGATGGTGCCATGGACATACTCAGCATGCACAGGAACCGCACACCTGGTGATGCTCTGCACGGCTCTGGGGCACCTCCTGCCACTGAGGTCCTGCCTGCGCTGGACAGAAGAGGACACAAACTGAAAGGTAAGCAGCAGCATCACAGTTACACCATCAGTAAAAACACGTGAGCAGGGAGTTTTGCCAGCGCTTCTCTGTCACACTGTACCACCAGTGGAAGCGATGCCCCTTCCCCCCCGGGGTCGCCGCTGTGCCCAGAGCGGGGTGAATGCCTGAACCCCTACCTGCCCCCAGTGCCCCCCACCCAGCAGCAGCCGCATTGCAGCGTGGGGGGCAGAGGCCACCCTCAGCTCTCTATGTAAGCAATTAGGAGCGGAGACCTCTGTGAGCAAGCAAGCTGTGGCAGGAGCAGGCAGTGGGGCGCACCGGCAGCGCTGGGGTGCAGCAGTGGTGCCGGGGTGCACAGTGTAGGGGTGCAGGAGTGGTGCCGGGGTGCACAGTGTAGGGGTGCAGGAGTGGTGATGGGGTGCAGGGGTGCAGCAGCGGTGCTGCAGCGCACGGTGCGGGGGTGCAGCAGTGGTGGCTGGGCGTGGGAGTGCTGGGGTGTGGGGGTGCCGAAGTGGTACCGGGGTGCCCAGTGTAGTGGTGCCCGGGTGTGGGAGTGTGGGGGTGCGGGATTGTGGGGGTGTAGGGTGGTGCCAGGGTGCGAGGTGCAGAGGTGTAGGAGTGGTGCCAGGGTGTAGGGGTGCAGCAGTAGTGCCAGGGTGCCCGGTACAGGGGTGCTGGGGCGGTGCCGAGTTGCCTAGTGTAGGGGTGCAGGAGTGGCGCCAGGGTGCGGGGTGTCGGGGTGCCCGGTGTAGGGGTGCGGGGTGTAGAGGTGCAGGAGTGGTACCGGGGTGCGGGGTGTAGGGGTGCCGGGGTGCCGCCGGGGTGCGGGGTGTCGGGGTGGTGCCGGGTATTGGGGTGCCGGGGTGGTGCCGGGGTGGTGCCGGGGTGCGGGGTGCCGGGGTGGTGCCGGGGTGGTGCCGGGGTGGTGCCGGGGTGCGGGGTGTAGGGGTGCCGCCGGGGTGCGGGGTGTAGGGGTGCCGGGGTGGTGCCGGGGTGCCGCCGGGGTGCGGGGTGTAGGGGTGCCGGGGTGGTGCCGGGGTGTCGGGGTGCCGGGGTGGTGCCGGGGTGCGGGGTGCCGGGGTGCCTGGGTGCCGCCGTGGTGCGGGCGTCCCCGCGCAGCGCCGGTGGAGCACCGCCACCTGCAGCCCGGCTGGCAGCACTGCAAGGCGGCGAGACCCGCTCCCTCCGTGCCCTGCCGCCACTCCGTTACCGGCCACGGGCAAAAAAAAAAAAAAAAAAAAAAAAACCAAAAAACCAAAAAAAACACCACCCAAAATCCAAACACAATTTTAAATGTGTCTGGTGCCGGCCTGGGGACGGCACAAAGCAACTCCGAGTCAGGTCCTCAGCTGCACCGAACTTCATCGTGGCTGCGTTTTGAGCTTTATAATTCACTCATCGCTCAGAGAAAACTTTCAACCACCTTAGAAGTTAGGCTTGGTTTTTATTTATTCGAAGCTAAATGATCAGATGTGTTTGAATACTTCAGGCAGGCCTGTTGCCACCGCACAGTGCCTCTTGCTATAAATTCAGACCATATCCCTCGGCACTGATTTCTATTGAACGATATAATCCATTTTGCTTGCTGCTTGCTCAAGTGCTGCGCAGAACAGCACAGAAACCCGCTGGGATTTTCCCCTTGCTGCAGGAACCTCCAGACTAACTTCCCTGCATGCTCTTACCACTAAATGAGCCGATTATAAATTTGGTTTGGAAGTGTATTCCTGGGATCTGAGGTGCTACGTGTCACCTCTGCTGCAGCCATTGCGTCACTGAAGCCAATGAACTCAAAGCGGCCTCATATTGTCACAGAAAAAAGCATAACTTCAACCATTAAAACATACTAGTTGGTACAGTCATGTTAAAAAACAACATTTGGGCCCCATTATACTATAATTCAATATTGTTGTTGGTAACATTTTGATAAATTGCTGTTATATGTCATGTTAAGGGCGAGTTAAGGGACTGCGAGGCTGTTAAAGCATTAAAGCACCTAACTGTTGCTACTTATCAAGTCATCCTAATATAGCGCATTGTTAACTGGAAAAATCATTTGCCTTTGCAAGTGATGACCTTTCTTTTCTATTAAAGTCTTTATTGTTTCTAACTTACTTTCTTCAAGATTAAAGCTTCATTGTACTTAAACAACAGATAAAAACTGCCCAAAGGTTACTGCCTTCACGTTTGGCTGTTAGGTGACTGATAACATTTCTACCTATTGCTCACACATTAGGACTTTACTGTTCTACATTACTTGAGAAATAAAATTTTAGGAGCTCAAACCAAGACATGGGTTATGCCAGCTTTCCCCTGCGATCAGCAGCCAAACACACCAGGACGCTCATCAAAGGGAACGCCTGGCCAGCCGCTCGCAGCGTGTCCCAGCGACAGCCCCAGTGTCACCTCTGGGTCTGAGCCAGGCTTACCTTAAGGGAATGCCCCAGCTGCAACTGCCCTCATCCTTCATTTTGCCAGACTGGATTGCACCAAAGGGTAGTAATACAATAAGCCTTTACTGTTATAGTGGAAAAATTAAATTTGCCGTTATTATGCCTTCACACAAATCCTCGTGGAAGAGTTAGCTTCTATTTGCATTAAGCAACTGTATTTCATATTGCATTGGTTAATACCAATGTCTTTAGAGGTCATCAAACTCAACAGTTAAAAAAATTAATCTGAGAATTTACAGCAGTTAAATACAGCTAAATAATTAATGATGAGGAAATTGAACTTCCCATTGAGATTGGATTAGGAGCCAATGTGGGACACCACTGCTGTAGAGCCTATTTCCCTGGGGAACCTCCCAGCAAAAATCAGCCTCTTTATTGCTTTCCATATCACTAATAAAATATGAAAGCAGAGAATACAATAAGATTTTCATATCATATTAATGACCTTCAGAATGCAATCAGACTAGCAGCTCTCACTGAGCAATTTGCTAACATAATATAAAATTGTTAATACGATATGAAGGTCACTAAGACAGTATAAAAATTAGTGTAATGACAGCAACTAACCTAGGCCTTTCAGCAACAAGAACAATTAACTCGCAACTTCATTTTTGCAACCCGTACCTCGTACGCGTGTGCCAGGCACAATATCAGCAAGAAGCAACACGGTGATGTCAGGCTCGGAGGGCTCCACCTCTGCCTGCTTTGCGCTGCCTCTAACGTTGCTGGCTCAAACCTGGGGTAGGAAGAAGCCCCTCACCCTGGGCATCTGCTAACTCAGCGTCAGGGGGTAAAGACAAAACGAAAAAGGAGGTGGCAAAGGTTGAGATGACAATTTAAAAGACAACACAAAATAAAAGGAAAAGGAAAGAAGGAATATAAAAAAGAGCAGAGAAGGACCTTCAGAGATAGTTAGGAAACCCACAAGCTGAGAAGCCCGGCATGGGCTGACATGCAAGTGTAGAAATCACTGAAAATCACTGAGTTTTGGGAACCATGACGGTAGGACATGGGCAAGGAGCCGACAGGCAGGGGCTGTGGTTTCCAGCCCTTGCTCCAGCATGGCAGGGTGCCCCTAGATCCCAGGCAAGTTCTTCCCATCCTTCTAGCTCATGTTCCTCCTTCTGCGAAGCTGGAAAAATACTTCCAAGAGGTCCTGCCACGCTGATCAGGTGCCTTGAGCTCCTCAGAGGGACAGCGCTGATAGGAATGCAAAGTAGGAGATGGACCTCTCTAAAAGATTTGTTATTGAGAAAAGCTTTCATTCAAGGGGATTTACGAGAAATAAAAGAACAATAGTATTTTAAATGGAACCATGTATTTAAAACCAAAAATATTTCCAAATTACACTAACCGTTTTCCTCCTGAGTAAAACTGACATGTTTAGAATCTAGTTTTGGTAGTTTAAACATAAGAATGTCCGACAAAAAAGTTCTGAACGTCTTTAAAACCAAGGATTTTTAAGTTTCCTTTAAAAAAAAAAAAAAGACAAAACCAAGGATTCTTAAGTTTTCTTTTTTTTATTAAAAAAAAAAAAAAAAAAAAAGACACTTTTAAAGCCCTACCTGAAGTAGGATAACTTCGCTTTTCACCATGTAAACAACCTCGCTGAAGTACTACAGAGCATGGAGAGCAGTGAGCATCTTCACGTCATTCTTCTAAGGTCTTCTTAAGAAGTAGATTGAGTTAGAAGAGAAACTCCGCCCTTGATGCACTGTGTAACCTTTAAGGCCCAGGCTTCTTTTTCAAGTCTGCCCATTTGGCCTCACATTAGAGGCCACCAGTGCAGGAGCACAAACTCCAGGCATCTTTCTGAAATTTCAGCATTAACATCTAGGCTTTCACTGCCACCACCGGTGAAACAGAGATAGCCGTACCCCAGAGGAATGGCTGGAGAGGGTCAAACCAATGTCCTGCTGAGCCCCAAAATGTTCCCTGCTGGGTCCAGGGAGGATCACAGGAGGGGGACGATCACACAGGGCTTCTCTGGCATTGGATTCCTCTTCCAGACCCTCCAAAACTCCTCCGTGGTGCTCACCTAAATTTCAGCACACACAATATCCTACGATAAGGCCATCTACAGTTTAACAACTTGTTTCATGACAAGTCATCTCGTTTTGTTAATTTTGGACATTCTGGTTTCATTTGATGCCTCTCATGGCATTGACTCCATGAGGGACCTGGTCAAAAATCTTTGGAAAAATTAACCACAGCACTTCAGCGTTATTCTTTCCTCTATTAGAGTTTTGGCTAATTATACCAACATCACCATAGCAAAGTGACGATTTGATTGAAATCAACAGAAAAGTCTCTGCGAAATCTCTTCTAAACAGCAGAACAGGTCAGACCACAGCTTTTTTTCCATAAACAGAGTTTTTATACATGTACTTTAATATTCTGAATGGCAAATACAGCCGGGAAGAGCGTGTGGGAAGTCATTCTTCAGCTGCACAGTCTGTAAGAGGGGTATCTCCTCCTGGAGACTCATTTTACTGTCTGAGTCAAAGCCCCTTTATATGTATTTTATACAGGAATTGATTGGTATTTAATTAACCTACACTTTATGCCATAGTCAATCTTTAATTAAATGCATCCTTAAGCAGAGAATTTAGAGCATTACCAGAATGACTTTAAGTGCAGGAAGCATTTTATGTTTTCCTCATAAACGAGAAACAAGGAATGAAGTGAACAGCTATTTGAAAGGAGTCTCCTCAGTCGAATGCAAAACTCCGCCTACAGAAGGAGACATCCAAACATTTCCCGTTGGGTGTGGGGATTTGTGGAGGGTGAACCCAAAGCAGTAGTAGTGACGGAAGGAGACCCTTTACCTCCCATGAGCTCTTTGAAGCCTCAAAGCCTGGTGCAGCCTTTGAAAAAAACTCCAGAAAAAAAAGGAAAAAAAGGTATTGTGAAAAACTTTCTAATGTGAACTGCGGTGATTAATTTTAATATCTTAAGTAGCTCAATATTGTTTAAATAAGACTACCTAGCAATGAAAATAATGTCTTCATTATTTTATAAATTGCAACAAAAGCCTCTTTCCATGCAAGCCTGCATCTGCTTTCTTTGCAAAACCCTGAGCCTTCTTACACAAAAATGCTGAACACGACAAAGTTTAGTCAACTTATTTTCCACTGCCTTGTAGTGCTCATCCTTCTCTGTTTACCTTAACTTTACTCCCTAAACACATGCAAACATAATATTTGCTACAAATATAAGCATGCAACTACTTGTCCATACCTTTACCTTCCTGGGTGTCAGTCTGTCCCTCACCGCGGCTCAGCTCCGTGGCTCAGCGGCAGCGCTGGGCAGAAGCTCGGGGGTCACCCTCCAGCCCCATCACGTCTTGCTCAGAGCATCGTGCTGAGCACCAGCACTGCAGGCAGGAGAACGCAGCACACCTCTTCAAGGCTGGAGAACATCACACACTGTAGGGGCCAGGCAGGCGCGGAGACCTTTTAGGTGGTACCTGCTCAGCACCTTCTTGGCAAGCTTGGGAGGCCCCTGCATACGATATAGTCTCCTCTTGTGACTGACTCCAGCTTCCTTTTAACGCTATAGCAAGATGACAACTTACTAATATTGATGTCATGATTTAGGAGGAACTAACATTATGGATCATTTACATAAGTAAATTATGTTCTTGCCTACAAACCCAAACAAGGCAGTTTCCAACTAGGCCTAGACATTTCTGTTTTAAAAAAAAAAAAAATCACATTATTTTACATAGAAAAGAACTTCCCTTATACAGCAGTGTATTTTCTCCATTTTCATACAGATTTTCTTAAAAAGACATTTCTCAGACATCCCATGGGCAACTGTTCAACGCTTTCCCCGGCTGCAGCCTTGCATACAAATCAAATCAGTCCCCGCGCGCAGTACGCCCGAGCAGGCATGCTTGGTATGCCTGACAGCAGTGGGACTGCAGCACCACACCAGCCACACCACGAACCCAACTAGCGCCCGCCTCTCCTTCGTTTCTATCAATAAACCACAAATATTTATTAGTGGGTAGAAAATTAAAGAGACTGGCACTAAGTCACGATGAAGCAAGACACCAATCTTCTCACATCGTCTCTTGTCCATATTGATGCAATATAGATAAACAAATTTTGTAGGTTAATCTTGCCACAGTAACAAAATACTGTATTATGGAAGAACTTACTTTAATGCAGTTTTGACTTTCAATTATTCCACTGCTCGTTAAAGATTTGCATGCCCTAATTCACAGCATTTAAAGAGCTGTGATGCCCAAGTACCACGTGCAGCATTCACACGGCAAAAGGCAGAGGCAGAAACTGGAGAGGATCCCTGGCAGGATTCCCAGTCTCCTTATGATGTCATCCGGCAGGGCAACCGCATGATGTAAGCAAAGCAGATGTCATCCACGGTAGGCGAGAAAGTGCTCGTGGACACTGAGTAAGCAGGGAAATGTGCCTGACTGGGAAGAACGTAGTACTGTTGAAAACAGATTATGATGTGCGAGTTTGAAATGCTGTCCTGCTTAAAAAAAAAAAAAAAAAAAAAAAAAAGGGGGGGGAAATCATAGGTTTTGGACAAAACAGTAATTATTGAGTACCGCACATGACAAGCAGGAATCTTGTTTACTGGAAATACTTGCTACTCAGTAATGTTAGCCCACAGTTCAATCTATGGTAACACCATTTTTTTCCCCATACGTGTCAAGAATGGGGGAAGGAAGGGGAGATAAGCAAAAGAGGATAACATCCAGCTCGAGTAACTGCCTCTGCAGGAGGAAGAATCACCGTTTTTTGGTCAGTCTAAGATCACAGGTTATCAGAAGTAAACTAAGAGATAGTTACGTTTTGCACCAACCCCAGAGTTTAACCTGACCAACAACAACCTGACGATGTTCATCTGCCAAGATCCTGCCTCCATCAGCAGAGAAATGCCGTTGCGGGTGGTGGCCACATGTTTTGGTTGAGTTGGAACCTGGGGATTTATCTCTGCAGACTACTGCACATCACTCCCCAGACTGGATGCCACAAAACCAAGTTCTAACATAGAGAATTTTTCTTCCAGTATCAAAAGGGTATTTGTGTTGCTTCTAGAAAACTAAGTATATGCAGAGCTCACCTCACCCAAACTAAAAATACAAAAAGGGTGCATTGAATATTTTCCTTATAATAACCCAACAGCTCAGACACCCCAGATGACTTCCATATATTATTTCAGAGGAAAAAGAAAACCTATATGTCCTAGCAGATCTGCGCAAAAATCTAGCCTCAATTGTAGCTCCATATTGAGGATTTTTTCCTAGGAAAGCATCTCAAGTACACCCACTTCTTTTCAAAGCGTTGACAAACATTTCTATGGCTCCTGACTTACAGTGGTGGAAGGTCACCATCTCAGTTCACACTATTTGGGTCTCACTGTGCAACTCAAGTTGGAGACAATGATCCATGAAGAGACTCATGGCTTTCCTAGAAAATAAAGTCTGTCTAAATCATTTTAGCAGGATAACGCCTTCTTCCTTCGTGGAAAAAAGTGTCTTTCATGGCCTGTCTTATCTTTGTTATGAAAAAAAATAAATGCCTTTCATTCAAGTTGCAGTACAATGATCTCGTCCTACCAGTACTAGACATTCCCTCCCCCTGAGCCCATGTCTCCTAGCATTGGGTCTCCAGCATGAATAATTGCTCTGCACAGGCCTGGCAGTGGGCAGAGCGCAGGTTTTCTTGACATTTCTACAACAAAGTCAGACTTCACCCCGGCTGGCTCCGTTCCCTCCTGGCGGGCGGGCGAGCTCGGCTCGGGAAATGGTGCATTGCAAGGGTAGGTATGAAGCGAGCAGAGATTCGCAATGCGGTAGGACACAATCCTGCAGCAAGCATTTCTGCCAGGATCCCTCTATCGACCAGCAGTGAAGCTCTGACAAGGGACTTCAAAATACCCTCGTCTGCCCAACATCTGGGCACCCTCCTGTCTGTTCGACCTGTGGCCACCTCCAACTTAGCGTGCATGGACCCGAGTCGCTGGCGGCCACCCTCTCTGCAGTTCCATCCCTCTCTTTATTGCCTAAAATTATCTCATGTGTTCAGCTTTATGTCCCTCTTCCAAGATTAGCTAGAAGGAGAAGCCATTTTTGGCACAGCTAGTAAAAGGAGGATAAAAATACTTGGTTAGTTGACAACATAAAATGTAGGTCAGTTGTAACGGATTGACGTAATACCCGATATACTTACAATACAACCCAGATAGAAAGGTTCACACTTCTAAAATGTCAATTAACCCACCAACAAAGAGGGGTGTGCAGGATCCTTGGTATTTTGACATCTGAAATTTGTAAACTGAAGAGAGTTTATATGTAAATGACAGCCTTAGTTCAAGCAGAAACTCAGCACTTGCTGTAGCAAATGCTACTGAAGTAACATCACCTTTACAGTTGATCATCCCGCTGGCCTTAAAGCATATCATATAGATGTATGACAGCGTCAAGACACTAAAAGAACGAGCTTTTTCCCAGTAAAACAGCAAGCTGCCTGCCATCAAGGCAAGCTTCAGGACAGGCTATTTTCCAGGGCCACACTGAAGCAAAACAAAAAAACCCCAACTTTTTGCCTGCCTAAAATAAACCCCCTGGGTGAGCGTCTGTCTCTGCTCGTGTTCTCAGTCTCTACAATATACTTGGTTATTTGCTTTGTTTTCATGATATTTAAGATTAAGTTATTACATTTCCAGATATTTCCCCATAGACATTTTCTTAAATAGCTTACGTTGAAATAGTAATAATCCTTTGGATGGTCCAACTGATTGTTCACCTTATTTCTTTTCACGAGGGTAGGTCTGTAAATTAGATCTCTCTTCTCCAAAGTTTTCTTGGATGAATGGTTGCATTAATAAGAAAAGAAACAGAAATCGATTCAAGCATTCAAAAGGCTCCAAAGAAAAATAATTTCAAAGCAAAAAGAATTTAGGAAATTTCAAAGCCCAGAGGAATAAAAGGACTTTATCTCTTTTCTACAAATCGTAGCCTAAAAAATAAGAGAAAATATACAGCAGGTTAAATAAACTTGCCAAGAAATGCAAAATTTTAGTTAGATATACTGATTTTCTAAAGTTTCTTTCCTGATGATGTCTTTTTATGAGTAACTTTATCCTCTAAGCCATTAAGAAATTTTGTTTGATATTTTATTTAAAATTTCCCTTTCTACTTTCATCCAAGCAGTAAATTACATACAGCTTTTTACCTTTGCATCCCAAATAATATTTCTCTCCCTGAGATGCTCACACCTTTGTCAGACCTCTGGCCTTGCTGAGCACCTACGTTTCTGGTTCTCAAAGGTTTTGTGTCTTCTGCTGAGGAAGAACGGTGGCTGTAAGGTGTAAAACCAACCCCTGGCTGAGAGGCAACTCCTTGTAGAAGAGATGCTGGGATGTACATGCACGGGTGTGCGTTTCTACACACTCAAGAAAGGAAAATTCAGAAGGAAATTGTGTTTTATTGACCCCATTGATGAGCAGGACCTTCCTATAACAAGATCTGCAAGCAAACACTTTTGCTGAATAGTCTACGAAGTGTCACTGGCAGCAAATCATCCTATTCTTAGCTCCGTATAATTTGTAAGGACATTTGAAGGCATGTGCTAGGGCATAAATCATTTACAGTACACAATTGATTCATGTGAAATTTAAGTTAGTTCACTCTGAACTCCAAACAATTACGACTGCGGTGATTTTATAAAATGTCTCTTCCCTTGGGAAGAAAGCATCTAAATCAAGCTCGGTTTCAAGCCACAAAAATTAATGATAGGTATTCTCATCCCAACGTGCAGGAAGCTGGGCACATAAATCCCCACATCAACCTGAGGCTCATATAATTTTAAGCATTACACAAGCCCCAGATCCTAAATTTAAATTAAAAGCTCACTTAAAAAAACCTCTTCAGTCTTACAACTATTTTTTTCACTTAAATAAAAGCAAACACAATAATCGTCAAAAAAAAATGTGGGCTTATAAAATCATGTATCCTTTATGTCATACTACTTCAGGAAAAGTTTAGTTACACCAATTTTAAATAGAGTAAACTGCCGTTCATCCAGCTAGCTGTGGTTCAGAGCAAAGCTGTATCCGCTCCTGCGTCACTGCCTTACCTGAAGGATATGACAAACGGGTTGGGCGCTCACAGAAGAAAACAGCATCAGAAAAAGCAATGACACACCACCAACATCAGTCACCAGGGCAGAGCGATGGAGCAAGGCAGGGCGATGGAGCGTACCACCCCTCAGCAGCAGGCTTCCCAAAGGCGAGGTAACCCCGAAAGGCAGAGCAGGATCCACGTGGGCAACAGACTGGCCTGTCCTCGCCAAAGGAGGAGGGATCGGGTGTCTTCTCCCAGGTTACAGCTTCCTCCAGACCATAAACCACTAACGTAAAGGTCAGCGGCACAATACCAAGCCTCCTCAGCTCTGAACTGAGCTCCGCTGGGCGTTGCTATCACAGATGAAACAGAACAGGGTCTGCAGCAGGAGAAGGTGACAGCTTAGCTGATACTTCGCCAAAAATGTAATTTAAGTCAACAAAGTACATTTAAGCATTGTTATATTTACTTACAACAGTGTGCATGTATTACTTTCATTAGCATTACGGTCACTAGTGATACACAACTTGCTACATGTTTAGAGCATGTTAAAAAATTTGTGGAATGAACATTTTTTTTCCCTTACTGACTTGAAAAGCTACAAGAACATTTGCGTCATCCAAATATGTCTAGACCTGAGCGTCATGTGCAAGTTAAAACTTTTTTTTTTCTTATGCTTATCTCTATCTTCTGTCTAATTTTCAGATATTGCAAGTTTTCATTCAACACAACTGCCACAGATTAATTTTTCTTTGGTGTTTCCAAAGCCGTGCTGTCCAGGGACAAAGCACCAGTCAAAGCCTTTGGACTTACACGTCAGTAAAGCTACCGCGAGTGCTGAAAAGAGTCACCACGCTTCCCTGATTTAAAATCAAGCTCAAAACACACGTGTCTCCCAGGACAGAAGGGAAGGGAGCGGGTCCTTGTGCCCAGCACAAACAGGAGAAGTTGCTGGTCCATCTGAGCAGCCTGGAGATGTTTAATAACAACAAATACATCACCTTCCAGAACCAGGATCATCACAAGACCCAAGATGGTCAAACAGACTCCACCACACCAGCATTCCCATCCCAGGGGCTGCCTTGGCAGGGACATCTTGGTACCAGCCACCAGTGATCGGCATGAGGTGGCTGGTGGCACCAAGCCCGTGGTCATCCCAGCTCCAGTCTGGCAGCACCCACTGGTTTTCACCTTCAAGCAAAAGCAGCCACCTCCCACTCCAGCCACTGAGACGGCCACTGCTCCGGTCCCGCGTCCGACAGCTGCTGATGCCGGGTCCCTTCCCACGTTTGCCCTGGCGACCACTCAGGCTAGCTACAGGGGCAAATCCTTGGGGGTTTTTAGAAAAACAAGGAGCAAACGAGGGCATGTGCAGCCAGCAGTCCCCCCCCGCCGCCCCCTCCCACCACAGCTCCTTCACTCCAGCTGCACAGCAAAGCCTACACAGGGAAAATTGTCAGCAGCACTCAAAAAAAAACAGCTTTGGTCCCCTCCTGGCTCCCCACCACGACCCCTGAGGAATGCCAGGGAGCAACAGGAACCCACATTTCACCTTCCTGCCTGGAAATCATCTCGCTGAAGGAAGGATTCGCCATCACAACCTTTCCCAGGTTAAACCAGAGTCACCTGCCCGGAGCCAGCATCCCCATGAGAGCTGGGGCTCGGGTCCCCCTGGGGGCGGTACCAGGGCAGGATGGTGCACTGACTGCAGCACATCCCCTGGATCACCCTCCCCAGGGGACGGCACCCAACAGAGCCCCAAATGTCAGATTGACCAAACACTGCTCGTCTCCTCCTCCCCAGCACCATCCTGCAGCAAAACACCCCAGCTTGCTCATTTATACAGAGGATGGAGGAGCTGGTTTAATTGACAGATCTGCAGCTCCAGGGTTTGCCATGCCATAGGTGCGTGACAGAGGGTGTCCCAGCACCGGCAAGACTTAATATTAAGACCGTAATCTGTAAAGAAGAGCTCAAAATCGTGGATATGCACCCACCTAAGTGCTAACGTCATTAGGAAAGGTTGACATCGCTTGTTTTATAGCCTGGAGCCAAATGGGTCCACAAATTCCTGTAGAGCGAAACCTTCCCCAGCACCATCACCACCACTCCGCGAGGATGGCACGGCTCAAACCACGCAGCAGCTCTTCCCCGGTGACAGGGAGAAGTTTCCCAAAAAGTATACTTCTACTCCAAAGCTACTTTCTAGAGCTGTTTTTCAATATTAAAAAATTTATCTTTTTGTCAGAAAAAAAAAAAGGTAACTGTGTCCCAGCTGGAAAGAAGCATCACAACAAGGGTATTTCAGAGATCAGTGGGAAGCTTGCTTGACTCAAGCCAAAATAAACTACAGAGAGTCAGCCCCAAAGTATGAGATATCCTACGACACAGCTTTCCCAACGGCACCAGGAGGAAACGATGCAGAGGGAGCACTATTCGTTAAAATCAAGCCAGCGAGAATTATCTTTGTGTTACAGGAAATGTTTTGCCAAATACTAACAAATAGTCTCAGGAGCATCCCAGATCCAATCAAACGCTGGGAACTGTCGCGGGTAACTGCTACAGGTCGAGTGCCGCTAGTTAAATCCCAACTCACCATTCCCAGTCCCAACTCGTCCCCGGTAGCGAGGTGACTGACGAAAAGCAGCAGCCTATCAGGCAGCAAATACTGGTACAAGTCACCCAAAAGGCACCTGAATTATTACAGGTCACGTATTTTAAAGGTAGGTTCGGGTGTCTGATACCCGATAACCTCCACCCTAACCTAAGGCACTTTTCTTATTCGCTTCCGTGTGTTAAGCCACAGTTAAGTTTCCTCACATCTGCGAGCAACCCCTTGTACAAACGCACCCTGTTTATCACAGCCAATCTTTAATTTGTCGGTCTGTCACGCAGACAACACCAGCAACCCTTCCATGTATCTCCTCTAGAGGAAATTTATTTCCCTGCCTTTTACAAAAAAAATAATGAAAGGATGCTTATGATAATTTTTTATTAATTTTTTGCTACATTTTTTTCCCTGGTCTGATGGCTAGCATCATCTCACCGGCTCTTTATTTGACAAGGCTGAACTGGGGCAGGGTGCAGGGGATGCAGGAGATGCTCACGATGAAGCAGGGCTGGACCCCACACAGCACCACGAGCTGGAGCCTCCCCGCCCCAGCCGTGCCACAGCAAAGGGAAAACAATCTGTGATTTAAGTAAGTTGATCAAAACTTCAATTGATCCACTTTGTATTTTCTTTCTCTTTACTTTCCAACAATTTAGGGCAAATTTTTTAATTAAATACAAAGGCCTTTCCACGTTTCAGAAAATTAATCACTTTTGGCATTTATTAGTTATTCATTTCTGTTTAAAACATGTTTTATAATTCATTAAAGTACCTCAAAAATTAAATTCTTAACAGCCCTAGGCCCAAAATATGTTTAAGTAAGAAAATTAAGCACAGTAATAAATAGTGAAGAATTCTGAAATATTAATTTGGCCTGTAGCATTTCAAATGTTTATTTGCAATAATTAATTTGAAACCAAGTTTACATTGCCTTTGTCAGTAGTTTGCTGGGAACTTTCAGTTACGTTACTAATTTCCTCAAATTTGCCCTTCTGGTGGCATATTCCATCACTGACAACCACTGCCAGTGCATTTAAATTAATTCTTCCAGCTAGTTTGGAGTTTGATCATTTTCCATGAGGCACAGAAAGTTAGCAAGGCCGCTAAAGGATACGTTCTGGGTTTGGCGTGGGGCAAATTAGCTAACCGAAGCTGATTATTAATGCTCGGTAGATTTTCTGCTCCCCCTTCTGCACCGCGGAGCCTGAGCAATGAAAGCACTTATTTTAGGACTGGCACAAGCGATCACATATTTGGTATCAGAAGGAAATGCACGTGCCCCACACAGAGGCAGCCTCTGATAGAAGCAAGTATAAACCGAGATATAAGGAATCCCATACACCTAAGAGAAGTCTCAATTAATGAGTTATTATAGTTTCACACACACACCCCCCAGCAGCCCTTACAGGACACGGTGACACAGGGCAGGGCTGTCTCTTCATCACCCTTCCGCAAACCAGATAATGTGTTTTTTTAACTCGGCAAGACAAGCTTTTAAGTAATTCTTATTCCTAAAGTATTGGTCTTACTAGCACAATTTAATGAGAACTTTTCTATTGTAGAATTTACTCCAGATGCTGAACTCTGGAGTATCACAGCATATTAAATTGCAATAAAGTCCCTGATCAAAATAGTAAATATGTCCACAGTTGCATTTACAAGCATACAGGTATCTAAGTCACTTTTGCTAAAGTAGCATTCAATAGCTTCGAAAGATCACCGAAAATATACACCTGACCTCTAATTTTGATCTCAAAAACATCTGTATTTATCTCAAAAAAATTTAATATCTGTATTTGGTGGATTTTGAGGTTTTTGCTCTAGATCAGAAGCTTCCAAATTTGCCTCTTGCTACTGGTTCCCAGATCAGAAGCTTTCATATTTGGCTGCAGTGATTTCAGGTGTTAATGAAGAGCAGATGAGTGTGAGAAGCAGCAAGTTCTACGTCCAAGGATTGCCCAAATGCTTCTCCATGAGGTGTCCAGCTTGGGTCCTGTGCGAGACTCCCATCCCCTGCTCGTGCCGCCTGTGGGCTCTGCTGCCATCCTGGCCACACCACGCTCATCCTTCTGCCCCTCCTTTCCCAGTGTTGCCAATATTGGGAAAACCTTGCCAGTGGGACCGTGAACTCGGTGTTCCTGGAGATGTTCCTTTGAGCAGCCTGGTCTAGTGGGAGGTGTCCCTGCCCATGGCAGGGGGGTTGGAACTAGATGATCTTTAAGGTCCCTTCCAACCCAAACCATTCTGTAGTTCTATGCTCAGAGGCCGGTCCCTGAGCAGCGCCCGAGCCGCCTCCAGAGCCCTCCCCGGCAGGGAGCTGCCCGTGCCCGCTCTTCCTGCCTTCAGCGGGGCAGCCGGGGTGAAGCCCTTTCAGCACAGCTCTCGGGGTCTGCGCGCCGACCCCGCAACCACAACAGCACGTTGTTCCCAACGGCGCGGCCGCAGGTTGAAAAAAAAAAAAAAAAAAAAAAAAAAAAAAAAAAAAAAAGGCAAGCATCAATTGCATTCCAATACCGTCCTGCTTGCGCATCCTCCAGCCATAAGCGGTCTCTGAACGTCTTCGTATGGGACAAAAGCCCTGTGCGAGGGCTCCCAGCAGTCCCGTGTCCCGCCCCCCCCGGCGCGGTGCGGTGCGGTGCGGACGCGGTGCGGTACCTCCCTCTGCTGACGGCGGCGGGGAGCGCAGGCAGCGCGGCACGGCTGGCACCGAGCCCCGGGACCGCCCCGCGGCCCCCCCGGCAGCCCACGGCACGGAACAGCCTCCCACCCCCGACAGACCCCCCCCCCCCGCGCCGCCGGGCAGGGCCAGGCTTCAGCGAGGAAGTCCCGCGTTAAACGCCACCGAAACCCCTTACGGGCACCGCAACGGGCGCAATATAATTTATTTATATTCACCAATATTCGGTGTTTTGAGGGCGCTGTTATATCCGTACCTAACTAGTACCCATTTCTCAAGAGAAGAGCAACGAGGAGTTGCAGCCCCTCTGCGCAGCAGCCCCCCCGCTGTGCTCCGCCCCTGCTACTAGAGCGGCTTTCTCACCTCTGAAACTAATAAACTCAGCCCAGAAGTTGTTTAAGACAACACAATGCCTGTTTCTAACAGCTGGCTACGCGGTGAACATCCAGTTTAGTTACAAAGACCCCAAACAAGCCTTAAGGCTTTCAGCATACCCAGCTGCCAGATTAGCAACGCGCTGTGCCAGTAGCAGTGCTCCACAAATGCAGTTAATGCTTCCTTCTCGAAAGCTTTTAAAAGTAAAAGCCAATATAACTTCCTTAAATGAAGAAGCACCTAGCCCTTTGCAGTTGTGAATGCCGGCACAGACTGGGATGCAAAGCTGGATGTTGACAGCCACCTGTTCAGGAATAAAGCAATTTGCACTATTAGCCAGTATTAGGGCATTAAACTTCATTGTTTAGACACTGGGGACTTGGCATAGTATTGCTATGGGTGCCAAAAAAAAAAAAAAAAAAAAAGAGCAGGCACCAAACTGGCTATGGCTAGTTCATATGCCCTGAGGCTGGAATTGCAGAGCCGCAAGGCAGCCCTTGCCCAAGTGCTGGGTGAAACCATCCTTAAGGGACTGCAGAAGAGCAAGGAAGAATACTGAGCTGCTCTGAAAGTTCTCTGCCTTTCAAGAAGCCCAGCATCTATCTTTAAGAGAAATTCCCCAGAAGTTGAGAGGAAATTGTTAAACAAAAAATAAATATGGTTAAATCCCTATTTTGGCAAATACACCAGCAGACACTGGCTCACTCTTCCTGCTACATGCTAGTGCTCAGGCAAAGATACATTTGAAGTGGAGGATGGCACACATGCTGCCCCACTGCCGTCCTGCTAGAAGGGCACCACATTCCGTAGTAGATCTTAACCTTCACTTTAAAGACAACAAACAGTCTAAAAGGAGCTCTTAATTCATGATTTCTGCTAAGACCAGTGTATCATTTAACTGTGGTCTCAGTCCTTACCTCCTGCTCGCCATCCTCGGGGTCTGTCACTGAACAGGTTATGCTCGAGGAAAAACATAGCCCGGTCTCCTCAATGTCCCAGTTCCTTGGTGTCCATCATGATAATACAGCTGTTGATGATGTGAACTTGATCTGCTGACTACCTCTGGAAAGCTACTCAGCTGAAGTAAGCATATTTTAAATATCTTTGAGAGCATTTTCTTCACCTTAGAACATTTTCTACCCCATAAAGGCACAAAAGACAGACGTGGGAAGGTGCCTCTTACAGTCATAAAGCTTCAGAGATGAATCACGGGGACAAGCTTCTGAGAACCAACATTTGCAGGAAAGCAAAACAAGCAGGGTGTGATTAAGGCACAATCCGAAGTCTCCTTTCCAACACACGGCCTCTCCCTGTCCTTGGTTTCTGAAAACGCTCACTGGCATCTGATGAGCAAGGTTGGTTGTTTTCTAATCCATGCCTTGTCTCTTCTCCCAGCAGCATCTTCACCAACCTACGGGATCTCACTGCCTGAGACTTTGGGGTTTTCAAGGCTTTTTTTTTTTTCTTTAAAATTATTTTAAAGTAAACTTTTTGTCTAGTTTGGTTATTCTTTCCTGCCTACCTTCAATGAAATTGAGGAAATCACCACCATCTTGTAAACTTTTTCACATGTTGTCTCCCATATGGTTCAGCCACCCACTCTGTCCAGCTCCAGGCATAGCTGTGCAGTTCGCTCTCCAGCTGCGGGAGGACTCCCCAGAACCAGGACCACCACTGCTCTGCCAAGCCCTGGCCTGGCCTCGGGAACCCCCCAGGCATGCTGTGGGCCAGCACTACTGGGCAGGGGCAATGGAACAGCCCTCTGCCACAAAAACCTTTGTCTCCATTTAGCTCCTGCTTTTTCTTCCCTATTTCAGTTACCAATTCATTATGGAAAACATTAAAAAAGGCAAAAAAACCCCACTAAACCAAAAAACCAAAAACCAGGAAAAAAACCCCAAACCATGCTGAAGCACTTAATCCTTCCCCAAATTGCCGAGGGGTTCATCTGCAGATGACCTCAGAGCTCCTTCCTTCAGCAAGAGCCATCCCAGGCCCAGGCAACTCCTCCCCCAGGCAGGCCTGGAAGTGCTTCACCATGTGAGCAAACATCACCCAGGGGATGGTCTTACTTCAGACAATTGTGGAAAAATCCTTTCTGTGTATTTGGACTGACAGAGTAAGTGAAAAATAAGGTATCCATAACCCATTTTGAATACAAGCAGCAATACGAGGTACCAAATACCATAGAATTTTAAGTCCAGATATTGCAATTTAACTCCAATGCAATTTCATGCAAGTATCTCCTATTCTTGTCCCGTGATGGGGATTATTAGCTGCACGCTGAGCTGTTCCATCACTTACCAGTGAGGAGATCAACCACATCTGACTTCACAGTAATGGTTCACGTACAGGACAGAAGAGTTGAATGATCTGCAGCAATTTATCCGCTTAAATCCAGAGACGAGGCGGTGTCAGGAGGCAGAGCTGCCTAACACAGCTCCTGAGACCTCACACAGCAAATGCTGATGCACAGACTTAACTCTGACCAGGTGGGCAGGTCACTTTTTAATGTGATTACTCTCATTCATTACCTACATGCCTGTATTTTCAGAGGACCAGACCTTTGCAGGAAAATTATTTCCTCCTAATATACAGAGCCAAAGCTAAGTACCTGAAAAACATACGGAAGGCAGATCATCCATCCCACCCTGAAGTAATACATCAATCCTATCAGTGAATGTATGTTTTATTGAAAGTGTGGCATGAAACACTTGACTGTGAGTATAAATTTATAAACAGCTCTTGATGTATGTGAAATTTTTGGCAAGGTTTACCAAATAATGCAATCCACAGTACACTTAATTTAGGAATGTTTGCTCATTGGTTTTTATATTAATTTTAAAAAAGAGGTGATGAACTTCCAAATCATAAATGATGGCTTTTTGTCAATTATAAAATATTATGAATTTGCAACCTTTTTATTCTAGTACTCAAGGAACTGCCAGCTATTTAAAACTGTACCTTTATCAATATTCACAAAGTTTAACAAAAATAAATACAATTTCGAGGTTGTCTTTGGCATGTCGTAATTCAAGGCAATAGTATCTTTTAGCAGCACAGTGCAAAGAAGAACAACATACCATACAATGCACTACTAGATTCAGCCTTACAAGAAGAAGAGGACGTAGTACAATGCAAACTTTAATGTCAATATATACAGAGCTTTAAAGAAAACATTTTTTTTAAAATTAAATGAAATAAATACAATATGATACAAAATCCACAATATGCTTAGAGAAAGAAATGACAGTTACAATATCTGATAACGGGGACCTTTTGTATAGTTTCATCTTTGAAGTACCTCAGAGAGCATGTAATTCATTGCACACTGTTTTCAATTAATGCCCTTTTGTAAATTGAGATTTATAGCCAGTCACGTGCCAGAAGAGTTTTAGCTCTAATCAGAGTATCAGTGCAAGATGCCAAAGTGCTTGGGATATTATGACAATGTAATTACGTAGCAGACACTGCTCATAAGCCTAATGCAAAACACACAAAATAGGAACACTTTGTCCTGCAAAGGAGATCTACCTCGAGCATCTTTTCAGTTCTCACATAAAAAAAAGCCCCAAAACAGGATTTAACGTTATTCAAACTCGCTATTTGTAATACACTATTGCCCAAATCTTAGTTATTAAGAAACTTCATCAATTAAATATCTTTCAAAGCTTTCAAAGAAAGTTTGCTTTCATTACATAGGAAAAATCTCAAGAAAAACAGTCACCAATTATTTTGGGGGGGACTTCTAATTACGTAAGTTATTATAAAACTCAAGTTAGCTTTAGCTATACAATAGATGTGGGGTTTTCTAAAATTTGTATTAATTCTTCTATTCTCAAAGGAAAATGTAGATTTATCAAAAACGACGTAATTTGGGGGAGTAAACATTTTAAAAAAATACACTGAAGTAGGGTCAAACAGTACTCAAAATGTGCTTAATTAAAGGGGTGTTAATGCAGAAGGATAGGTACGGTGTGAATGACAGCGGAAGTGTCTTACCAACAGGTTTTCAACACACACCCCCCAGAAAGTTTTTCAATCAATTTTCAAGTAGTTTTATTTTATTTTATTTTAAATCACATAGAGCTCCCACAGGATTACATAAGGGCTCTATTATCACAGCTTCAGAAGCCTTCTGAAAACTTTGAGGAAGAAAAACCTGCTCCTCCCTACCCTCCCACAAACATTTGCAAACTTCCAATTCTGAACAGGACTGACAAAATTTAAGTGCTACAGAAGTACATAAAACCCCATGTTTGCATTGATGTTTTAGCCTCATTTCATGGATACTAATCAGGATAATTACTACAGCATTGTGTAATTCATTTAACTCAATTCTTACAAAGTATCTCAACTTTTTAATTGTAACATTTGAGGGCAGAGAGCTGAGTACTGGATGCAGCAATCTGTCACTGCAAATGGCCAGTTTATAAGTATATTGCAAGTAACTTCCAATTGTTGAAGTTTCCTAGAGTAATTTTAACTATTGTACATATTAAGATTAGCTTTGGAAAATGAATTAAAACATGGAAGACAGAATTCAAGCTCAATATGACTGACTCGGGTGAGTTCTGGATGCAAGGAGAACACTCAAACCATACCACAACATAGGCCTCAGCTGGACAGTACGCTTCGACCACCTACCCCTTAGGCTCTTCACATGGTCGAAGAGAATTTGCTAGTTTTAAGCATAATGGGGGAAAAAAAACCACACAACATGCTACCAACAGCATTGAGACTACACAAGCCACAGAACAGTGGCTTAAATGAATCCACCCATGGGAATGCTCTCGGGTACGGGCACTCTTCATTATGCACCCACCACTGGCTGACATCGATGCATAGCTTTTGGATACAACAGAGTTCCTCACTTTTTATCAAAAGGATAACTGAAGATAGAAATTGCGATATCAAAGGGATGAAAGAACAGCAAAACGTGTCAGGAGCTTGCTCCAGCTATAGCTGATGTCTGTGGGGGTCTACTCTCGTTAGTGAGAATCTCTCAGGCTCTATGTGCACTTGAGAACTCGCACTTATTTATAATTGCCATTACCAAACATCAGAGTAGAAGCTATGCTGCTAGCATTAACAGAAGCAATATCCAAAATATTCTATAATTTAAGATATTAATTAGTTCTCTGGAAATTCCTCTTACTACACAGTATGTACAGCTACTTCTTTGTAATTATAAGCCTGTGTAAAAATTTAACTTTTTTGTTTTTAAAGAGTAAATCAGTAAGATAGAAAGTTGGAACTAGTTTGTAATCTTGAACTGTTCAGAGATGATATGAAAGCGAAACAATTTACACTAACCTTTCACTCCAGCCAAGAGCACATTCAAACTAAGTGTTCTTCCATTTCAAACATTTAACTGATTACTCATGAGCTTTCACCCATGCTACTTTTACGTAATTGCTTAACTGAACAAAACCTGTTTGAAAAAGGATGAGAAGTATGCAAGAAATTCTAAGAGTAGAATCACAAAGATGATGATCATTGAATACTATAAAATAAAAGTAAACTGCAAGTGAACTCTTTTGTATCCCTGCATATCCAAAAAGGTTTCAAAGACTGATATGCTGAAATATTCACAGCAAGTGAACCTCCCCCCCCCCACAATTAATGATTAAAATTGGCACACCAGGATACACTGGCCAGCCTGTCAGATATAACAAAGGTTTCTGTCCATATGTTTTCCTTGTAATAATAAAATTTTGTAATGTCCCAGTCACTAAAACCTTGCTTTAACCCCAGCAGTACCATTTGCACTAGAGGCTAGCAATGATATAAAACCAGCAGGGATAACTTCATAGGGGATGGTTTAAGTTCTTTGCGAAGAATCAGAATATCCATCTTGTCTGTGTACTTTTTCCTCTTACCACCTTTGTGCTGCACACCGAGAAGAACTTAAGTACCTTCAGCTGCTTTTGTGCAAAATGCTTTTAAGGTGCTTATAATGTGGTGCTTCTAAGCAAGCTAAAAGAAAATACCAATATGAACACTGTAAATGATTAATGAATAAAGCCATTAAAGACCAGCTGCTACCTTATGGGAAAGCTGAAGACAATTCAAGTTTGACATTTTAGTTGTGTTCCACGCCTTGCATTACCCTCTATCTCCAACACAGCTTTTACTAGTACATTTCAACCCACATTATACCTTGACCTTGGCTAAGGTGGCTTTATTTCTATCACTTTGTTTTGGGTTTTTTTCCCCCCCCCTCAGAGTGAATTCAAATTCTTCTGGCAGTCATTTGTAAATTTACAAAAAAATTATACCAACAGACTGCAGATAAGAGGTTTACAGGCATTCTCGCTGGCAAAGGTCTTCAGTAATGAAAAGAAGGATGAACCAGCTGCATAAGGGGCAAATTTTGTACTAAACAATAGGCTTTCCAGGAAGCAGTTGTGTTCTTTGATAAGCTTTCAAGCGGTTCAAACAGGCACCTCAAAACTAGGCACAAATGGCCCCTAAAGCTTCCAACATCTATCAAACACTCAAGAAATTTAGTATGGGGTATGTTCTCCATGATACAAATAGCACACCTATGTTTGCTATATTCATTAAGTCTCAAATCTACATATATTCATACCTAACTATTTGGCCAGATAATTTCCATCTTCCCCCACCACAACAAAAGAAAGCAGCTTACCTAATAGTACTTCCAATGCCACCATGTACTTCACAGGTATAAGCAAAAACCAGCCAGCACCCTCTACCTTTTAAGATCGGAGTTACTACTGCCACTCTCGGCAGCTGGGCCAGAATTCTCCTGAAAGCTTTTTTTTTTTCCCCTGTCTCAAAATGTCGAGTTCTGCCATCACTGGTGTCTCGCAACTGGCTACCAAATGTATCTGAAACGGGAAATTCAATGATGGCAAATCAGTCTGAACTACATTTGATTTTTGGTCACTTGGATTCTGTAACTGTTCACAGTCTAGCTGTTGGTCACTAATATACTTAATATATATAAAATGCATATCATCCTACTATGACAGTACAATTGCACAGTAGTGTCTACAACTTTTGAAAATACTTTTAAGCTCATCATCTCTGAATGCATTAGTTCCCAGTCTACTAGTGGTTAGTGCTGGTTTTGAGTCAGAAAACCCAAGATAATTCTGGCCCTGAAATTAATTTCCTCTCCATCACAGCATTTAGAAACAGCTGAAGTCCTAACATCAAGACAGAGAGGGCAAGCAGATATTGTCAGTAACTTGTCCATAACTGAAGTTTCTTGGTCAGAATTCCCTTATCTGGGCACACTGCAAGGCTTATTTATTTTCCCAAGCTACCCCTACAGTTAGGCAAATAGAATTTTGCATTTATGTTCTGTAATATTTGTACATGCGGCAAGAGATTCAGATAGAAGCAACGTTCTATAAAAATCAAATAAATAAAAAGTTAACTCCACGTGCCAAGTTTGTTATAATAAAGTGTCAGTTTGTCTTACATGCCAAATAAACTTAATATTGGGTATTTTCAGTGGAAACAACTGCCGAGGAAACAGTAACATAGTCGTTGTACAAATGGATAGACAATATAAATAACAAAAACTTTGTTAATTAACCTTTTTTTTTTGGGTCATGAGTGATCAAATCAAGTTTATGGGTAAAGTGTGGAATCTTACACATCCCTTTTGTTTGTATTTTCACATAAACTTATCAGTTACTGGCACCATGCAAACACAGACCTTCCAAATTAACACTAATGCATTTAACACTGGCACAATACATTAGTCAGCTTTTCATAATAGTAATGAAAAAGTTAAAGGAATTAAGTGCCCAATTACAAAATTAAGAACTTATTCTTCACAACAGGGTCTGAAGGTGCGAAGAAAAGAAAACTTACACTGACACTTTATGTACAACTTGGTCATTGGCAACGGTCCCCTAAACCATTTTTTAAATGAACCCAGCAAAACTATACAGAATGTGAAATAATATTTGCAACAGATCTCTTAAAGGACAGTGTAGAGAAATTCATTATGGTGTACCTGATGTTTAAATTAACTTAACAGATACGGTCTGTAAAACAACACAGTATGAACCTGTGGATTTTTTTCTTTTTAAAAAAAGGACTTTTACAGAATTCAAGTAGTGTAGCAGGAAACCATAGATGCCTTTTGATCACAGGTCAGGCAAAATAGAGCCACTTATTGGATTTTCCCCTTGCTTCTGTTTGCTAAGGTGTCCCAGTGGATCTATAAGTCTGTTGATGTTAGCTTTTTCATGCTCCGTCGCTGAGCTAAACTGGAAGCTGCAACAGGCTCTAACACTGGCTGAAATGTCTTGTGATTCAGTGCAGAATATGTAGCAGCCATGGCTCCCTAGGGAACAATGAAACATATAAAAGGCTGTAAAGGTCATTTTTATCAGAAAATAAAGCGATTTAATATTAAATTCTTAATTAACTATACAAAAAACGGACTCATAGCAGGTCATGCACATTCTCTAAAGTTTGTTTTTAAAAAAAAAAAAACACAACAAACTTATTGCTGAATCCTCCAGGTTTCTTAGCATGGGTGTCTGACATTTCTTTTTCTTTCACATTCCTTAGATGTAGGAGTACCCTTTTAATGTGGGTCAGAATTAATATCTTCCAAGCAACATTGGCATCAATTTATCAAATACAGCCACTTCAGTGGCTACTCGGGTCCTGACTTATGAAGACAACACAATTAAGACTGGCTATCACAGGTCCTTGGTTTTGGAATCCACTAAAAATAATCAAGTCAACTTAAATGCCTGCATACAGCAGAATGTTTGTGTGTCACAAGTCAAAAACACAGAACACACACAGAAAATACCAATGGAAAAAGTGCAGCATAGTTTATTAATTTATGTTAGGAAGCACAATATAAGTCAGTCATACAGTCATAGAAACAAATCCCAAAAGGTTTCTTGAATAAGAATGCTAGGAGACCTGTGGCAGGCTCAGTCTCAGACAACTGTGTTAGCAGGTTTCTATATGACCAAAGCTACCATAATTTTTGAAGACAAAACACCTCGAAAGATTAGTTTACCAATAATTTGTCTGCTTATGTAACTTAAATATGTATGTTCTAGGAACAACAGAAGAATGCCTATTTCTTTTCTAAAGAAAAGAAAAACTAGTTCTGCCTGTAGCTCTAAAAGTGACCCAATTCACTGTGCATCCACCAGCTAGAGCAACATTCCGCCTACAGGTTGTTTTACCTTTACTAGATGTGGTGCATCTTGCCTGTTTAGTTGATAATGTGGCAACTGGTCCCTACAGGCTATCCACGAATGTTTTAATACTTGCTCTGCTGTATACCGCTGATGTGGATCTACATGAAGCATATGGGATAACAAGTCCTAGAGAAAAATGAAAACCACACATATTATTCAGTTAAAATAACCTTATACAGACTCTAAAGCATTAACTATGGCAGCGATGAAAAAAGTACCCTATGTGGCAGGGATCAACACAATGCAAACACACACACACAAATCAGCAGATAAATTGGATCATTCTGTGCCCTGACACCACAGAAGTCTGAAAACAATGTGTTGTACTATTTAATCAGTTTAACAGAGCAAGCCTTTATTGTAAAGAAACTTACTGCTATTTGTGTGTTTCATATTTCAGTTTATTTATTTTTTCTATAATCTTTAAAAGACTAGAAATCCTATTAAAATTTAGCAGATAGATTTTATGGAAAAAAGCTGTTATTTGCAAATGTCTCTCCTCTTGTACTACATATTTTGGGGTCTGCTGACTACGTATTACAATTGAATTCATATATAGTGATATGCTATCAAAGAATTTTTCCTTTGAGGAGCTACATAAAGACTAAAGCCAACAGAAATGGACACTTGGTTTTGCCTGTTTAGAAGCATCAGAAATAAGCTACTAATTGCAACGTTGGTCAAAGGAAGAGCTGGGTGGGAAGGGCACAGAACAGAAACAGGAATAGCTTGAAAGAACACAAAACATGAACAAGCTGACAGAATGTTCCCTTTGTTTTAGGTACAAAATGTTAAGCATTCTTAAAAATACAGAAGTGAATTACTTGTGCTAAGATAGCATCAGCCAACAAGTATTCTGAATCACTCCTACTGAAATGAACAAATAGTGCAGTTCCAAAGGATCAGGAAAAAATTTAATATTAATGCCAAGCGTTATAAAAGGTAACGGTGGTGACTAAGATACCTACAGACCAGGCCAACACCAAACCCAGAAAACACATGCAGTAATCAATGAGAGATGCAGTCTTTAAATAAAAGGACAGCTGCATAATACAGCTGATAAAGATTTTTGGCAAGATATACAGATACATTTGGTGGTTCTGAGAGTACTAACAAAGACAAAAGACCTGATGACTTCAGCATCGAACGACATTTAAGAAATTGCACTACAGAAGAATTAACCTATTAACACAAAACTAGTTAGCTACTAGCACTAACAGATAATTGTAAAGAGTCATCCTTCCATTTAAAGGATCCCACAAACACATCTACTTTTGGTCCAATAAAAACAAGGAATAAAAAACCTGTGATGATTAGAAAAGCCTATACTGAGACCTGCCTTATTTAAAATCTTTATCAGTGACCTGAGGGAAGGAAGAGAGTGCACTCTTGCCAAGTCTGCAGTGGGGCACCAGACTGGAGGCGTGGGGAAAGAGCTAATGAGTTCAAGGGCAGGGCAGCCGTCCAAAGGGACCTAGGCAGGATGGAGTAAAGGGCTAACCAGAGCCACACAAAATTCAGCAAGGACAAATGTAAAGTCCTGCGCTTGTAAAGGAAGAAAATGTCCTCAAGGTCCAGGGTGGGGACTGACTGTCTGGGGACCAGCTTTGCTGAGAAGGACTGGGAGGTTTTGGTAGACAGCAAACTGAACCTGAACTACCAGTGTGACCTGGCATCCAAGACAACTGTCAGCATGGTCAAAGGAACAGAGACAGAGGACAAAGCAAAACAAGAGATGTTCTGGCTTGAAATTAGGAGGAGCTTTTTCCTCATTACAGCAGTCCAGCAGTGAAAAAGGCTGTCCAGTCTCCATCCCCGGAGGTTTCTAAAGTCAGACTGAATAAAGCCCTGAGCTACCTGGTCAGATCTCATAGTTGACCCTGCTTTGAGCAGGAGGTGGGACTAGGTGACCTCATTGGAATAAAGTTTGCAGGTAATAATAGCAAACTACTGTATTAGACTAGTCTATTTAATAAAGTTCAGTAAACGTTCATTTGAATTCCACGAAAATATAATAACAAAACACATTTACACCTTTGCTGCATCTGAAACAGTGTCCCAGTTGCCTCCACTTAAAGAGAATTTTCCACTGCCTATCCGTACCAGGATCTCCTCTGGAGTATCATTAGGGCCATTGGCAAATGGAGTATAGCTGTTGAAAGAAAACGCAAAAATAACAAAACGTCACCTCGTTATAGGTAAGAAGCTGCAAGAAATTGGCAGTGTCTCATGAATCTTTCTAAGTAGATATCCCACTGCTGACAGAAACCCACTATATACTATTACATACTACTTATATTAGCATTTCATCTTCAAAACTATTTTTTCCCCAAAATTGTGGTTAATTAAGTAGAATAAACAGGAAATGCAGACTAAAAAAAATGTCTTCAGTTAGTATCTAAACAATGCATTCTAATCAGTGCAGACTTTCAAGTTAAATAGAAGTGATTCATAAACACAAATTATGCTAGATTACCAAAGCATCTAAAGTAATCCAAACCTGGAACAGTACTCTAACAGAATGGCCCAATAAAGCTGATGTAATATTGTGTTTAGGGTATGTGCATTTAATTAGACAGAGAATGGGCACAATGTACATACATCTATCATTTGGGGAAAGGCTACAAGAAAATTTTCATGATAGTTTTTCACTCATTAAACCAGAAGATCATTTGTTTTGGAGGCTTATAACAGTTTACAGGGTTTCCTGTAAATTTGTCTTACTTTCTACAAATCCTACTGCAAGGAACTCAAAAGAACTAAACTGGCAAATCTGAAAACTGATCTGAACCACTTAAATACACCTTTTAACAACATCAAGAGCATTACAATGTTCTGGCATCTCCTATGGTCGTTGGCTAGTACCAAGTTAGTTTTAACTACAAAACCCAAATCTTACTCAGATTAAGTAGTTACATCATAATACTCCTTAGATTTCAAATTAGCTTGCAAACAATAATAATTAAGCTTCATACATCCTATCTTAGTACTTTGAAAGCTCTGCATAGAAGAAAGATCAACCAGCATCATCAATTGAGGTTTAGGAACCTAGCTAGTTCTAATCTTTCAGTTGATGAGCGTAAGAGGAACAAAACAGAATGGCAGGAATTCATTCTGGACCATTCCTCCCCCTACTTTTGACCTGCCATACCTTTTGTTCAGACAACGTTTCTCAAGTGTGCAGGCAGTGTATTGCCCAACAACTGCATACTTGCACTGAAATCATACAGCAATCTGAGTTTTTAAGACAGAACTGTAGCAGTAGTGGTAATTTCACACGTAGAAGTACAAATTTATCAAGAGGAACAGTTTCCAATAGATAGTATTTACCTATAAGACAAAAAGTCTGGTATTTTTCTGTTAGAGCAGAATTCAGAAAACCTTTTATAATTCAGCCGCTAAGCATTTCATAGTGCTTAATGTAAGTTTAGAGTTTTAGAAAACTTAAGAGGTTACTAAGTCAGTGCGTTCTACAAAAAGGCCAGGAGTCAAGCCTGTGGCAAGAGATACAAGAAGGTGGACTACAAGGGTACTAAGGTGGGGAGGGGACAAGAGGCAGAAGGAGAAGGAAGAAAACCACCACATGCTTTCACAGACTAAATTCTCTCCTGGAAACTGGGGAGAGTCTTTGGCATCCCCCAGTCATGCACTATAAAAGAGAGAAGCCTTGAACCTACCCAGAAGATAAGCCTAGTTTATGTATGCATTTACTTTAGCTTCCTGTTCCACTTCAGTGTCTTTGTCATTCTGCATTCAAATCAGTGAGGTAACATGTTACAATTTTAATGAAAGCATGGATTCATGCAGCATGCTGGAATTTTAGGTAAACAAAAAAGCTAAGAAATATTTCTCACCCTGCCAACATTGTGTAAAGAAGAACACCCAAGCTCCATATGTCACAAGCAGCATCATATCCCTGTCTCATGAGAACCTATAAAACAAAGAATGTTAAAGACTTCTCATATATTAAGAAGTCACCCTAAAGCAATACCATTACACCACCTATGGAAGGTTAAGTCAATCCCCGGAAAATTTCAGAGGTTTCATTATTTATTTTTCAATATACAGGTTACAGTAACTATCAACAATATTTCTTGTTCCTAGAACATCTCTTCAATATTCTCAAAAGGCTTACAACTCATTTTTGAGGGTGGATTCTGCTATTTTTAAAGCACGTTAATTATAAACACATGCACCAGTGTTTATGAAGTATGTATAATTATACTTAAGCAAAACTAGCAGAATTTTTTTTTTTGAACACTGCTAAAAAGTTTAAGTACTTGATGCATCAAAAACAGCATAGAGAAAGCACATGGCAGCTTAAGATACCTCTGGTGCCACAAAGTTTGCAGTGTAGCACGGAGTCAGAAGTAGTCCATTTTCTCCTCGAAGTTGCTTTGCAAATCCAAAATCACAAATCCTGATAGAATCAGCATTATTTGAATCATCCGTATATAAAATATTACTAGGTTTAAGGTCTCGATGCACTACCTTTAAACAAAGAAATTTTAAAATCTATCATTTAGAAGTTGCATGTACATTTGTTTGTATATGATTTGTAATTTATAAATACTATTCTATAGATTAATATACTCATTAAGAGTTCTACACAATTATACAACTGTCAAGTAACTAAAAATTCTAGTTCAAGTAACGTCATACAAGCCAGTAGGCTTTTTTAATGGAACTGGAACTAACATAACCATTTGTCAACAAGTGTAAGAGAACAAGTATCTGCTGTTTCATGAACTGTAAAAGCAGAGTCAAAAGGGCTTGCCAGAATAAGAGGATGAGTTGTTTATATTATTCACCTTTGTCATAAAATACTCAGCAATCTTCTTCCCTTCTGCCATAAAAATAAGCCAAGCAAAGCACATAACAAAAGGCATTTGTTAATGCTCAGAAACGTGAAAGCAGCTATGTCATAGAAGAAATCACTCACTCCTTGGCAGTGCAGGTAGTCCACAGTCTTGGCTATAGTGTATAATACAGCACTAGCCTCTCGTTCCGAGAAGAACTTCTGTCTGAGAATTCGATCAAGCAACTCTCCTCCTTTCATCAGTTCAGTGACAAGGTATATATATCTACCATCATCATACACCTGATGAGAAGTTTAAGAAGCACATACATATATAAATGAAAATTACAGACTAGATCGTTCACCTCTTCACATATGAACATAAAGCACGAATAGCAGGAACCCAAAAATTTAATTCTGCAATTCAGGAGCCTTAGAGCATGAAGTATAAGAAAGCACTGAGGTAGTAAATTGTTAGATTCAGAATTAAGTTTTTCAGTCTAGAAACTTCCATGGTAAGAGGAGAGTAGCCCTGCCATTCCCTGTTGCTCTTCCCTCCATGGACAGTTTTTAGCTGCTGACGCTTTGCATACACAGGACAACATGGAACTGCTTTTTCAGATTCAGATTACCAACACATTAGCTACTCATTTGAAGTAAGAGGAAATGTGACATTTCTAACCTTTATGTTATTTCTCACTTCTAGTTCACTAAACAGCATTTATAACAAATTAATATCAGGACAATGTCATATTTTGAAATACCCAACACTTTACCATATGTACTGCTCTCCTAATATATTTTACTACGTAAAAGAAATTTAATAAATTCCAATAAACTCCCTACATCTATATTTATTTATTGACTACTGTGTAATAAGAGGTAGCAGAGAAAAACAGGTACATACATCCTTTAAAGTAATAATATTTGGATGTTGTCCGTAACGCATGAGGATCTCAATCTCTTCTGAGGGATCCCTCTTACTTTTATCAATTATCTGCAAAATATAGCAACAGAAAAAACAACTTGGCTAAACAAAGTCTAATTAATAAAGATTTTTTTTAATTTATATTCTCACTTCAACAACAGAATAAAAAAAACTTCCTAGAGTTCGTTACTTCTTACTAATCATGACTAATTCATCTTCCAGCTTCACATCCCAGTGTTTATTCATTTCTTGCTCTATCCTTGCTACCAGTTAACACCGTGTCATTAATGCAGTCTATTCTGCTCTAATGTTCAAGGAAAATACAATGGATTGTCTGAAGCACCACTGCTTCCCTGCAATCCAGCTCCACCCTTGTTGTTCTTATTTTACTTCAGGCATGCTCATCATCATACAATATTTTTAAGCTTCAAGACTGTAACTGCAAAGCCAGTTCTTCAAGGCCATAACTTTACCCACAAGAAGAGCTACAGAAGCCAATACACAATTTAAACAAATGAAGAAAATACTGTTTTTCATTTCTCACAGCATGTAAACAGCTATAGTAACAAGAAAATTCACACATTTAAATTTGAAGATCTACTACACAATAGCTTCAGAACTGTCACAGTGGAATTTATTCAGAGTACCTTTACAGCAAACTCCATATTTGTGGCTATGTGTATACATCGCTTGCAAACAGAGTAGGAACCAACACCAATATCTTCCTTCAGTTCGTATACATCAGTAAACTGTGCGCTGTTTCCATGAAGTTGCTTAAAAAAAAAAAAACAACACACACACAAGCTGTCAAGTAAAGCAACAAGATGCTCCTTCCCATAATACTGTTTCCAACAGGAAAAGCTTCTTCTGCTTGCCCATGCTTTCTCCTTTGCATTCTGCCTCCAGACAAACAGCGACTTGCTTTTTAAAATTTAAAAATATCCCATGAAAGCATTTTACTAATGCACATTTTATAGTGGTCTCCCCAGCCAAAAAGGAACAGACTGTAAACAGTAAATATTAGTCAATCTTTGGCATGTCAAAAAAAAGTTTCCCCCCAAAATAAAACATTACCTGTACTATTGGCAGTATATTGGTGAGCGGTGATATTTTATGATCTTCTACAGTAGTAGTTGCAACAAAACTAAATCCTTTGAAGAGCTGATGTGCATTTGCGCTAGGTGGGACTCCTGGAGAATCTAGTGGCGTACACATTTGATTAGCGTGGCTAAATCCTGGCAAGGCTAATTTTTAACATTCAGGAGATACATTGGAAGAAACATTTTGAGGGAAGGGAAGCAAATAAGGCAATGCTAGATGTTGAACAAGACTTCTAGTCAGTTATCTCTCTCCTCTTATGTCAATAACACACACAAAGCAAGTATTCTTGAGTTTTATCTACAACTGCAAAACGCTGCAGGAACTAAGGGACAAACGCATGTTCTTAGGAAGAAGTTTACTGAAGGACAACATTACTTATGAGAAAGAAATAAAGATCATAGTCTTATGGTCAAGGACTGCATCACAAGGAAGAGTAACCACCGATTTTGCTGCTTCAGTGGCGTATGTGCTGCTGGCAAGGCAGAAGTGAGGCAATACAAGAATATTCAATTAGTAATACTACTGAATAATTAGAATCAAAGTTTTCCTCAGATTATATTACGTGCGCGTCTGAATTCACTGTTTAAAATTTCACAGTAAGCACAGCTTGATAATTGTGTGGAGCCTACTAGAACCATAGACAACCTCCAAGCAAACATGACAAGTGGTTTTAAAAGTTGGATGCATCAGTAAAGAAAAAAAATCACTAAAAAAACCCCCTGAAGTTAAACTTGAAGCATACCGAGCAATGAGTGTTTGCACTTAACTGTCTTTGTTCCAAGTTCAGTTACTTGGAAATTTCCATACTACAATAATGATAAAAAAGATAAATAATGATAAAGATAAAAGAAAAAGATAAAGAATGATAATGATAAAGATAAAAGTTTCATCAGCTTCTTGAAACTGAGATGTCTTTGCAACTGACCTAGTAGTTACAGTGCCCAGTCCACTGTACATTTTACCCACCCTTCCCTACCTTTGAATAACCGTTTTCTCAAAAGTAAAGTCAAATCCATCATGGGTAGTGAGGGGAACAGCTCAATGAAAAAATCATAATGCTAGTTTTAAGATTTAATTTTAATAATTACAATAATCACTGCTGGAATTAAATTTAGTTTACTTTCAGTATTAAGTAATTCCCCCCAAACGCTGCATGTCTGACTTTAAACCGTAACAAGAAACCATAATTCAGCTGTTAATATTTTTGGTTGATGGTGCTGGTGAATCAAAGTTTAGCAGAATATTTCAAAGAATAGGCACCCACTGAGGAGAACGTACTCCTTCACAGTACTGAAACCCTGTTGCAGGCTTTCCTTTTAATTTTGTCACTGTCTTTTTTCTCTTCATAAGCTTTTTGTTGTAACATTAATTTGCCCCCTCTTGTCCCATGAACCTCTCCAATCTATAACCACGCACAATTACCTTTTGGTGTTTTTGCTGTGAATTCTGGATCAAAACAAAAGGTATCTTCTGGCTTTCCAGAAGCGGGTTTAAATGGGGGTTGAATTTCTCTTCTGAACAGTTTCTGAAGTAGAATGACAAAGTCATATAATTAAGAGTGAATGAAACTTCCATGGTTTTATGAAAGACTGAATAATATATAGCAAGGAAAAATCCACAAACATATATGGAAGACTGAGTTACTGTCATGTACCTTTGATTTGAAATGCTACAGGAAATGTTACCAAACAAATCAAATAATACACATCTCTCTCCTCATTCTTCTGAATCCACCTCACCTACAGATCTGCACTTCTACAACTGCAACAGCAGGCTGCTACTCACCACTAGTTCATCTTTGGCTTATTCAGAAGAACCTGGAACAGCCACAGTGCATCTTACCTTCTATCATCAACTCAGACCTCGTTCACTGCTATTTTGCCAGCACCCTGAAAAACCCACCCCAGAGGGACGATATGGAGTACAGCCTTTGCCTTTCTAATCTGGGTCACAAAGACCTCTCACAAGTAACAGGCCTGTCCCTTTTGGCAAGGAACTGCCAATTCTCAGAACTCAATTCCAGGTTTTTCCTAATCTACTACAGGGGGAAGGAAGGGAGAGCAGAACAATGGCTCCTCCTTTCTTTCTCCTTTACTCAACGTGCTTTAGAAAAATGCATTGTCCAAGTGATCTCAAATCAGCAATTAGTCCCATTTACAGTTAAGGAACAGAAAATTTCATGTCAAATGACGTTGAAGCCCCATGCAGAGTTCACGACATTCTGAGAACATTTTCTTGGCATTTCTCTCATCCTTTCAGACTTTTTTTTTTCATTTCTTTTCATTTAATCTTCTTGCACAAGAAGATGAAGTGTATTTCAATTTAAAAAAACCAAACAAAAACAAAACCAGAAACCAAAACAAACCACACCAGGAAAAGGGACCTGAATTCATCCCAAAGAAATAACAAGATACAATACAGAAGTGGTCATCAACACCACCATCGTGAAATAAATACAAAACACTGTCAAATTAAAAAAAATAAAAGAACAAAAAAGAAAAGAGAAGTGTCACACAAAAAGAAACTTTATAAGGAGTGGAAGAAAGGACAGCTAGAATGGGGGGCATATAAGGAAGCTGTCCGAACAGCAAGAGACCTGGTGAGAAAAGCTAAAGCTCAGTTAGAATTAAATCTAGCCAAGGAGATCAAGGGAAACAGTAAAAATTTCTACAGGTACATTAATGGTTAGAAGATGACTAGGGAGAGTGCAGGCCCCCTCAGAAAGGAAACGGGGGAGCTGGTGACAAGTGATATGGAGAAGGCCGAGGTTCTCAACGACTTCTTTTCCTCAGTCTTCACTGTCAAGGGCTCCAGCCAGACTCCTGGAGTCACAGAAGACAATGGCAGGGGTTGGACAGAACTGCCCATCATAAGTGAAGATCAGGTTCATGACCATCTGATGAACCTGAAAGTGAACAAGTCCATGGGACCTGATGGGATACACCCACGGGTACTGAAGGAACTGGCAGATGAGGTTGCTAAACCGCTCTCTATTATATTCCAAAAGTCATGGCAGTCTGGTGAAGTCCCCACTGACTGGAAAAGGGGAAACATAATCCCCATTTTCAAAAAGGGAAAGAAGGAGGAATCAGGGAACTATAGGCCAGTCAGTCTCACCTCCGTGCCTGGTAAGATTATGGAGCAGATCCTCCTGGAGGCACTGCTGAGGCAGAAGAATAACAGGTGATTGGGTACAATGAACACAGCTTCACCAAGGGCAAATCGTGCCTGACAAACCTGGTGGCCTTTTATGAGAAGGTCACAACATCAATAAACAAGGGGAGAGCAACTGACGTCATTTACCTGGACCTGAGCAAAGCCTTTGACACTGTCCCGCATGACATCCTGGTCTCCAAGCTGATAAAATATGGGTTTGATGGACTGACAATTCAGTGGATAAAGAATTGGCTTGACGGCTGCACCCAAAGAGTGGCTGTCAATGGGTCCATGTCCAAGTGGAGGCCAATGACAAGTGGAGTCCCTCAAGGATCAGTACTGGGACCAGTGGTCTTTAACATCTTCATCAGCAACATGGACAGTGGCATAGAGCGCACCCTCAGCAAGTTTGCCGACGACACCAAGCTGTGTGGGGCAGCTCATAGGCTGGAGGGAAGGGATGCCATCCAGAGGGACCTTGACAGGCTGGAGAGGTGGGCCCATGCCAACCTCATGAAGTTCAACAAGACCAAGTGCAAGCTCCTCCCTCTGGGTCGGGGCAATGCCAAGCACCGACATAGGCTGGGCAGTGACTGGCTTGAGAGCAGCCCTGCAGAAAAGGACTTGGGGGTGCTGGTGGACGAGGGGCTCAACATGAGCCGTCAGTGTGCACTAGCAGCCCAGGAAGCCAATCGTGTCCTGGGCTGCGTCAGGAGAAGTGCGGCCAGCAGGTCGAGGGAGGTGATCCTCCCCCTCTACTCCACTCTCCTGAGACCCCACCTGGAGTACTGCATCCAATTCTGGAGCCCCTACTACAAGAGAGAGATGGACGCGCTGGAACGTGTCCAGAGAAGGGCCACGAGGACGATCAGAGGGCTGGAGCACCTCTCCTATGAGGACAGACTGAGAGAGTTGGGGTTGTTCAGTCTGGAGAAAAGAAGGCTCCGAGGAGACATTATAGTGGCCTACCAGTACCTTAAGGGGGCCTACAAGAAAGCTGGTGAGGGACTTTTTAGGATGTCGGGCAATGGTAGGACTAGAGGGAATGGATTAAAACTAATACCTTGCTGGTATTTATTTCAATATGAGTCTGTTAAAAAAGTAGATAATCAAGCCATAATAACATAGCCTTCTCTTCTGAACTGTACTCACATAAAACTGTGAGGTTTTGCTTTTACTGAAAACTCTACTTGCTAATCAGGACTCTATGGTAGATGCATAAACATAGCTAGAAAACCACCTTTTCAGAAGTAAATAAAGGAGATAAAGAGAAGGATAATGGCGACAGGCTTTAAAGAAAGAGTTGAGCACAGTACTGGCTAGCATTGCAGGTAGTCCTGTCAGCACAGCAACATCTTATTTTTTGTGTCTATCCATTTGTAGGTATTCTAGCAAAGGAGTGTTTTCAGAGTGGATTTATTTGATATAGAGCATCTTAGTTTTCTGAATGTTTCTGGGAAACACATCTGAAAAGCTCAGGGAACTGCAGCAGAAAAGCATCAAGGTGCTTGTTAAAAATTTAAGGAAGCAATCATGAAATCGTACCGACTTCTGATCATCTCAGAGCACCAGAGTCAATATTTCAACTGTGAATGCAGTATGACTGATAAAATAGGAACGTGCTGTGGGTAACTAGACAGAAGTCAAAGTGAATTACAGTCACAGTGAGTTTGTGTGCTCCGCATGGAAGCACTAGACAGACACTGAAGAGCAGGATTCTTGCACACAGGGAACACCAGCATCCTTTCCCAACTACAAATGCTCTAACAGACAATTAAAGCTTTGAAATGCTGCAACTCAATTATTTAAGAACTAAATGCACAATATATAATTAATACTCTATACCATAGATACTACAGCTCCAGATGCCAAGTAAGATAACAGTAGAAGCCAGAACGTAACAGTCAGCAGTACTGCAGTGTTTATTGTGCCCTATTCAGATGCAAATACCTATAATGCTACAACACAGAAAAATTAAAAACAGCTTTATCATTCAGATAATTTTGTACTTACATTCCAGTCAACAGTAGAAAAAAAAGGATGTCTTTTGATTTCTTCAACTCCGTCTGAACCAGCTCCTGAAGAAAGAAAATACTGTATTTAAAACACTTTCAGGTAGCCTTTGAAGAAGATTACACTAAAAATTAGTTCATTTCTAGAAAGCTTGCATAGACTTGGTTATTTGAGGGAACTCTAAATACAGAAATATTCCAAGGATGTAAAATACTCCATTAAGTACCGTACACCTCATCAGGGAGGCAAACAGAGTACAAGAAGCCCATAAATACAGAGAGTCAATATTCTTTGCTCAGACAGCCAAAGCTTTGGTTCACTGCTAAAAATCACTGGTTGAAGAAAGTAATCATTCTTTAGCTAAACCCAGGAAGTCACAATCCAAGCTAACAAGAAATGGTATCTAAACCCAAATCTTACTGACCACCTGGAGCTTGAGAGTCTCTAGCAACTACTTGAAGTAATCAACTCAACCCAACTACTTTTATTTCAAAGATCCAAATAAATGGACCAACCTAATCTATTTGATGGGTTCCTTTTAAACAACATCCTCAGAAGACTCTGTGCTTCAGGGCTGAGGAACTGAGGCATTCCAAGTTTTGCTCTAAAGGAAAACAGAGAACAAGTAAGAGGAAGAAACGTATCTTACTAAAAATTGTCTACATAGACTTCACTGCACAATTTGATGCATCAAGGATATATTCCAAAGTTCTGTAGAGTGTACACATTTAATTCATCAGCTTTTAAGATACACATTGTACGAAAGGTTTTCAAAAACAAACAAAAACCCTCATGTGAGACCAAAAATCCCAACCCCCACCCAAGTCCCCAGAACAAGCTTTAGGCTAAAATAGAGTAGAACAATTATCTCAGAAATATGTATTTTTAAAGGTATCTTCATGTCACCAGTAAGTTATCACCAAAATACCTCTACCAGAATCAACGCCAGAAGAGACTCACCGAATCCCAGATTACTTGCCCCTGAAGTGATTGCTAATATTCCTCTTGAAGCAAGAGCCTCAAGAAGTATCTCATTAAACCATCACGTAAAAGCTTACTGACTTTACCAATCTTATTTTATGAAAACAATTACACTAAGGCAAGTGATCTAGTCCATCCACTTTCACAGGTGATATCACTAGAAACTCATACCCAGGGTAAGTTCAAACTGTTGGTTTGAACAAATGTTGGCCAAATTGATCAAATGTTGGCAAGAACAGAGCTCCTCTCTCACCCCCTCCCCTATCACCCCCTCAGACAGCCCAAGGCTCTGCATGTGGTCTAAAGGAAATTCTTTGTTAGCTAAGCACAAATGAAGATGAGAACATGTTTGCCCAACAACTTCACTTACTAATCACCAGTTTACCCAGTCTGTCTTGTTAGACAGCTTCTGCTGTAACTGAAGTGATTTAATATGAAAAATGCAAGCATGTACGTGCACTCTCCATATAGGCGTACACAAAGCAACACCTGATTAACTACTGCTTACAAAATAAGGTATGCTGTAACAGTAGCAAGAGAGCATAACCACATGAGTGGTAAATAATGCTGTTCTAATTCACTGTACTGTTTTTATCTTTATCATACACCTACAATGAAAATACAAGTCCATCCCTAAGATTATAACTCCTGCAGACACTTCACAGTATTTGCATGGTCCGTGATCTAAACCCTGAGGGCGGGGCTTGGCTTTTTTTGTTTCTGTTCTAACTTAATGCTCTCCAAGCATAAGAAGTTATAACAAGCTGTTAAAACATGTTTAAAAATTACATTTTCTGACTTTTCATAAAGTAAGAAGATTATACTTACTTCAGTATCATATTCATAGTTTCATTTCGATCTTTACCTTGAAATGGTAGTGTACCAGTAAGCATTTCAAACTGAAAAGAACAAATGTTAATCTAAATCAACATTTCTTCCCCCAATTGATCAAACAAAGTGTTAAGTACTGTATTGTTCCTTACTGCTATATTAGACACACTTCCTTGGGCTTTTTAAGAGATTAACTGGAAAACTTCACAAATGTAAAGCTTTGTTTTAATCTGTTTACATAGGCGTCGAGTGCAACGTAACGATGATATAGGAGTATTTTACATCCATAAGCTACTTTAAAGTAAGAAAAATCTCCTCCGTTAACCTAGTTTTAGGTATTGCTGTACTATGAAAACAGGAAGAATAAATTCTAGAACAGTACTTTACTTTTAATGTCAATATGCATATTTCAGCCCGATGCTCTAACACACCACAGCAAAGGCTTAAGTGCTAGTAGCTAATGGCTTATTTCACTGCTCCACTCCAGTATTCCTTCAACAGGCTTACTCTTACAAAAATGCAATTAATATTCCATCAAGCCAAGTCTTGAATTTTTTCTTTAGCTATCAAGTATCATGCAAAATAAATATACAAACTTAAGTTTTACATTGACTACACTGTTCTAAAGGACTAACTACATGTATGATTTTTGTGGTTCCTGATAAGTACTCCTTACAGGGCTAAACAGACAAAAAGAAGTTTTATTCCATTAAGTTGATGTTTCCCAACAATTCAACTACTGAATTCTCTCCTCCCCTTACCCAGACATTCATAATCAGATCTGGACAAGCTTATTCTAACTACGTTATTTCACATTCACTTAGACATATGCAGTGTATTTGTGACCTTAAGCAAGGTAAGCAACGAAGCATACAGTACCATGAGAACACCAAAGGACCACCAGTCAGCACTCTGGTTGTGCCCTCGCCTGTTTACTACTTCAGGTGCCATGTATTCTACAGTACCACAGAAAGAATAGGCCTTCTTCTCTTGATCTACTGATTCTTTGCTGAGTCCAAAGTCTACAACAACAGCATTACAAGAATATAGCCAGTAAAGAACTTCAGGAAAAAAAAAACCAACACACAAATAAAACCGTATACAGAATTTCAAAATTAAAGCGTTGACAGATTTTCTTTGTTTGCTTTCAGGACTATTATGCGATTATCCTAGCTCTTCATGAAACAAGAAGCTGCAGGTATCTAGAGATACTGCTGACATTTAGGTTACTACATACCACCAAAACCATTTTATAAGTCATATTAAATTGATGGTTAGCCATCAACTTTACTACTCAAAACTATTACTACTCAATATTTGAAATATTACACATTTATAGCCTTAGAATAATCCAAAATTCTAATTTTCTCTGTTTACTGCCTGCTTTATTCACAAAAAAAACCCGGATACAAGTAAAAATGGGTTTCAAAGAGAACAGTCTGCACAGTCTAGTATTACTGAATGATGAATAAATAAAAGCAGACTAAAAATAGTGTTGTTATATAAGACAACCTGACTCAAGTTCTGTGAAGAGTCTCGCATATTTGCTCACTTGACTCCCAGAACACTTCCTCCCCCCCCATTTGAACACTGCCATTGAATATACACGTCCTTGTTATTAGCACAACTCTCAAGACAGGGCTCTCAAGCATCCCTTTTTCCAAAGGGTTAATGACTGCTAATCAATAATCCCATCAATTATTCTTTCCACTTTCAGAAGGAAGTGAGAATGTTAGGATTGAATGTGATTTAAATATATTATGCAGAATTTTAAAAATTATGGGTATTATAAACAAGATTCCCATTATTACATCAAATCTTTGAGAGTTTAACACACTTCTTTCTTGGAATCCAATAGCAATAGCTACAGATCAAAATCTATAATGAAATTACAATACAAAAGTATCACCTTAAGCGTAACTTAAAGCTTTCAGAAATTTCCAAATAGTCACAGGCTTTTGTATATATCACTTCCTAGAATATTGCAGAAAAGTGTTCTATGAGGAACAATTAATATGCATATTTTACATGCATTTAAAAGCGATAAACCAGAACGCAAGAAAAAGTAGTATTTTAGAAGTGTTACTGTGCACTAAAAATCTTTTTATACCAAAAGCAACTACGCTCCCTTTTAAAAGTCTCGCAGACAGCAACTTTTACCCTGGGTCTATGACCTCTTTATCTTCACCTAAAAGGCATTTGACAGTAAATGTTGATACAGCTTACTTTCTAACCTGAATTTTGGATAGCTTTAGTTACTAAAACACCACCACCTGAACTGAAATTCCTTAAAAAAAAACCCAACAATTCAGTGTCTGGTCTTGTATTTTCAACTACATTTCTTCTATTTTAACCACTGCAATTAGGATCTGCACTTTACAGTAATATTGCTGCTAACTCTGCAGCTTGAGCCATGCAAATATTAGCCAACGTGAAAACTAACTTCAATGCAACCTACATGGACATCAGGATCTAATAAAAGACAAAACCCATCAGATACAGTCTCTCATTATCTAAAGTACTTCAATAAAAGTATTTAATACTCTATATAGAATCAGTATATAGGGAAGGGATACAGATATACAGATTTATTACAGAAAGTCTGTCCAATAAAAAAAAAATTTAAACAGCTAAATAGTGGCTTGCACATACTCCAGCCATCACTATATCTAAGGCTTATAACTAAAAGCTTATAAATATATATTCAGGAAGTGCTATACTAATAAATATTACCTACCTGTTAACTTGATATGTCCTGCTTCATCAAGCAAAATGCTGAAAATTAAAATTCACATTCACCAATACACATAAAGAGGAACATTTACATACAACATTTAAAATATAATAATTAGCAATTTTGATCTACAACTTCCATCATTAAATTAACAAGCCAGTATTACTTCATTTAAATCACAGGTATATTTTTTACATTTTATGTTTATTTACATAGTCTAACAAAAATTTTTTTTTTTTTTTTTTACATCACTATAGCAGAAAATGCAAAGCAGCAAGCAAAATACACGTAATAGTGGTAAAATACATTTTACTTTACTTTTCTGGCTTCAGGTCCCTGTATACAATTCCCAAGCTGTGAAGGTGATCCAAAGCAAGGGCCAGTTCTGCGAGGTAGAATTTCACATCTTCCTCTGTAAACATAACCTAATAAGAACTGTATAGATTTACCTTCTGATCTTGTCTTCAGTTTTTAAAACTGCAATCTAAAAAAAATACTCCTGTCTGCCTAAATTTCAAAATAAGTTTTAGAAGTACCTTGTGAACTCATAATTCATGAATTCACCTAACAGAAATGATATGCTAATATAGACTAATCATCAAGTACGCACAAGAACTACCTGCAATACTTAAACAAAAACATCAGCAAATGTTGCAGAGAATTAGCTAACTTTTAAGGTAATAAACCATTATATTTGATGTTATTGACCATCAGCACTCCTTCTGCCACAATCCTACACAGACTGTTTTCCACTGCATCATAAAATTTAATACAGGACTGCTGTATCGTCTCTGTGAATTCACATTACCAATATTTAGGGAAAAAAAGGCAGATGTAGTTAAAAAAAAAGTATGCAAAATAAAACACTTTGGTGAAAATAACAATGACATGAAAATTTGCAATGAGTGTTGAAGAACCTACTCTGCGCTTAGAAAAAGAAATGTGAAGAACCCTAGTGAGATACTGAAAAACCAACTGACATTGCATGTAGAGCATTTGAGAGATGCATTTCTATCCTAAATACTCAACAGGTTGCTTCTAATTTCATATACAAGAATCATACCTGCTTTGGCTCTTGTCATGTTCTACAAGCTAGTAATCTTTAAATTGCTGGAACTGAATTTGAGGTTTAAGTGAACTATTCCCTTATGTGTTGAAAACACCAGGAACAAGGAGAACAGCCATCTCAACTGCACAGTAGATACCTAACAACTTCAATGAAGGTAACAGGGCGTATCAGTTTAGTATTACACTGATCTGTACTTGGAATTGCACATATGTAATCTTTTCTACTGGCAACAGAAATATTCCTAGTTTCCATAGTGATAAGTATTAATTTTGTATCAACAAAGCTGTTAGGCTACACAAAGTTTCACCTTGATTTTATAAAGAGCAACGTTGATACCACTTTTCGTCTACGTCCAAAAGAGCAAGAGGAAGCCCCAGACATCGCTACTCCTTGGAGTAGCCAAAATGCAAATCTCAGAATACAATGATGCTAAATGGTAATCTACAACCTCCCAACAATAATTTCATTTAGAACTGCTTTCTGTGTCAAATGAAACACGATGCAAGTCCATTTCATTAAGTTTTACTAATGAAAACTTCATTATATACTTATTTCATTTCCACAGCTGAAACTCTCATACCCACATTAGAATTTAAAGACCAACAAAAGTCTTTTAATAACCTCACACTAACCAAATTAACTTAGAATAATCCCTGTGTGGGAAGTATGAAATGCCATGGGGAATTTAACCTCATGTGTATTGCCCATTGTCTTTGTTTTACCATGTACTTTTGAAAATAACTTGTCTTCCCACCAGAAAATAAAAAGGCCTGATTCTTTTCTCTTATCTACATACACATCAAGTGTTTAAAAGTCAACATAGAGGGTAATTGAAGTCTTGCAAAAACACACGTAGAGACTTAACACTAAGAAAACTTGACAATTATTACTTCTTTATTTCCAAAGGGAATACATACCTCTTTCTATCACCTAGTTAGTATTATTATAGATAGACTTCTAGCCCTTCTTTAAGAATGTTGCATACTCGGTAATCCCAGCTGTGTTAGTGTAAAAGAATAGTTCTTCCTGCTATACCAGCATTTCCTCTATAATTAAACATCCTATATCAGAGCAGAGACTGACCTCTTTCCTACCTACTGTTCCAGTAACCCTTTGCAAGTCAGTCAGTTTAAGCTTTTAACCTCCATTTTAGCCTCAAGGTTAATTAATTTTGAGCTCAGTTCTTAGACATGATCACTGTTTTACCAAGGTCTGCTTTTTATAAAAATGGAAAACAAAAATCCCTTTAAAATCTTCCTTCTCTTTTGCCTGTTCCTAAAGTAAAGCTTTATTTTTATAAAAAGTATACAGGGAAAAAACCTAGCTCATGGCCTTACACGCTGGGGATACAACAACCTCCAAAGGAAATAAATAAATAAATAAATCAGTCAGATACCCAGTGTTCTCATTTAAGAAAGTGGCTTTTTCTATGCATATGCATTAGCAATCTAAATGTATTTACACTGGTGAAAACACTGAAAAGCTCTCTTACTGTGAAGTTGTTGAGAAATTGCGTTGAAAATTTAGATCTTTATGAAAGGTTTGCAGAAAGAAAATAAGTCTTATAAGCATGTTCACAATACTTAAGGTAACATTTAATAAACATTTGTCAGCAAATGTTTGAAAACACACCCCAACAACAGGCTGCATCATATTCCCTCTTCTGAAGCTCTCCCTCTCCAGAAAACAAAAATAATAATTAAAAGAGACAGTTTCAGTTGCATGCCAATGTTAGATGAAGGGGAGTGATCTCAAAAATACTCAATGTTCACACTTTGTGAGATTAAGCATTAGGATTTGTATTACAGCATTATGAAATCTTACAATGCAGCAGAAACCTCTTATAGATTAGGCTTCCAGGAGCACCTAAGCTGACTATAAGCATGAGAACTATATGCCCCTTTCCTTATTGCTACATCTTCATTTACTTCAGCTAGGTTTCCAAGCAACAAAACATTTTTAGACAAAAGAACTGTCCTGTGTAAATATCAAAGAAAAGCTCAGGCTACTGATCAACACACACTCATGTTTCTTAAGGTTATAGAATATATTCTAGAATACATAAGGGAAGCCCAACAAAGTTATTAAAAACTTGACTATGACAAGAGTTACATGGGAAACAGCTATAGGAGACAACCCTACCCTGACAAAAAAACCCCACCTGCCTAACCCTGAGTAGAGATAAAATTTTAGGTACTTACCTCTTTGGATAATCGTGTGAATACATCTCCTCCCCTGAGAAAATCCAATATTAAATATAGCTTCCCTTCAGTCTGAAAGGCTTCAAAAAAAATTAAAAAAAAATAAAGTCAATCATTGTGTGACAAAAGGTGATCTACAAAACAGATCTGAATGCTTTTATAATTTGGGAATTTCAGTGAAAGAGAATACTTTTGTTATGAAACGGAAATAATTCTGCAGCACATGAGGTAATTTACTGAACGATTACTTCCTCCTTCACAGAAGACAATCTTAGTCATAAGAGATCATGAAAATACTCTTCTTTTATTTCTCCTTTGTCAAAAAAGGAAATACCAAGTATATGAATTACTGTGTTTTGGCTTTACTCGAGTAAAAAAATCTCCACAGAACTTATAAGAATTTTCCAGGAAATCTTGAATTTCAAAAATACTTAACCTAAAGCTTTTATATACATGTGGATTTATATTCCTTTTTTAGTCTTGTCATTTAAACTTGTAAGAACCTAATTTGGGCACCACAAAACTGAGAAAGAACCAGACCAGCTATGCCTTCAAGTATTGAAAGAAACTGTAGCAGAAAAAAAATAAATACCAACCATAGTGCAGTTTGACGATAAATGGATGATTTACTTCTACTAATATATCTCTCTCCATTTTTGTACGAACTCTATCCCGAACTGGGGAAAAAAAAAAGAAAAAAGAAAAAGGACTAGTATGAAACAAATGTATTTGGCATAATACAAACGGAGCAGAAATTAGGATATGGAAAGTCTTTGCTGTCTAAAGAAATACTTTTCCTTGTTATTTGGTTTTAAATTTTAAGTCTCCCACAAAACACACGCTTTCAGACAACTCTATTTTGTTTCTTACCTGTCCCAGTTTCCTTAATGTCTACATTTTTTTCCCCCCGAACACATCCCAATATTTTGTGATTAACCATATTACTTTCAAGAAAAAGAGCTCATATCTACACTTCCAGGCAGCTAACCTCAGCCTCTGAATTAACTATCCGTACTGAATATATATTTTCCGTCTTTTAAGATTACTTCTTCATCTTCAACTAGTAAGAATCCCTATTTACACACAGTGAAGTAGCAGCCATTAAAGTCTCTGCAGAAAGTCAAAACAGTAAGTTAGTTTGCTATGGCACCTATAACAAGAGGGAATAACATTTTTAACCACAGTAGAGTTCTAACTTAACAAAAGACACAAGGAAAATTGTTTATGAAATTAATTTGTTTTAATATAATGAAAAGACTCAACAGAATTAAATAATGCAATTTTATATTTTGAAAGAGTACTTTTTACCACATAATTAAAGCTATCTGGACAAATTTAAAGTAATTCTAAAACATGAACTTACAAGTTACTCTAGAACAAAAAGCTAGGTTCGGAGAAAAGTTATAGACTCACTGAAAAATATTTAAGATTAAAAAAAATTTTAAAAAGAAGTATTTACAAGACTCATTTAAGAGGTACAGGTGCACTGAAAACCATTTTCTAAAGTTCCAATTCAAAAGACACACGTACCTTTTAAAGAAGCTTTTTTCAATACTTTCATTGCATAAAGTTGCCCAGCATCAGGACCAATTATTTTCCGTACGAGGAAGACCTGACAATATAAACACCACTTTTAAAATTAGTGCAAAAAATATTTTATGTAAACCTGACTAAAAGACATTACTGTGTCTTTGCTTTAACTTCATTCACAAAGATAAGGAGATAGCATATTCCTAGTCCCATCCCATTCCTCAAAAACTCCAAGGAATGAAAAGATGCCAAATATTCACAGCAAGTCTTTTTGCATAAGCAAGCTTAGTAATCAAATAAGCAACTATCACGAAGCATTACAAACCACCTATTAATTTCAGACAGCTTTCCATGTTCTTTCCTAAGTATACATCTTTAAAGGAAGGGAAAAATTGCATTTCCTTAACCAGACTAGAGGTACATGCACCACCAAGCTCTCTGAAGTATTCAGATTGGTCATAAACTATACATTCTTTCCTATAGCAACCCATTTAAATAAGTACTTATCAAGAAAGTACTTACATAAATGTGCTTCTTTATATTACTTTCCTGGAGAATGACAATTCTGCCTGGTCTGCCACCTCCTAAGAGATTTTTGAGGTTTAAGACCCAAGTCTCAAATATGTAACAGGCTTTATTAATGAATTCTGTAAGAGTGGCAAGATGAAAGCAAGGAAACCTCACCATCTAAGATCAAAGCACCCTTTCCCTCTGGAATAGCAACTCCAACAGGTTTTTCTACTCTTTTTCTTTCCAGAGGAGTTTTAAAGATAGATGGTATATAACTTGACACTAAGAAAAAGCATCATATTAGATGTATTCGTACTGCATTATTTTACCTATCTCCACTGACTGATATTCTAACTACTACGTCTTTCAATTTACAAAACGGTTTAGTATGTGCTCCTGTTTCTAAGGCATTCTTCTTATAATAGCAATTATTAGTTATAAGGAATGTTTGTACCATAAAAAAAAAAAAGTACGAGTCACAAGAGAATGCCAAGAGCTACCCAAAATTGCCTCTCTGATCTTACCTTATTCATATTTTCAATAACACTAGATTTATTCACATATATACCTTGTTAGAAATTATTAAATAGCTAGAAAATATTTTTTAAGAGAAAAACCAATTAAGCTTGTTAAATTTTCCATTCTAGAATCAGAAATTCATACACTGTCACTGACTGAGTTGAACAAGGTTGGGAGAGGGGTTGTTTTTATTTTAAGCTCTGGTTAGAAGAAAAATGTCATCATGTTTCAAGGTTATCAGGCATTTTGTTTAGGTTTTGCCCAATGACTGACCTACAGTGCCGCTCTCCTATTATATGATGTTGATACTCGTATAGTAAAGGGAGTAATTCAGACACCAGCAAGTAAAAAAATATCTGTAGATTAATACACCCACAACTGTAAAAGTAAAATTGATAAGCATGTACAAATATTTTAGTACTTGATAACTAGCCGCTTGTAAGAATGTAAGGAATTCATGTACAAGTTACAAATTCTAGCTAGTAAGGGTCAAAATAGCAGCCACTGAAAACAACTCAAGCACCATCTATTTAGTTTGTAGACAAAATCCCCATAATCCCACATCCTGCGGAGGAGATACAACAGTCACTTGTTCGATTGTAAAGCAAAATCAAGATGGGCACATCTTGCACAAATCGATTCACCTAAGCAAATGCAGGACCATTTTCAGCAGACCGGGTGCTGAAGCCTCAGGAGGTTATCAAAGGCTGAACAAACTCAGTAACAGACATGAGGTTTAACCCTTCATTTCTGTGAAACTGTTAAATCCTGCACAGATGTTGAAAAAGACAGGTAGAGGATGGGCTGTAGCACTATACTAGCCAAAGCAAACAAAGCTTGTGTTTGCTAAACCCAAAGGGAGATCCCTGGGAAATATGAACTGGAGAGAGAAAACAAACACCAGGAAGGCAACAATCATTGACCGCTGTTTGTTTTTTCTTTTCAACAGAAAGCAACAAATACTAGATAAAATGAGCTCTGTTCAGACAGGCAACAGTTACTGTCCAATTCTTAAAGTTGGTTCCTGAACCAAGTACTGCCAGGTTTCAAAAGCTCTAAAACAGACATCTCACCAAGCTGTTGGGATTCTGAGCCAGAAGTCTGAACTCTGTAAGTAAGAACCTGTCTGAGTCATGGCTAAGATGTCCATACCAGATGTACTGAACCTTAAGATAGCTTAAGATGTCTCAAGTCAGGAGTAATAAGCGCACAGAGCCTTTTAGTCCCTGAAGATGAGAGGCATGTGAGAGAACTGGAAACCAACACTACCAGATTAAGAAATCTTGCTTAAGCTGTAAAACATTAAGAAACATTTTAAAGTCTATTTTTTAAACTAACACTTATTCACAGAATGCCTTCCTAATGTCTCCATTTTTGCCCTCTCATACGACTCTGTGCAGAGGTTTGCTCCTGACACAAGACTGACAAAACCAGCAGAAGAACAGGAAAATGGAAACATACCTAAAGCTGATTGTCTGATTTTTGTGTGTTGCAAAATACCTAGTTTAAGAGTCTGGTTTTAAAAAATAAATTAGCTTCTTATACACTAGGATTAATATTTTAATTAACGTGTTTCAAACTAGTGACTGAGACATTTGATTTTTAATTTGATTTCCGCCATGTGACACAAAGTGGCACATTACAAAAAGAAATTATTTTAACCAAAAAAATTCCCATATTTCTTCTATAACCTACTTGAATAATTGTTTACTTAGTGTCTTTTAACTGTAGATCACTTGACAAATACAGCAAAATAAAAAACCTGAAATACATTTCCCAGGTTATTTACTTTATTGTTACTTTGGTTCAAGTTCCAAACTACCGCAATCATTCTTCTGTATCTACAGCAATATGGATTTCATATATTGAAGAGAGCCAAACATTCACAGTGTGTCAAGTACCATCATTAACAGACAAATCACCATCTCCTCCAGAAGCATCTATCGATCTCTATTACACTGCTGATGCCGCCCAAGCATCAACCCAAACTACAGATGATGTGAGGCAACCTATATGGAACAGAGATATTATTCATTCTGATTCTTCACTAGACGCTGCAATAAAGTCTCGAGGCAGTCAAAAACACCATGATTTTATTCCGAATAGCCATGGCATTAGACAAACAGAGCTTGACAACACCATAGCTGTTAAATAAAAGCCACCCCTAACTCTATAACCCAACTGGTAAAATCCCTTGCTGTTGGTGCTATACCTCCCATGAAGCTGCAGATGCCAGTCCAGATGAACTACAAACATGCCTCTATGTTCAGTTAAAGCAAACCGTAACTTTCCATGGCAGACCTCCTAAAATTTGCTACTGACTCACCCTTCTGCCTAGAAATTGAGGCTGTTGCCCTCTCTGTCTCCAATATGATTTGGTGTCCTGCTATAAACAGTGCTCCCTTGGCACTAAAGCAAGATTAGAAAGAAAAAAAAAATAAAAATGAAATTTGTCAGTAACTTTTCAAACATTCCCAGCGACTCTGCTATGGCACTGCCTTTCTTATCCAAAAATGTACTTGAGCTAACTCCTCCTGGGCTGACTGTCTGAACATTTCTGAGAAAGACATCGCTTTTCCTCTAAAAAAGGTGAAGTCAGAAAGGCTGTCATAGGAAAAACAAAAAAATCCCACATCAACCAACTGCAAAACAGGATGGATAACTTCCTCCAAAACAGAGGAATTTTCACAAGATATCTGCCTATACTCAGATTTGTTAGGTTTATACCCAACCTTGGGAGTAAAACATTAATAAGACAAAGCAGGCTCAAAGCAGACATCAGACGAAAACAAAGTTTGTTATCTTACCTTTCCAAATGATCCCTGTCCAAGAACCTTAAGTAGTTCAAACTGTGCTGGATCTGCTTTCTCACATCCTTCTTTCACATGATGTGTGATAGGAATTTCTTTCACACTTCCTTCATCCTATTATTTCAAGGCAAACAAAAATACAACAATGAACAGGCCTAAGTTAAGCAACTCTAGTTAGAAATACATATAAATGCCTGCTTCTTTTTTAAAAAAATAAAATATGTGAAATTCTAACAATGCATAAAAAAGCTGTTCAAATGAAGTTTTCCCATCCATCCTTTCTTAAATAAATGCAGCTAAAATTTCTAAACTGAAGCAAAATTTTCAAAAAGTGCTCATTTATTTCCTTTTGTCACAAATATTACAACTATAGCAAAGATGGATTTTCTTACATGAAAGGAATAAATACACAGATTTTTAAACCAAATCGAAGATGATCCTTCTGTGCTTCACCTCTATTTTAGCAGCCTCTAGTTTTCCCAGTGATTACTCTTCTCATCTTTCCCTTCCCTGAAATAGTCTTAATGAAAGCTAAATTGAATTTCATCATTTTAGGTAATTATTGCTTTTCACAGCAGCAAGTAATAAACATGGTCATTCAGTTGTAACTAAAGGAATATGCATCATTTGAAGAGCACAAATAAGATATGAGTCATCTTAAGAACTCTGCAAATTCTTGCATCCAACAGAAGAAACAGCTCTGAGGTGCAGAGCTCATGGAAAGACTACCCTGTGTGGAGACCTCCTTCAAAAAGCTGAGGGTAATTGTGAGGTAGGTAAAAGACTTAGTGTTCTGTTTACTTTTTCCTGTTACTCTCATCTTTATCAAAGCAGGGCACAGCAGCTACAATTGTGAAAAGGCAAACATTCATGATGAAAACAAATCAGATGATGTATTGCAGCTTTTATGGTGCAAGAGAAGTTTCTGTGAGCCAAAACAAGATGTCAAAACAAGCACCCCTGAAACTACACACTGCATGCTAAGGCCTACAACAGCAACCTCAGCTTGCGTGTCAAAAAGGAGAAGCACCCCTCAGCCCTATCAAGAACACCAATGAACTACTTGTACGCAGCAAACGCAACCCAGTCACAACAAAAATACCATCTGATTTGCAATACTTCGCTTTTAGGGTATCCAAATGATTATTAACAGTCCTCCTAACCTCTCTTTAGGTCTTCATCTTGAAAGCTTCTCTTAATAGAGACCAGGAAAACACCCTACCAACCTACAGTGCCTTGCTTTCACTCAATTCCAAGTACGAACACCACCAAAAAGAAACCTGACCACTTGATGAAACAGTTGGTTTTAGGAAAGAACATCATTCTATAGTCAGGTTGACTACAGAAAGTCTTGCTGCCCAAGACCATGCACAAACACCTACAACCAGCATTATCAGATTTGATACTGGAGTATCTAGATGAAATTCTCTAGGTGGGTTTACATAGAAATTCAGGGTAGAAATCTGATAATCTAAATGTGTATGTACTCACTGCAATAATTAAAAAAAAAAAAGGGGGGGGCACAATCATCACACTGCATTAATTTGTCCAGAGGGGGAAAGAAAGAGTTCAGACTAACATGTTAGTACATTCACAAACTGTATTCCAGCTGTTGTCACACAAGTCCTTGCCCTTCTTTGTTCACAAAAAAAACAGCCAACATACACTGATGACAGAGTGTATACATCCCAAGCTCGTTTCATCCATCCATCTTGTTGACTGTGCATATACATATTCATATGAAAAATGCGCATATCTTTTCATTTTTATTTATTTTCTTAAACACATGCCTGGAATTTAAGGCAGGTAAATACACTAGCATTTCAAGTCATCTGACAACAGATGAGAGCAGCAAGTTGTCTAGCTATACACCAAGTTGCACAACAGCCTTAATGGCTGCTTCTTTCTACGAAGTATGTAAATAAGCTATTTAGAAGCCGTTTTCCTTCACCATAGAATTTGTATTCCTTAACACTGCGAACCTTTGCATGAGAAAAGATCTTTAAGAGTTCACCTGCTCTTCTATTTATCACCCTCCTAGAGTCATTAGCGTGTGACATCACATGTGGTTGCTGTGGAGACTGAGTATTTCTAAGTATGAACTGAGGAGAAAAATGTTTTCCATGCAAATACAGGATAACTTGAGATGTATGAAACAAGTTATTTTTTATAAAGTGTTTTACCTTCATAAAAGATGTCTATATAATTTCACCTACTTAACTATCATTAAAGAACTAAAAATTGGTGTGACTGAAGTATAAAAAAAGACTTCTGCATCATCAACAAGAAATGAACAGGTAAGAGCTGAACAGATACATAAGCCAGTTTCATTTTCATTTCTAGTTTGGCTTCCATGAACTGAAGATTTGGTTATCTGATTTTGTGCTCTGTTGCTTGAGCAGCAAATCTATTTCAGGGCTCAGGTACGGGCTCCCACTGAGCTACCTTGCACAAGAGGTAACTATTCCCAGCAGGTTCAACAGAAGACAAAGCACCGAAAGAAACGCCGCAATCGGTTATGGCTTTGTGCCATCTTACTTCGTTGCAGCTTGACTGGTATGTAGCTCCAAGCACCTAACAAACAAGCTTGGCAACATCCTTCTGGTTCAAGCACAGTGAAAGATTGAGACAACCCATTGCTCATCTTTCCTACCTGTAAGATTACAATGACACGGACGGTTTATTTACTTACTCCACACCAGAAAACGTACAAGCACCACATGTTTCTACCCCCAAGAGTTTATTCTCCAAATCACTTACTTAAAAAGTTATTATTACCATACAAAGTAGTGGTTACAGCTGGCAATAAGATCTACTTGATACCTTCTTCCATCATCCTGTTCAAAAATATATGGATGGGTGTGTTGAAAAATGATGGCCAATTTTTCCATGCAAAGTCAGGCATTTTGCCACATACAGAATTAGTCTGAAGTTTAGTTTAAGATTTAGCCAGCATACAGAACACTGATCTTCAGCATCTCCTCAATACGCACATCACCAAGGCACTGGACAAAAATCATGCTCAACAGGGTTTATCTGGGATATTTCTACATAAAAGTCAAATTAACATACCAGTGTAAAAATTAATTCTTTTCTGAAATAGCATGAATTAAGTACCTTCTAGATGAATGCACAGCAACTACATTAAAAATTACCAAGAAAAAATAGATGACTGTAATAACAGCAGCATTATGCACATGGTGTATAAAAGGTTCAAGGCTGGACCAAGCGTTTTCTGAGGTTGAGGGATGTGTAAATGTTCTCTCTCCAGCACACAGAATCTGTTTTCATAAAGCACTGCCTCATGCAGCAAACTTTTCCAAACAAGGCACTTATGGACCCTACCAAGGTACTAATTTTCAAAATCATCTTTGAGACTTAGAGCCTCTTCAGATCTGGTCAAATAAAATGATAGGTTCAAAAGTTACTAAAGAGCAGGGAATGCATAAATTTTGCGTCAAAAGGAAGTCATGCTAATGAGTGTCTAAAGTGAACATCTATCAAATATACTTACATGGTAGGAATATGGTTCACCTTCTTCCATAGGCTCATCTGCCATTTTAAGGCCATTTAGCTAGAGAGAAGAAGGAAGGGGAATGAAGAAGAGAAAGAAAAAAAACACACAGAAAACAACATTAAGACCTAACAATTTCAAATAAGCAGAGTTCATAATTTGACCAATTTACGTTTCAGAGTACACTAGTGAAAACTGGTCTTCTTGTTGCTCTAATTTAAAACTGTAGTTTCAAACAAACACTACTGCTTAGTAGTTACATTTAGTATCTCCCTAACGTATCACATAGCTTATCCCTTCATAAATGCCATTCCATAGTAGTTTAATTGGAATCAATTTAAAATTCCTTCTTTAAAAGCTATAGATACCATCCATAAAAAAATAACACTAATGTAAAAGTCTTCCATTAGGCACAAAAATTATGTTGCCGATGCTTTTTGGAAACCTAAAAATCATGAAATCTGATGCTGAAAATTAGTTTGCAGTTTAAGGAGAAAAGATTCATAAGTGATTTCAAGTCTTTCTGGGGCAAGAGGGAGAAGTGCAAGACTAGGCAGAATGGAGGATACATACCACAGAATTCTTATGCACACAAAAAAAACCACCACAAAAACTATTCCCTTAAAAAATTAGATTCCTCTAAAATTTTGCTTGCATCAAGTTATTTAAATATCTAGCAAATAGAATAATCAAACTTTAACTAAGTACCTTTAGAAACTGTACATCTGTATATTAAAATATTTGTGGATCGATCTCAAAAATAAGACCTTTAAGTGGCAAAAAAATATAATATGCATCTGGACAGAAGCAAACAAATGTCATGCTCTTAAATGAGCAGAATACTTGCCAGCATTTGCCTACCCGCCTTTCGCACACTTCAAACCACAAAGAAGATATCAAGCCCACAGTGACAGTAAAAAAAAGTTTAATTTATAGATAAAATTATTTAGTTCAAAGCTCTCCTTAAGTAGCAAACAATTCAATGCTTTTTAACAATTGAAACAAAAAAATTAATACAGAAATATAGAGGACATGATCTGTTTCAACATGCAAAGCATTAATTAAAAATTGGAAATACCTGACTAAATAGGTGAAGCCAATTATGGATTTTGCTAGTGATAACTGCTAATTTATTTATATGTTAATTGTTCAGCATCCCTACCTTCACGTGGCATAGATCTCACAAAGCAAAATACTAACTAGAAATAACATAAGGAGACTCAAACTACTTTTTTCCTGAAAACAGAAGTTGAATCAATTAAGTTCTTAGATCGGGCCATGACAATTTTTTTCTTGTACTTCTGAATTTACCCAAAACGCATGCCTAAGATAGCACAATATGGTATGATTATTGGTATGTGAACTAGTAAAACACAGGACTACAAAGAATCTTGAAATGCCATCTGGACCATGCCCCTATTTAAAAACCAAACAGAAAACTTGACAAACAGGTAGGGCTGAAGGGACAGGTTTATACCACCACAACTGAGTCATCTAAGCAACCCTCAACCACTTCCACTGCTTCTTCTAGGACTCTTGAAATCAAGTAGAGCTTTTAAGAGCTAAGTCCTAAATTAATGAGTCTGATAAAATTAATTCTCCAATTTTTGTATCAAGATACTGGCACTTATTTTTGGACTATATCCTCACTGAAAAAAGAAAAAAAAAGTCAAGGAAAATAGCATGAGGCTTTAGTTACTTTCACTCTTCTCTAGTTTTTATTTATTTTAACCACAGTTTACACACATACTCTTCATATTAACTATAAACCATCAGTCTAACCCCCTGATGACATAGTCAACACATGTTCATCATTCATGTATATCATGCATTGCCACTCCAGTTTCTCAAGGCCAAAAATCACTAACCTATTAACCTGAATTCAGAAACCTCACATATGCTACAGAAACCAATGCTACTAGGTAATTTACTACATAACTTTTTTTTTTTTTGGCATAACCATTTTTTCCAAATTAGATACTGGGAGGGATGAGACACCCACTATACTCGCTCTTGTATGAATTAATTTGACACATCAAGAAATAACGCCAAAGTTCAGACCAGATATGAACTCTAACCTCATTTCAGACGGTTCACTGCCACGTGATTTCTTTTCACAATATCACTAGATTACATTCAAGCCTGCATTAACATGAGACCCACCAAAGTTGTCCTAAAAACTTATTTGGACCTAGTAAGAAAATGAGTTTCCACTCCAGGTGCTCAGAAATATGATACAATTGATCACTCATGGGCTTTAATTTCAACTGAATTCAGTGTGCATTTCACCTTTTCTTTCTCTAAACATGGTCAACGTTTTCCAAAGTGTTTTACTTGTATTTAAGCTCTGGAACCAATACCACAAGCCAGAAAAACTGTAGATACACTGAAAACAGTAGCTTAACTCCAGGCAATCAGATAAAGAAAGCTGTCACTGCTGGAATGGGGTTTTGAACCAAAAATCAGCATGTTATTTGATCTACATAGCTCCTGAGCACGCCGTGTAAGCATACTTCCAGCTTTATAGCAAATCAAATATAGTAAGTTATTGGATTTTTATGGCAGGTAATCAAATGTCATCTTAATTAACAATTTCCTATCGTACACTTTTCCCCTTCATTGTTGCTCACGTCCTGTTTTTTTTCCTGTCCAGTCTCTCTGTAACTACAGAGACTGGGATGCCTGCCAATTTTTAGTCCAGAGAATTTTACGTTCAAGTGCATGAAGCTACTTTTATTGCCTGATATACAGACTACGTTTTTGCCGTATTTGTTTGCGAACCCATGTCACTGTCCATTAAAAACACAAAACAACAGACAACAAGCAGCCCATTGGATTGCAACCCAAAGTCTAGTAGTTTGTTAGTTATTCAGGTAAAAAAATTCAATGACAAAAATCAAATCATTACTGTTCTGTACAGTTACTTATATTGACCAAGTTTCAGTAACATGAGTTTCCACTGTCCCCTGTATTAGGTAAAAAAAGAGAAGTTACAATTAATACTTAGTTCCCACCTCTATGGAAACTAAATACAAAATTCTGCTTCTGCAGCCAAGTGGGACCCCTTTTAGTGATTTAATCAGTAATATTTGTGTACAAACATATATAGAACAGAACTATTTTGACCTCTAAGTCACTACTCACTAACTACCTATGAATGCACAAGTTTCTTGAGAGTTAGAAAGCACAAATGTCTATAAAGAGAACAGGTGAAAGGAAGCCAGTACCATCATTCTGAAGGAGATTCTTTCATCCTTGAATCATTTTGTTGTTCAGTACTACTAAAGTCCTACAACTAACTGAACATTTTAAATATTAACTTTCACTAAAACACAAACTAAACTCAGACTTTACAGAAACAGTGCCAATACCTTCCAAATAAAAAGAAAAAATTAAAGCCAGGCAAGGTATTCCATATTGTTGATAAGTATAAAAATAACCAAGGTCACTACATAAAAAGAGATGAGAACAAAGTTAGGGTCAGACAACCTGGCAGGTAAGAAACTTACTTTTCCAGAGGTGCAGGCTAAGAGACCCAATTCTCCGATGCTAAACTGCCTCTGAGGTAACACAGTGCAATCTGCCTTCTGATTTAAATAGCTGCGATGGATCCCATGACTAGCTGGGACTGTACCCTGTTACCTTGGGAGAATATCCAAAGGGCTTTTGTGGGCTGGTAAAAAGCTTAACCACTATTGCACATGTTTTTCCTCTGATAATTACAGCAGAACAGAGCAATACCAGTATTACCAAAGATTAGAATCTTCTTCCCCCCCATATTAAGGATGTTTTAACAGTTTACATGGTAAGCGCGTTATGGTTTGGTGGCCCTATAGGTGTCGGCCAAAAGAAGCTAGACAAATGGACAGCAGAAATGCCTAACTACAAGAAAAAGCAGTAGAACATGTCAAGCTTGTTCATTCTGCCCTGTTTTTATGTCTCTTCATTTAGGCATTCAAACAGAATTAAAAATTTTATAGAAAAAACAGAACTTGGAATTTTGTAATCATAAAATTATCTGAAGTAGAAAGTGTTATTCGTCACCACTCACGTATAATCTAGTCTGGCTTCAAACAGGTAAAATTCTACATACAGACCAACAAAAGCTTCTGCATCATCCACGGCTCCTCCTTCACTGCACTCAATTTGCTAAGGTACTGCAGCTACAGCCACCAGACCCACACCTCTCAATGAACACAAGACAAACCAGTTTGCTTCCCCACATACAAAAGTATTACTTCAAATACTTATTTCAAAATGTTAGAGTTGAAGCTTACATTAGAAACCCCAATTATTTTGAAGAGACTTTGGAAAAAAAATCCTTTGGAAAAAATCCTGCTAAGACAACTACATTTGTTCCTCATTTATTTTGAATTACATCTGCAGAGAGTTTGCATCATTAATTTAATTAGCAACACACTGGCCTGCTGAATCTTATTTCCTGAGACAGGTTTGAGAAATTTGGGGGTTTTCCATGCAGCCAAGCAGGTGAGGGGTTTTATTATTCTTTAAAAAAAGTCTAAGAGTCACTGTGAACAAACCTGAAGCTTCAAGGCACCTGTTCTTCCTATAAAACATCCACAACTTTTCTTCATGCAATAGTCATCTTTTTTTTTTTTTTAAAATGTGGATATTGTTATTGTGCGCAGGTGCCCAAACTGGATTCAGTGCTCTTTACCGCCTGGGCTCACATGCTTTTGGGAAGGAAGAATTTCACCCAGTACAATAACCAACCCCATGATGTGGAAGACGAGGCAGTGTTATTAGGGTTACCCATCACAGAGTTACACCAACCACAGCCCAGTCCCACCCTCCCATGATGTGACCAGAGCAAGGATGTCTCGCCAATGGCAGGGCCCACGTGAGACTCTGCAGGTCTACGCTGAACCTTCTTCTCAAACCCTGTGCTAGTCTCAGTCCCTCAGACCCTTCTACAAAAGGAAGAGGCCAGGTAACTCAGTCACATTGTCTTTAAACATACCAAGAGAGGAAGATAAAGCCAGCTACCTTAAAAAAAAAAACAACAAAAAAACCCAAAACCACAACATAAAATGCTTAAACCCATAATCAATTACAAGGGAAAGTTATAAAGTTCTTTTCCTGTGGCAAATAAATCATACATTCAGACAGGATAACAATCCTTCAGCCACATGCAAGTACTAATTTTAAGAGAACATTTTGATCCTTCCCATTATCAGAGATGAGGGGAGAATTACGTGTGTCTCAGACTAGCTACAGCAATGACAAGATGCAAACCTAACCACAAGCACAGGGGTCACTGAACTGGTGAAGGACTTGAGATCTTTTCACTGCTGCCTGTCTGGGAGACAACTGTAATTCAATAATCAAAGGACATAAAGAAGCCACTCTAGAAATTGTGTTTAATGGCAGATTAGAGAATACTGGAAAAGGGCAAAATTTAAACTTGATGAAAACAACATATTTCAAATTTTATTCTTAATGTGGTGAAGACTTACATCTACTACGTACTAAAATTCTGTATACTATGAGTTAACAAACCACACCGTTCTTCTGATTTAGGGTTATTGCGAAGTCTCTCCAAAGCTATTCTGTGGGAACTGAGGTGAGTTACATCGAACAGACCCCCTGCTCCATTTAGAGACTCAGAATACTATAGCAGATTTCCAAAATGATCTTCAGAAGTGCTATACCAAAACAGAATTATTATTATTATTATATTGCAGCACTTCTCAATGCATAAAGACACCCATTGTTTTCCATTTAAGAGTATTAATGTGCTTGCTTTTTTTTATGGCAGTTTGTTCTCATAATTCTTTATAGAAACTGTACATTGTTGCAATGGTTGAGGGTACTTAGTTCAAGTTACATGCAATACTACTTTTTTTTTTTTTTTTAGCATAACACCACCTAATTGTGGAGATTTTCAGAGATGCACAAAACTAGGTAGCTGAGTCATCCACATCCCTGCCAGTAATTACTCACAGAGGAGTTATGCAACTCCTAACACTGACAAAATTCGGTGGCCTTTGACAAACTAGGCTCAGAACATGCTTAAGAGGATGGGCTAAAAACATGAGCCAAAATCAAAGATGTTATTTATTTAAATTAGCACGGGCAACAGATTATGTCCAACAGCAGCAAAGCTCAACTCATGAGCATGCCTTTTGAAAGGCAGCAACTTCCAGTGCAGACCAGTTTTCCAGCAGAATAGTTTAATTTCCAGTCACTTTGTTGTTTCAGCCTTGTCTTCCTTGTCACTGTCAGCCAATTAAGCAACTGGCTTCTGAAGTATTTATTTCAAAAACAAATATTTGAGTATGAGGTTACATTTATGCAATTCACAGCATTCATGTATTGCAAACAGCATCCTCTTAAGTCAATTACACTTCTCCTTTTAAATGCAAGACTACTTCCATTAAACAGGCAGAAAATTCCAAACTTACTGTATTCTGCCCAATTCCAAGTATTTTTGCACTTCATTCAGCTTGGTCAATAAAATGGCAACATTTACTTTGCTGTTTCTTTACAGACTGCAATCATATTTTCATAATCTACAACAGCTGATTATAATCAACACCCTCATACCTATTTTCTATTACCATGACAATATTTATTAATCCTATATTTAGGAGGAAAGAAGTTCACTCAATATTTGAAGCTTAAACTGCATAACACTGACCCTTTCTACCTATGCTTAAGGAATTCCCACAGTCAAAAAACTGCTTCACAAGTGACACCGTCATAGGAATATAAAAGCAGATAGGAACAGCGCAGTATATGATCCAAAAATGTAATCCTTAGCATCCTCAAAGACCACCAGCATGAAAAAGGGCAAAATAATTCAATCCTAAATGTATTCCAAAAGTTCATGTTGTTTTTATGCCTTGAAGCATGAAAATTTGCTTCCTACCTTCAAGATCACATCTTTCCCTTGCCAACTGTTTTTACTTCGTCAACACAGGCGCTACTTCACTGGCAATGCACTTATTTCTAATAACATAATCCTAAATTTAGTCAACAAGCAGATCCCTCAGAGAGAACTGCTTCTCAAATTTCTCCTCCTATGCTACAGCTGATAGACAAGAGCACTAGTAAGCGCAAGTAAGTTAGTCTTCAAAATAGAGGACAATTTCATGGCAATAATGTTGACTGTAGTTCCAGCAAGGCCAAGGTGACCAAGACCTACCGGATTGCCAACATAAGGTTGTGGTAAGTACTATAGGCTATAATTAATTCTGTAAAATCTAAGTGAAGAATCCAAACCAAAATTCCTTTTAACACAAGAAAAACCTTTGTTAAATCCCCAAATGATACAAGTATAGAACTCCAACAAGTGAAAAGTACTACACATCCCCCAGATGTGCTTAATATTAAGCGTTATGGCAATAACAAGTATTTGCTAATGTAATTTGGGAACTTCATACGCAACTTGAAGAAACCGGCTGTAGTATAAATGGAGTCTCAAACGCTGCTAGCCAAATGTAATCAGAGCACAACAGAAATAGTTGTACGCGGACCCTGTTAAGTAAGAAGTTCATGTACAGGCTTGAGGAAAATACAATTTAAAGAACAACTGTTGCAAACAGTTGCCTTCAGATGTTAAGAACACAGAGCTGTTTCAGTCTGACATCCACCAACCTAAGCCCTGTTCGCTACATGAGCACGACTTCAGAGCCTGGCTCCCACAGCATTGCATTGTCAAGTTCACGTCTCTCTATTAGCCCAAGCTCAGTAAAGTATTTGAAGATCCCTGAAACGTCACCACCGGCAGCAGAACTACCTGCCTGAGCTTTGGTGTGCTGGAGCTAGGGCCAGTTCTCCAGCCTCTTGCTAACTGCAAATACAATATTTATTGCAAAATCTGTACACAAGAACAGGACTGAGCACAATACTCTGAAAGTTGCACCAGCCTTGGTCTAGGGGTATTTGTCCAGCCAAAAATTACTGAGAGATGCACAATAACCACAAATGATCACATTTCAGCTGCAATACCCTAAGTTTCATTATTTTAACACTGATGTATCGCAATATTCTTAAAGAACAGATCAACAGGGCCAAGAAAGTTCTCAGACCTTCAATAAGCTTCATACCTTAACCACAGCATACTATTTTTACAAACCATAGGATTAACAAATAAGCTTTAAAGCTTCTGCTGAGTTTTTAATCCTTACCTGTAGCTTCACTAACATAATGAGGATTTCTCTAATATTAAGATACAGGGACTGCATCAAGTATTATTAGATCATTAGAATATTTTAAAGTGTTAAAGTATAACACCCATGGTATAGAAATGCATGCCCAGTAATTATAGTACTCGGAAGTGGCACACTGCAGACACAGAAAATAAAAAATGCTAAGAAATGTAAAACCTCGTGGCTTTATTCCTATTGTGAATTAGTTTTTTTTCCTTTACACGTATAAATTTTTATTAGAGAATAAAGTTTCACCATGGTCCTTTAAAGGATATCCTTTCACTCTTCCCAAAACTCTAAACTACGCCTGTTTTGCACACTTCGTACTTCAAGATGAATTTGCTACAGACCTTTTTACTTACGATAAGAAAAGTCTACTGCATCATGGAAAGCAAGTCTGACCAGTTTAAAGAAGCTTTATTTAGATAACATCTTTTGTGTGTCTTATACACCTAGGTGTAATCTTTTATTTGTCATACGTGATGATACTTGATACGCAATCCTATGCTTCTGATTTAAAAGTGCAAAAGTTTTAACTTCAGTGTCACATTCTGCTGAGATACATACATTATTACTGCATAACCAGTTTTACCATTTAATTATTATTTCTTTTAAGTAGCATTTGGTACTTGCTCATGGATCACCTGGAGTGCTAAGCAGTATGTCAAATACACTCTCGAAGTCATTCCTCGTTCTTCACAACCTTTAAACACCCAAACCTCAGTCACACACTCCTGGTTCGTTCCGTTAGTTGTGTGTACAATAATTATTGTATAGTTATTCAATGAAAAAGCAAAAGGACCTCTCCTAGCCACAACCCACCTGGACGCGCATCCAGATTAGTACAATCAAATGTTCAGAAGTTAAAGCAACTTTCCACAGGAGCTACGGCCATAAAACTGAGCGTTTACAGACAACCTCCAGAGCTGTATGCCAGCCGGGCACCCCACAGCCGCGACACGAACACCGCCGGGAAGGCGACACGAAGCTCGCCGGCCTTTCGGGCTCTTTCACAGGCGCTGTTCCTACGAGCTCGGCCGGCTCTGCTCTACCTCCACACGTGTCACTGCTGCACCCCGGCGGGGACCGCGCTTCCACACCGCTTTCCGCGCCCGGGGGCGGCGGCCTGGCCGCCCTCTCTGCGCCCGCCGGGCCGGGAGGCCTTGGCCCCCCGAGGGAGGCCGGCGGGGACGGGCTGCGGGTGGCGCCCGGGGGCCGCCGCCTGGCCGGGACGGGCCGAGCGCCCGGGAGGCCGCTCCGGGGGAGGGGGCGGGCGCAGGCCAGGTGCCCGGGCGGCGGGGGCCGGGCGGCAACGCCGGGGCGGGGGGGATCCCGGGGGAGGCGGCGGGCAGAGCGGGGGCAGCGAGGCGAGAGACCCGCGAAGCCGCGGAGGGGCGGGGGGAGGCCGGGGGCGTTGCGGTCTGCGGGGGCCGGAGGAGCGGGGGAGGCAGGTGGCCGTGGGGAGCCCCGCCCGCCCCGGCCCCACACTGACCTCGCCGCCGCTCACGTACAGCTCCATTTTGTGGCAGGGCTCCGGCTCCTCCGCCTCCTCCAGCGGAGCGAACGGCACCATGTCCCGGCTCTCCTCCTCCTCCTCACCGGGCAGCCGCTACGCATTCCCCGGCTTCAGAGGCGACGGGCAGCCGCGGCAGGCTCCCTCCTCCCGCCCATCGGGCGGCGGCGGCGGCGCTGGGGTTACGGCTACTGCTGCCGGCCGGCGGGAGCAGCTCCACTCTGCGCTCCCCCGCGCACACCCCCCAACATGGCGGCCGGCGGGGGCGGGGTCCGCGCGGCGTGGGGATGACGTCAGGGCGGGCCGGAGATTCCCCTGCATGGGGCGGGGGCGCGGTGACGCGCCGTGACGCTGCGGTGCCGTTAACGTTCGTCCCGGCCGCGCGGCGCCTCGCTGAGGGGACGGGACGGGACGGGACGGGGGCACGCTGGTTGGTGGCGCGGCCCTGCTGCGCTGCCCTGCCCTGCCGCCTGAGGGGAGACTGAGGGAGGGCCTCAGGGGGCCGTTCGAATCAGAACAAAAGGGGGAAAAGGAGCGATCGTGTGAGGGCGGTGAAGTGTCCCCTGCTTGAGAGACCCCTCGGCCCGCAGGGACGTGGCCGATCCCTGCCTTGGGTGCGGTGAATTCCCCTCAGGAACGCTGGCGGGCCCAGACGGCGAGCGGCCCCGGCGCGGGAAGGCGACGCCTCAGAGATTGGGTCTCCTACCCCATGAAGTGACAGAGGCGGGGAAAAAACACCAAGTTTAGTTTGGTTTTTCAACATTGAGAGGTGTCAGGAGAGGAAGCACGGGCGTCTGGAAAGTGGGAAGCCCACAGCCTGGTTCCTCCCGGGCTCTTGGTGAGACGCGAGGCGCGCATAAGCTGTGCCGGGCCGCGGGAGAGCAGAGCAGCGCCTTTGCCATGGCCGCAAACAGCGGACAGACGGATGGACGCCTTTGTATCCAGAGTGTGTTCAGAGAAACACAACAGTTATTTCCAAACCTGAGGGGGTAGAAAAAAAAAATGTGGATGAAAAAGTAATGTTTCTCCGTCACCATTTGAGCTTAGGAGCTGGAAAACACGAAATGACGCTACCAAAAATACTTACTTTTAAGGATAGAAAACTGCCTCAATGATATTGAGCTTTTATTTAAGCACTCTGCATGACTTAGTAATAAGCCCTGCGCTTTAGATAAAGCTAGCAAAGGAAGTCTCAAACCCTAAATAATGTTGATGAAATTAACACGGCCGAGGGAACAAGCTGGGACACCCCATAGTCCAGAATGCTCTCGGATTTTTTTTAACTCTGAAGTCAATCATCATACAAAGAAGTATATAGTGTGAGATGCTGTGCTCCTGTAGTCCTTGATTAAATTAGAGCAACCTGTTTGACAAAGCTAACCGTTTCTTGTTCCTGTCGCTGAGCCTGCTGAGGAGCGTTGCCTATTGTGAATGTATCATTGCAGCAACAGCCAGCTGGCATGTCAACGTTTCCATTGCAAGCCTGTTTTTAAAGGTCTGTAACTCAACCATGGAAGACAAATGTTTTGGACTGAAAGGGGGACTGTGTACCAGGAATGCTCATCCTTCGGAAAATAAAAAGTATGCAAGAAAATGTAGCACCAAGGTTACCAGTACTTAATATCAAGAGAGAATTTACATTTTAAATATAGGACTATTTAGGCTAGGTCACTTGTAGACATTATTTTTGCTATAGTAGCAATGTGCGAACATGGAGCTTTTAGAGCAATTAAGTGACAGGAGACGAAGGGACAAGCCACAGCTTCATGGGCCTTTGGTTCACACACAGCTACCTACGCCCGTGCCTCTGTTTGTCTGTGCATCCACAAGAAGCCAAATGGACAAATCTTTTCTGTGAGATTAAATAGGTATGTACTTGAATAGTGCCAGGAGGCAGATCTTAATTTAAATATGAAGGAAATCAAGTGAGAAGTGACTTTTTGCATGTGCTTGAGTGCTCAGGAAGAACCTGTGTCTAAAACTTGTGTTGCAGATGCTGTTTCCCTGCATCTGACTTTTCTTATTGCCTCAAACAATAAGAGATTGCAAACAAGTGTTCTGCGTCCCCAAAGTCTTAACACTATAATATTTGAGAAGTTCGGAGAAAAGCAATAATCAAAGTTAGAATTGTTATTCATGTCAAAGACTATAAAAGGGAAATTATGATATATGTAGATATAATAATGACCAAGTAAGAAAAAGTAAATTCAGAATTTCTCTTACCCTAGGTCTCACAACCAAAGAGGCAAAAATGTATTCAGCAAGAAGGCAACAATAAGTCACTGAAATGTAACACTTACCAAGATATCCCCCCCCAAATGGTGTTTGGAAAATAGAAAAATAGAAACATAGAAAAATGAAACATCAAAAATATAATAGGAAGTCATTAATTTAGGAAGACCAGGGCCTCGTGTCTTGGGTTTCAAATTAATATTTAAATACTATATTTGGATATTTTTTGTATTTTTCTCCTAGACCATCTAATGTAACCCGTGTCCATGACTGTATGGATATCAGATCTCATTTGGTGTGCAGTTTTCAGATGAGGATATCAGATCTCATTTGGTGTGCAGTTTTCAGCTGAATATTTTTTACATTCCAGTACCTTAATTTGTTCAGCAGGTTCTGCCCATTATGTTCCTCAGCAGGTTGTTCTATGATCAGCATGACATTATAACCACTTTTTCCTGTCAGGTGCTTTTATTAGATGAAGATTTCAAAGTAACCAGTTTCTAAATATTTATTCACTTTAAAATTAATTCTATGACATGGCAAAGTTGCTGACAATGCTCTTTTACAGAGCCTAATAGGAAAGGAATAATAATAATAATAATAATAAATGGTATCTGCAGCCAAAATTCAGCTTGTTCAGTGTTAGTAACATGAACTCCAGCCACTCAGTTGGCCCTTCTATAGACCTTAGGGCTGCGGCCAACTGACAACATCCTTGCTTAGTTTGCTTATTCAATTTCCCTGGAAGTATCAGTCATACACTTGAAAATACGAGCAACAGATTATTTACGAGGTAAAAAAAATCCCTGCAAATTTCCTGCATATTGTTCCTAGTGAGACATTTCTGAGAGAGGCGTGTTACAGAACTGTATTCCCTCTTAAGTTTTCTGTCAATTTGTATCAACTTTGTCCCTTAACAAGATTATTTCAGAATAAACCTACAAACTTTGTGTTCATTCACCCAGAACGTTTTTCAAGAAAGGAAAAACAAGAATAGTATCATCAGGCCAATGTCTTTTGTTCCCCTCCTCTCCCCAGTTAATGATACTGGAATCCGAACCACGCTAACCATGGCAAGTACAGCGCTGCTCCACCCTGGAAAGCAAAGCAGAAAAAACAGTGTGAATATAGGAATATGTGAGTAGTAAGTATCTGGTTCAGCAAGAGCCCAGGAAGGAAACTATGCAAAAAGCAAAGTTTGAGGAAACTGCCGAAGGCGAGACCGACATTTTTATTCTATTTTTGCTATGATGGTAAAGCCCCTGAAAGGGAACAGGTACAAATTCAGGTTTTGTAGATTCAATTCAAGGCAGACTGTGAACTCCAGTGTTGTTTGTGAAGGGGGTTTTGGGGGGGATACAGTTAATTTCTCAGGGCAAGTTTATTCAAGTTCATCATCATTTCACCTTTAATCTTTTGTACAATACGATTTAACAACACTTGCACAGTCAGAATAGCACAACTCTTTCCTATTGTGTGGATGAATTTACGTGGGTACAAAGCAGGCTTCTGTTAGCATGACTCGTTCTCATACGAGAAGGAGAAAGAACTGTCCTGATGCTTTGAAAATGTATAGTTGTATGCCTGTGTCTACACCAGCATTTGTCCAGAGGAGGAACTGATCTGTATGTATTTAGATTAAATAATGGATCAGGACCATGACAAACTCTTTAGTCAATACTACCTTAGTCTGAATATGAAATAGAAACATGAGAGTTCGTATCCCATCCTGCATGTACTGCTATTTAAAAAATGGCCAGGTGTCAGACAAAAAATACAAACAGGGTACGCAGTAGCTAAGAATACTTATCCAGAATTTGTTTTTCAGCCTCCAGCAGCTGAGGTTCCCTGAGCCAGGGGCGGTATCTTGCACGGAATAGTCTTGATGGAGATTCTTCCTTCAGTTTGCCTAAGCCTCCTTTGAATGTCTAAATTTTCAACAAGCGTAACAACACACAAGTGCCACAACTATTCCTTACATCAAAAGTATCTCTGAGCCTACTGATTAGTTTCATCGGATAGTCCCTAGCCTTACATTGGAAAGGAGAGTGATTAATTACCCTCTCCACATCGTTTGTGATTTTATGCATGGTATATACCCCACCTCCACCATCATACCATGCTCTGCTCTGTTTCCCAGGCTGAAGATCCCTGGGCTGTTTAGTCACTCATAAATGAAGGGTGGGGAAATTCCGGTTTTTCTGTACATATTTTCACTAGTGATTTGGAAGTAAATATAAAATAACTACCAATAACATGTACAAATTACAAAGAGAAAGGAAAGTAATGAGCAGTCATTAGCTATATAAGTCCTTTGGGAAGCGACAAGGGACTCAAAGTGAATTACAGGCCTGCCGCCAGGACTGGATACACCAGCAGTGATGGAGTAAGGAACAGATGGGAGCAACACTGCAGAGACGGATACTTGGGCTTCTCGTACAGTTTTGGAGTCTGTGCTTAGAGCACGCCGGCTGAGAACCACAGATGTGCTCCAGCCTCTGCGTGATGACTGACGGTGAAAAACCCAAAGGCCCAGCTTTATCAAGCCTCATCCTAAATACTCATCAACAACAATTTCCTTGGTAATTCAGTTCTTTACAAAGACTACAGAAGAAAACTTAAGCAACTATAGTTCTCATATAAACTCCTAAGGTTAGCCGAGCCAAATGCAGGTCAGAAAAAGTAATTAAATAGAGAAATAAGTCACTGCAGCAGTGTGCATACACCAACAGATGGCAAATCTACCACAAACAATTCATCCTTTTTAACCAAATCTCACATACTTTTGTATTTTCCAAAACTGGCTTCATTATTTATCTTCAAACCTGTTTAAGCCTTGAAGCTGAAGCCAAGCCTGAAAAATTCAACTTGAAGTCACAGTGAATTTTGCTTCAGAGCACAGAATAAACCATTACGATATTCCAATATGCAAATATATCAACAATGATGAATACTTAAGGAATTGTTTGCATGCAAAATCATTGCAATCTCAATCTTCAGGGAAGTTTTTGTGACAGCAGAGGGTGTTACTTCTGAAATAATACAGAGCCAAAGATGTTGCCAGATCCTAACTTTAGCTAGGAGCCCACATATCATGCCTCAAACCAATATCCTAATCATCCCAGGTGAAAATTCTTCCCATTTTGGAAGATTATAATTAACTTCCTACTGAGCCATGCTTAGAAAAATGTCTCAACCTGGAAGATGAAATAGGGACTTAGTATCTGTCAGAAAAAAATCAGCAGCAGCTGTTTGTGCCTTGCAGTATAAAGATACTGATTTAAAATAATATATTTAGAAATTGTTTTCTCCTTATTGTGGAACAAAAGGACTTGACTGCATGAGTAATAGATACATTACTGGGAACAGAGAGTAAGTCGCTGAATGCCACTTCAGTAATATTAGTTTAGGTCTTCAGATAATTGCTGTAGCAGCAGTACTTAAAGAATCCCCACTCCTGGAGGAAGAGAAACCGGCGTACCTTCCCAACCCGCTGCTATTTTTGTAGCTTCTGGGGGTCAACATAACTTGAACTGATTGCTGTTTCTTCTCTGCTATTATCAAGGTTATTTTCAAGCCGTCTTGACTTTGCTTTTGTTCCAATTGGGGCACAACTTGACTCATCAGTTCTTTATTTGGAATGCACATCACATTTCTTCACTTCATCAGTTCTCCTCCCAGTGAGGTCACTTGTTTGTGGTCATTCAATACTTCCTGCAAAGTGTCCATTTCTCAGTTTAATTCATTTTCATACTGTCCTGTGCCAAGAGTCTTGCTTAAAGCCACAATTCAGCCCAGTATCTAACTTGCAGAAGGGTGACTTTGGGCTCAGCAGGATGTAAGTACACGGTAAAAGCTGAGGACATTCCAAAATACATTTCAGAACCAGTATCTGAAGCCCAACTTCTTTTTCCATTAAAAATGGTGACAATATTCATAATCATTTCAACGGGAGCATGATCATTCTGTAAGTAATTGCTATCAAGAATTTAATTTAAACCTCATTTGACTGACATTTCTTGTTTGCAAGATATCTATTTTAGGAACAATGTCTTGCTAGTATATCTCTCTTCATCTTAGTCATGACTGATAACAGAATAATCATCTCAACTACTTTCCTTTTCTTTTCCTGCATAATGGCTTTATTGCATTTTTACATACCAAACATACAAGAATAGAAACAATTAGACAAATAACAGTATTATATGCAGATGAGCCAGTAAGTGACTAGAACTTACTTGAAGCTCTTTACTAGGCTGGATGTCAGGCTGAGAAGCCTTCACAGTCACATACTGGTTTGTTTAAAAGACTAAGGAAAGATGCAAGTTGGACTTTGACGCATGCCTCTAACTCACCTCACTCTCGGCTGGCATTATGCACGTGTATTAAATACAGAATCTCTATCTACCATAACTCCAAACTGCTCATTACTTCTCTTTCTAATTTAACTGCTGCTCTGCAAGAGTTAACTGCACGGTCCCATCAATGCTATCTGATAACACAGCACCGCCAGCAAAGTCAAAACTATTTATCCCAGTCACATTGTGCTTTCCCAGAACAAATCTGAAGCAGCAATTACACCGGCAATTTTTCTTTAAACAGTATCTTCCATATAGGGAAATGCCACAAAATGCTTCGCAGTTCATTTCATTATCTTGTTTCTTCTACTGCTTTAATAAAAGGCAGTGGTCACGGGGCAGCTGAATGCCAAGTTAAGAAAGGACATTACTTGTGACTGTTCCCAGTTCTTTGTAATATTTTCTCGTTTGCTGTAAATCTATGAGGACAAGCGATTATGAGGAGTTTTCAACAAGTTGACTTTGACACTGAAAGAGCTGCTTCTCCTTTTAATGATGAGCTGTCACAGGCATCGATCAGTAGCCATGGCAGAACAGATGAAAGCAGTAAAAAATGACAGACGAACAGACTTCTTAATGATAAGAAAAAAATACAGTCCATGCCATCTGAGAGGCAGATTCTCAGCGCCTTTTTTAGTAAATGTTGTGTATTGGCTTCAGTGGGAAATGAGAGCACTCAACGGAGGAAGCATCTAATAGAATGAGGTCAGACTTTTAAAGAGTGGCTATTACCCAGCAAACCAGAACATCGGCAGACCACTATGGAGTAAACAATAAATAATCTTCTGTTAACAGGAACAATAGTGCCGGTAGGGGGTATCTTGAAAACCTGAATGAACCTACTAAAGGTCAGCTCCAGCCTGGTATAAGCTTACAACATTTCACCAGTTAGTGGTGTTTCACTGAATTTAAGCAGATTAGAACTGAGCCTTAGAGCTGATGTGACAAGTCATTAAAGAATATAGCAGAAAGGAGCTACATCTAGAGCTCCTGTCACCCAACAGTCTTCACGCGAAAGGGGAAGAGGCAAAGGCTGCATCGAAATGCAATTCTACAGCAATGATCTGGCAGTGCTGTTTCTCTTTAAAGTTTGGGTAACTTCATAAACAGACTTGCTCCTGTTCTAGCAGTGTAGGTAATACGTAATGAAATTACTTTCTAGCACTAATGAACCCCTCCGTCTAAGACTCTGTACTGCTCCCCTGTGAGAGCCAACCCTCTAGAGCTGGCTTTGCGCCTTCCCTCTTTGGAGCTACAAACGTGGCTCAGCTGATCCTCACCCCACCTGTAAACGGATGGATCCAGAATACCCAAGAGTTTAGAACCACCAGTGTATCTTATGGCTGGGTATACTTTTATTAAACACTGCATTTTTTGGTTTTTTTTTTTTTTTAAACGTGTAATTCTGAGCATCAACCTTTATCTCATAAAAGGAAGAGGAGGAGCCCGTGATATTTTTTCCTGCAACCAACACAATCTAGTACCATCTTTGGAAGGACAGCAAAAAGCACCAGAGCAGGACTCTTAAAAAGAGTAGGATCTGATTTCTTAATATAAGAAAATTAATAAGACTCACTTTTAAAATATTCTAACAGTAATATAAAGAAAAAAAGAAATAATGCTGGGTTTGTGTGGGAAGGAAGCATATTTAAATCTAAAATGAATGACGTACCTTGTAATTACAGGAACCATTGAAAGAGATAGTCAGAATTAAAAGACTTTAAATATTCACATTGAAATATTAATTTGAAAATTTTAAAGCATGTATAAATGCACATAAACAGAGGCAGATGATAAAGGGCTGAAGTTCAAATCAACTCAAAGAGAGAAGTCAGCCTTGTTAAATGAAAGCTAAAATTGTCACTGAGCTCAGCAGCGAGGGCTTTAGGCAGCATGTGGCTGGGTGAACAGCTCTGCAACTTCAGATTTAGTGCTAAATTGTGTATTTTAGGGTACCACAACTGCCTTCCAATGCTGTTTTTCTAAAGCACATGAACTCTGAGAACTCTTTAAATTTAAATCAAAACACCCTTCTAAATTTTGAATCACCAAACAATAGGTGATTAAGCACAATTATTAAGCTTGCAGCAACAGAAGTAACATATTTCTTCTGTTATGACAAAGTCCTCATTGCTTAATGTGTTTTTATAAGACAGTTATAAAGTATTTTATGTTTTTATAGACATTTCACTTCCAGCCATTAATATTGCTTATTTAGCTTACTAGATGGAAGGTGTTTTCACTCAGAGATTATTCTATCTGCATTAACAGCTACAAATAAATCTATGTACCCATTTAATATTGACAGGTGGCATTTTTTCGAGCAAAGGTGATGCTTATCTGAGCGCAGAACCAGCCCAAGACTCCTGCAGCGCCCAAGTCCTGTTACAAAGTTAGATATGATTTCAAAGGGCTAAAGAGGTTTTATTATTTTTCTATACAGGAGAACATTTTGACATAAATATTTTCTTCGTAAAAGATTTTCCCTCCCTAAAACATCGCATTGAGTGCTCAGTGTTTCCTTCCGAGTGCCCTCGTGTCCCACTGATAGATCTGCTTAACCCACCGATAGTGGCGGAAAGCTTGGGGGAAGCGAAAATTGTCATTCCATGTTTGTCTTCTTGTTTAACTTCAACCCTGCAGTTCTGGCTGCTTCCAAAGCTGTTTTGAGACTCTGGGAGTGCTTTTTTAATGCTATCGGCATGTCAAAGTGACACCTACATTTCATTATACTCTATACAGCTGGAAAAACCAGAGAGCTCACCTAGAAAACACCGTGGCTACTGAGCACAACCAAACAGCTCTTTAGCAAAGCCCGGCCTCAAAAGCGGGTGATTAATCTGCAGGGGCTGGTGGTTCATTTTGAAAAGCACCTGCCAAAACAGCTGCTGATGCATTTTTGTTTCAACTTTATTGAAATATTCACGCATACTGAGTTATTTTCTACTGACATACACCCCAAGAACCTCAGTCCCTCCTCCCACAAAATGTTTTTAAGGGAAATTATGGTTTGAGCCATGGTTTGAAACCAGGAAATCATGGTTTGAGCTTTTACAGGAGTCCTTAACCCCCCAAACAACAAGCGGGTTGATCAGCCCTAATGCAGCCCCAAGCCCTTCTGTGTTTTTATCCTCATCCCACTCTCTATGTAAAAACATCTTCCTTCTGTTTTATCTCCCTAGGAGTCCAGTGCTTCTCAATTTGTGTTTTAATTTGTTCTCGAGTCTGCTGAAAATTATTAAGCACATTGAGTGCTCCAGAACCGGCTGTTTTGCCTCCAGACTGTCCATCTTTCAGCTGGCATCCATTTCACAGAGCTGCGAAAACCTTTTTTTGCGTCGTCCTTCAGATTTCCGGAGAGATTCAGACTCCTCGGGGAGCTCCAGTCATACACGTGAGCTATTGTAATCCCAGTGCAGCACATTTGGAAATCGCTCAGAAACGGCATCTGAGCAAGGTCCACTTCAGGCAGGGTCAGAGCTGGAAGTGGTTGGCATTGCTTCCCACCAGCGCGGCACAGTGCTAGCTCCACCGCTGCCAGACGGGTCTTGCGAGACCCCCTTGGGGATACAATCCCTCCTTTTACTACAAATAAGAAATACACTTTTATGAGCCTGTGGCTATATTTTAAATGACTAACCAGCCAAAGGGGTCACCGAAAATATGTAAATTCAAGTTATCAGGTCAGATCGTGGCTAAAGAAACCTGGAGTGGCTCAGGTTATTTCAGGCATGAGTTGAATCAGTGCAAGATCTCTTTCCTTGAACTAAGACATGCTTTTAGAAAAAATACTCAGCGTTGTAGAATTTTTAGGATGTGGAAAATAATACGTAACCCACTGTTATTACTAGATAAGGGTAAAAACAGTCTTTAAAACCTCTTGAGCAGGAGATTTTCTAATAGATCATATTTGAATTTGTGCTTATAATTGTTATACTGCTTTTAATACAAATTATTATTTTGTGCACAGATTTTATTTTTCACATCTAATACATTCCTGAAACATTTCAATGAAAAAAATCCACAATATGTAGCTTATAGTGAGGATATAACCAAACAAAAAAAGGTTGGGTTTTATTTTTTCCTTATTGAGCCAAAAATCAACCGTCATTTCATCCCACTGATACACCTACAGGCAGCATCGTCAACGCGGCGTGCAGCACACATCCCGCACCAGGCTGGTACCGACAAGTCTGTTCCTCCTGAACCTGGGCCAAACTGAATCGATGCAGTCCTGGATGACACGCTCGTCTTCAGGTGACTTCTCCAACCCTGTTTCTGATTAGATCAACCAAGGTCAGCCCCCTCCCTTGCACCACAACAAGGGGACTCTTGTGGTTTGGTCCTGATTCCCTGTCACTCTTTCTTTCTCCCCCAAGACCTGTATGTCCGTCCCTGGCATCGGGTGCATTTGCAACATGTCCCTACTTCCAGTGAACACTCCAGCACGCCCTTCATCACCTTCATGGTGCTCCATCTTTTCTGTCAATAAACTGCTTTCTCTTCTCTTGCTCTTCCTTCCACTACCCTGTTCATGTGCTTGCATCCTTCCTTGTACTGCATTTGCCTGTCTCCCAGGGTTGTCCTTGCTTTACAGGCTTATCTTCAGTATGTCCCGCACTGCCATTTTGTCTATCAGTTTAATCTGTCTTTATTACCTGTAGTTTCAAGCTGTTTGGTTCTGTTCCTCTATGGTTGGTCTGTGGAATCCTGCTGCTACCTACATCCAAGAGACAAATGAAACAAGGACTTGGGTGATATTGGATCCAGAATTTAAAGTCAAATCCAAATCATGATGGCCGCAAACCTGGGAAGACAGGAATCCAAGCTTTTGTTTTATCTCCATTCTTAACACCTTGTCTTGGCCTCAAAACAAGGCAAAACTCTGCATTGCCTAAGTTTGTCTCATGCCAGACCTCAGGATTTAAATAAGCGTTGCTTTTGCTCTAGAAGCCCAAAGCAGGGAGTTTGGGAACACTTCCCCTCATTCCTGGGCAGCGCTGCACTGCACCTGCAGAGCCAGTCCAAGATGGGGTGACCCGTGTGTCTCCATCCCTGTCCACCTTCCAGGGTGTCCCCTCCCCTCCTGCCTGCTTCAGAGCTTCCCCTTCTTTCTCTATGTACACAAGTTTTCTTTTTGGGCACTGAAAAAGAGCTCACAAAGATGCGTGTGCAGCTCTGGGGTGTCATAATATTCAACCAATTTAATCAATATTTAAACATTTTTTTTGTTATTGGAAAGCCAGAGGGAGATCACGGCACTTTCCTCTCTCTTCTTTAGAAATTTGCTTTATACAGGAAGCCAAGCATTGACTGCTGAAAGGCAGTGATCCCCACGTGAAAGGTGGCAGCCGCTCAGTAAGGCGGAGATGGGGAGGTGATGGTGAGGAACCACAGAAACAGCCAACAAAATGTACCTTGCTGAGCTGGAACTGCTCACTGCTCCTGTATTTTTAAGAAAAACCTGGAATAATTCTTTATGTGGTCAGGATGTTAATTTGAGCTGTACTGAAAAAGCCAGGGCAGCAGAGCCAACGGGAGCCTCTAAGGCCGTGCTGAGATATTGACCGTGCGGTGACTCAGAGAGGGGCCACCCACCCAACCAGCCACCAGGAGCCTCCTCGGGCGAGAGGCAACAGTGACACATGCTTCCCTGCCCATCCGTACATTTCCAATTCACACAGAGACCTATGAGTGTGTGTATATATATACACACACATTATACATCGACATTTAAATATAATATACTGCCAGAGTTATGATTTTTTAAATATCTGAAGGATGTGGTATCTTGGAAACCAATTGCCTCGACTTGCCCAAATCAATTACACAGTGAATCAACACATCGCTTCAGCGTGGGAGCAGTGAGCAGTCAGCGATGCTGGCTGTCCCCATCCCTGTCCCCATCCCCATCCTGGGTGGGAGCACGTTGGGGGAATGGCTCTGTCAGCCCCAGCCGCTCCTGCTCCCCCCACGGCAGGACACCCGAGCAAGCAGCTACAGTCAATGACTTCATATCGGTTATCTTAGATGGCTTCCTTGGCTGAAAATTGATTCAAAGGTGGGGGGAAATAATTGAAACATAATACAGAAAGGTGATATGACTCTTCATTACAAATGTTTGGACAAAATTGGGGGGTTTTGTTAGCTGATTGTTGAGCAAGGCTTATTTTCTTACTGTTTTTTCTACGCGTGATTCAGACAATAAGCAAGATATACTCTGAAAATTGTCGTGTGTGTTCATCGTATTTCTTGAGGAGGAAACAGATCATAGCAGGCGACAAGTGAGCTCATAGCCCACTGACGGCAGCAAGAAATGACATTCTCAGCCAAGCACTTAGGCTTTTATAAGAAGAATTTTAGATAAATTAACACCTTAAAGAAATGAAACTCAGAAACCCATAGATTCTGAAGCGTGATCACAGGGCACGCAGAAAACGGGTCCATCCTCTTCTTGTGGCCCTGAGCTCAGTAGGGAGGAGAAAGACACACTCAGAGGGGATTCACCCCGCAAAGGGTTAAAAGAAGGACCCTGTGGGCAGGGCTCTGCCCAGGCAGGGACCAGAGGGCCCAGGCTTGCTCAGGTTCATCTGGGTGGGCTCAAACCCCACTCCTTGGCAGTCCAGATTTCCTGTGAGGAGCAAATAACCTCATCCACAAACAAGAGCCGAATGCGTTCATTTGTTTTAGTCCTCTCAGATCAGTTTTGTTTCTTTGGCCAGCTCTGTGAAAATGCTGAAATTTTAAATAATGGTCCAAAAATGGGATTATGTAGCTAGGAGAGTGTGGGTTGCTGAGGGAAGAGATTGCTGAGCTAAATATTTGGCAGAATTAAGAAAACCAGGAAAGACATGTGGGCATAAAGAAATAATTCAATATTAAATTTCTGGCAGAATTCGTAAAATCTGTTTATAGTTCAGATCACAGTGAGCCATTTACTTACTATTATTGGAAATATGATCTAATGGATTTTGGTTGCAATGGTTTTGCATCTCTTACAGAGTGTAAGTATTAACAGAATATTCAACACAGGCAAATTAACCTGCAGTCTTCGTTAGGGCTACCTGTAAGGCACGGCGCTCTGCTGTGCAGTGTCAGACGACAAGTACCTGCTCTCCGGTGCCGTTTCAGTGACTCGGGCGTCCTGAGACGTGGCTCCGGGTGCAGTCGCTGCTCTCCTGCAACAGGCTCCATCTGTCTTTGGTGGGGGTGTCCTTGCTGGTTGTCTTTTTTTTAATTCACTTTAAATTCCCTTCTGTTCCAAGTGCTTCCACGGGGTTTTTGTTCTTCTCCCCCTCCTCCCTTCATCTCCACCTCTCAACAGCTTTCTCATCTTTCACACTTTGTTCCGTTGCTCCTTTCTTTCCCCCATTCCATTTATGTTCCCTTTCCTTTTTGCCTTCACTACCTTTTTCCACTTGCCTTGCTCTCACCCCACCTTGTCCTTCCCCGGAGGGAGCCCTGGGAGTAGCTGCAGCTCCAGGCACGGGGCTGGTAGCTCATCTGCACCCGGGGCTACCTGGAAAACCAACGCCAGCCAGAGGAAGAAAAGATGCTCCTGGGAAGAACCTGTGTGTCAGCCTGACACCAGCATCACCTGTTAAGCAACAAGGGGAAAGAAGCGCCAGTTACATGGCCTCAGCCTTGGTTTTGTGAACCAAGGGGTCACCTGGGAAGATGAGACGAGTCCATGGGAGACGTGGCTACCACCACCTGCTAGACTGCTCTGCTTCCTAAGCCTCAAACCAGCAAGGAAGTTTTTCAATAGGGCTTCAGCTATTCGGAAGCATCTTAGCTTAAGGAGAAAAGAAACCATCCTCTGATTTGAAATTAGGAAGCTACTTGGGGAGGGTGCCCCCCCCCCAAGCTCCCCTTCCCCATCTGCCTCTCGGGGTTAATGCTCCTGACCCGTCCCGGATCGATGCTACCAGCCTTCCCTGCTGCAGGGATGTTTATCCAAGCACAGGATAGCCCTGCCCTGGCGCTGCTCCCTGCCTTGGAGTTGAGACACATCTACAGCTGGCGAGGGGCTGCTGGGGGCTGCAAAGCCTGGCTGCTGCAGGAAAACAGAGACACCAAGCAAATAGCAAATGCCTGCCCTCCGCATGATGTGTATAGCACATGGGAGGGTTTTGCTGGGTGATTATTTAATTAAGTGCTACAGGAGAAACAAGGAACCAGCCGAGCGGGGAGACAGATCACCTTATGTTTGGTTCCCATGGACAGGAGAGGTGGAATCCAGCGTGTCCCTCTAGAAAACGGGTGACGCTGTTGTGTGAGACGGGGTTTTACGAGCTCCGGCATCCGCCCGGCAGGGCTGGTCCCCCCGGGGAGCAGGCGGATGATCCAGCTGGCATCATGCCCAAGTAGTAACACTGCAGTCTTGTTTTTAAGGCTTTCCAGACCAAAAGGCAGGGCTGGTTCAAGCAAGTGTCAGGACGTGATCCTTTCCTCTCCCCCATCACTGCCGCAGGAGGTCAGCTGTACCCGAAACCCTTCTGGACACAGAGATAAGGGTCCGTTAATGGAAAATTCACATTAAACAGAAACAAGGAGACCACCATTGTGGGAAGACTGGTGCTAGTGAGAATTTTTCCTTCAAAAAAATTTCAAATCAGCTTTTTTTTAGTGAAAAATTTTATGCAATCCATGATTATTCCAGAGTTCCAGCAAAAGAGAGAAATAACCAAAAAATCAGATAAAACATCAGATAAAATCAGATAAAATTCAGATAAAGTCTGAAAAATTTCAATTCTCCTTGTCAGGAATAACAGAGCTTCTCCTTTCCTGCTCTTTTCTTTCCCACTAGAATAAAATAAACTGCAAGTAAATAGGAAAAACCTATTTTTCCTGTGTTTTTTTCTTTTTTCTTCCATTACCATTTCCCCTCGCCCTAACTTTGATGGAGAACAGCTCATGTTTAGCTGGTCAAATCATTCACTATGAAAGATTTATTTACCTTTCCACGTCCCCAGCTTGTGCGCGCTGTGTGACACGCTCACGCCAACAGGGGTGCCCCTGGCTGCTGCAGGCTGATGTGTGCTGGCTCCGTGGAGCCGTGGCTGGGCAAGATCCAGTGGGGAATATTTTGGCTGTGGATGAAGTTGCTGCATGAAAAGAACCAGCAATTATGTATAAAGTCCCCCCTGCCCCCAACCTGTATCTCTTACAGCTCGGACATCTTAAAAACCAGCAGTGCCGTGTATGTTCTGTTCAGCCACATTAAAAAGAATAAATCCAGTATTATGGTCCTGGTTTGAGGACAAAAACCAAACCACGACAATTACCTGTAGCCAGATAAGTGTGTTGATTTGCAGGAGCACGGAGATGGAGCTGCTGCCCCAGCTTGCCCCACATCACCTCATCTGATAGTGCAGCTTTGGGACTCCCCAACCTAATGCCTTGTGGAGGGAACTAAACCAGAACATGCACCTGGCTGATGATCTCCAGCCACCCACAGGCATCCATTCAGTCCGTCCGTAGGGTCAGAGCAGAGCTGGTGCAGCCAAAAGCTCCACGAACCCCAAAACCCCACTCCCTCTGGCTGAAGCCAACAGTGATGGAAGTTTTGTAGTCCTTTATACCCTTCAGCAGGACTCCTCAGGTGACTGCAGACAATATTGCATCTTTTTGATAGCGTTTCTTTTACAGGCATTTCTTGTAGAAACACGCTGTTCGGACAGGAGAGAATGCCAAATGGCCGGAAGGCTCCATGTCAGGCTGCAAGTCCCTGGGTGCTTTCCTCTAATTCCTGGGAAAACCCTTCAGGTTTGAACAGATCCAGGAAGTTCTGTGTACCTGATACATACTTGCTCCTTTTTCATTGGCTTAGCAAAAATACTAGTGTTGAGTCTCTTTAGCTATTGTCCCCAAAATCCTACTTAGTTATTACTTCTGCACAGCACTAAAGTAACAAAAAAACAAGTTTATGACTGATCTGGTTACTTTAACGCACTGGTTCAATGTCTACAGATGATCTTATCTAAACTTGAAATCAAATTCAAATCTGAAAGTATCTTTAAGGATACAGAATTCTGTATCAAACTCTTCCGTCCTTAGACCTTTACACACGCACATCTGCCTAATTTTCATAACTAAAAGGGCAGAGTTAAACCTGCACATTCAGCCTGGTGTCAGTCTCCTCATTACTAGATGTCAGATTCCTTATTTTAATATTAGATGTATTTTTCATTTAGCTGAAAATAGTTGCTCATTGTGAAACACGAAGCTTGGGGACAGTTAAAGGCATTTTTCCCCAATTACGGGGGTTTTTCGCCACCAGGTGGCGATACAGCTACAGCCGCCATCCCCCCCGGAGTTGTTTTTCCCCCTCCGAGTTCGGTGTCGCCTATAAATCTGTTACTAAATTAGAGATTTAGCTCTAGTGTCAGACAGGTTGACTTCCTCTTCGTTCGTCTGCCGCTCTCGCTCCGGTCTTAACCTCCTCCACAGCCATCATTTCAGGAGCTGGATGTGGTCTTAGCTCCAAGTTTTGGGTGGATTCAGTTGACTTGTGAGCGTTTAGAATTTTGTTAGTGCCCAGGTTTACACATCTCTGCAGTTTAAGAGAAAAGAGCCGGGTTAGCGCCGTGTGCCCATGCGACAGGTTTGGATGCAGCCACACTGCCACCTGCCAGCGCTCCTGAACAAAAGCAGTTTGGGATAAAACAGTTCTTCGGCTAAACCTCGCTTACGGCTCCTTCTCTCACTCTCCTTGTGCTGGTCTGGAAATCATTTTAAATTATTTCTCGTAGCCGTGGTGCCGTGCTGGACGTTCTCCAGGACAGCTCTGGTGTTATCTTCATCACCTACATTTTCTCAACAAGCAAAAACTAACCGGCACTAACAGTTTTTGCCCGATTTCCATCAGGGCGTCAAAACGCTTGCTGGCATTCCCAGCTGAAGTCAGAGGCCACGGTATTTAGCTCTGGAGATTTTCAAGGTAGGAAGTGGTAAAAAATGATATAATGATTAACAGCAATGTAGAAAGCTCACATTTATCTTAAAAATAACTTAAAATACCCCACAACACCTAAGCATTATTGGTTCACCTGAATCAGTCGGAGCTGTTAGTGTTGCACGTTAATTGCTTTCATCAGACACAAATTCACGTTACGGAAAGGGAGAACATTTCAGAAGTGGTTTTGGGACAGAGGGTTGCAACTTCTTCATGTAATTCTGAAAAGCCTCTCTGTAAAGTAACAACAAATTAAGTTAAAATATCCCTAATTTTAAGATATTCCTGACTCAATCAGTCTCTTACAGCAGCTATTCCCCCCGGAGCCCCGCCCCGAGGGGCAGCAGAGCTCCGTGTCCCTCCCCATCCCAGCTCTGTTCCAAACCAGCACAAACTCGTTAGGAGGAATGGCTGCCGTCAGCACAGGGTCTCTCTGACAGGCTGCTACAAAACTGCAGTAGAGGTTATGTTTTTTCCCCCAAATTCTATTTTTTTTTTTCTAAACAGAGAAGTGTGCAAGCTGCTGAGAACTGTGCTCTGGTAAAAATGAAATATTTCCACTTTGTAAGTCCCTGCCCCGGATGGGAGATGACTCCGCAGCCCAGCAGGAGGAAGCTGCCCATTGCCGACAGCCCCCCACCCGCCGTTCAACTTGCCCATCGCTGACGTAAATATTGCTGCCTCTTAAATCCTACCTAGAGAACTGGAAAATGGTTTTATTTCTGTTTGATGGAGACTCCAGTTGCCTAGCAGTAGAGTGACAACCAAAGAATTGGGGAAGCAGAACTTGCATGTGCCTCACCGAGCCCTGAAGGCAACTTAACATGACTGAATTTTTACAAGACAATAAGAAGTACAGAAACCGAGAACTTCATATAGGAAAAAGAGTTAGTTAACCTTTATTTCATTTCTTCATAGTCCCAAACTCGACAGATGTAGAAAAATATCCTTGAGTCTAGTAGACAAATTTGCCAATGCTAAATAGCCCTTTACTCTGACCATTTGGGCCATTCTAGATACATTTGTACAAGCATTACTTCGTTATTTTTTTTTTTTTCAATGAAAGGTTTTGCTAAACTAGAAACAATAAACTACAGAGAAAAAACTTGATCTACCAAAGCATGCATATGAAGGTATCTCCAAAAACATTAAAAAAAAATAAAAATTAAGGAAGCAAAACAATCTTGACACACATTTGGAGGAGAAAACAATTTAGAACAATCTGAGGAAAAAATAATTAACTAAAGACAAGTTAAAGCAAGTTCTGTAAACTATCTGTGGATAAGTTAAAATATCTATGGCACAATTTTTCACAAAAAAAAAATTAAGGCGAAGACCAACATTTTATATAAAAATAGCTGAGCAGGCTTCTAAAGAAGGAAATAAGCATTTCTCATGATGACTCTGTTAATACAAGATTATAAATACCCTTATATATACAGGAAAAAAAAAATCAATACAAATGTATGGAATATTTCACTAGGCATCTATCTTTCAAATAAGCCAAGATCACATGTCCTGGACCATAGTGGAGGTACTTCAGTTTAAGATTTGTAGTAGTTTCTTTGCTACATACTGATGCAAATAATAAAAATGCAACATAAATATTGATTTTCACAGCGAAACTCAGTAATACACTCAGGTTACAAAGCTTAACAAATTGGCCCAGAAAGAAATGAGACAACTTTTAAGATCATCAATTATCTTATGTTTCGGAGGCTATGGAAAACATCCAAGGGATACAATAACATTTAAACTTTCAGAATTTTTTTTTTAAATCCAACTGATACCTTTAGTGAAACTAAAGCATAAATCATCATGGCAGATGATTCATTCTCTCTTCATAAATACAGCAGTTTGTTTATTTGCCAAGATCACTTAGAAATACCATTATTATGGGCATTTTAATAAATTTCCAAGCCTAAAAGTTATCAGTTTTGCATGGAGTTAAACTATAAACAATATTCGTATGGATGTGTTGGACTAAATTTCAAAACTATGTAATCGATATATGGTAAGACACAAAAATGTGAGCAAATAAAAGATATTTTAGAACTACATTAATATTTTAAGTGAAAATAGCCTTTTAGATGCTAATAATGATGATCAAGTTCAGTGTATCTGTGCACATTATAAATATGCATATGTGTATTCATATACACTCAGTAATTCTAGAAATAATCATAAAAATGATAAAATTTCCATTGGAGAGTACATTTTTTCCCACATTTCAGTGGATTTGCCAATGACTTTTTGAACTATATTTCATAAAAATTTGAAGATAAAGTAGAAGCTCTTGTCTTCCAAGGTGTAAAAATTTTTTAGTTTATTGTCATTTTTCTTGAATAAAAGCCCAGGATCTTCATTTCTGCTACTCAACCAAAATGTCTCCTGGGGTCTCATTCCCTCCCCAGCCCCAGGCTGAAGAGGCTTCAATATTCCGTTAACCTTCCCCTCTGGATTTCAGAGACAGATGGGATGGGGGAAGTTATAGGGACTCTCTTCAGTTGAAACTTTGCTCCCAAACATGGGCTACCGCTTAGGTTTTAACCTTAGCTTGCTACTGATCCATTTTAATTTAAAATTTGCTTACGAGCAAATCAAAATTGTTTCTACAAGGTCTTTATACATATTGTTATGCAAAAAAAGAGAAAGAAACAATAGCTGAAATAAAAATATGAGGACATATTTATGAAACTGTATGTCTCAAAATGTAAAATCCTATTCCTTTTCATTACATTGCTGAGACTCATTATTTGACTGTTCTCTCTGATAAATTAATCTATGATGTATTGAGAAATGTTACGACAATCGTTTAGTACCAGAATAAAGGATAATATCTATTCCTTACAGTAACCGTACCAAAAATAGCACAGGTATCTCATTTACAACATCATCCTTCAGCTTTAATAGAAATACGTACTACCATTAACATATGCTCGTCTTTCCTCCCTAATATCACATCTTTATTATTTCCTTGTCCATAGATTGTGTTTAAGACAAATACATAAAAATAGTACTAAAATTTAAACCAAACTGAATATCTCACACTCAACTAAAAAACAAGCACAAAATTTAAGGATGCATGTTGGAAATAATTTATTGCCCATAAAACGTTAAAAAAAAAAATGTTGAAGTTCACATTTTCGTGTGGTTTTAAAGGTGGTGTCTCGTTTCAGAGGTAGCGTGTGTAAAACGTAATACAGAATTTGAAAAGAATTATTTACTTAGTTCAGTAATACAGTAAGTGTTCCCCAGAACCAAAGCACTGACCTGAAACCATTTTCCTTACAGGAACATTCTTAAGAATCTCTTTTATGGAAGAGGAATTGCTCATTCGTTTAAAAACAACAACCACCACAAGCCCAAGTTTCTGCCCCACTTATGTCTGTTGTCTTCTGACCAAAATGTCAGCTGCTGCCTTTCAGAGACAAATAAATACTCTTTTAATACAGAATACTCTTTAAATACAGAATGAAACCCTATTCTGCCATGGAAAAAAACAATTTTGTAGTACCACTTATTCATTTTTTTGCTCATAATTTTTAAGTTTTCACATTTGGCCAGTGTGCTAAAATATTAATCGGGTAGAGAAATCAAACTCCATAAACCAGCTTGTGATTTTTTCTAATAACTAGCTGGAGTTTTCTCACTAACCGTCCTCTACCTTTGATCAGGCATCTCACAACTGAGCAACTTCCTCCGCCTTGTGATGATCTGGGGCAGGGAAGGCAGAATCTCGAAACGCAAGCTGAAGGTGAGGCAGCTGGCAGCCCTCTGACGCGAGGCAGGCTGGGGGCTCACCGCCTGGCCCGAAGGACCTGGGCAGCGGGACCAGAGGTAGTAAATCAAGCTTTTGGTTGTAACATTACAAGTTACAAATTCTTCATGTTTCAGATATTCTGTGCTATTCCATTTATGCATATTATTGTCTTTCCTTACGCTATCAGTATCCTGAGACCAACAGTCAACTACGACTACAGTATCCAGGGAAAAGTTAGTGCTGTGCGTTAGTTTCTTTTTCATGTTGCTACTACGGTAGTGCAATAGATCTCAAACCGGATAGCTGATTGATTTTAAGCAGTAATTTCCATTTCCACAATAAGGATGTTCATGATACCGTTGATTTCTCCTATCATTTCAACTATACAAACCACAACGGTAGATATAGCCGTCTCCATTTGGTGAATGGAATCGATAAGCTGCTTCCCAATTTAAGAAGATGAAGATACAACCGGTACATTCCTTTTTTCACTCAGAGGACTGCAAAGCCTACAATCTGCTTGTCATTTTCAGACTTTTTATTGCCTTAGCGAAAAAGAAATACTTGGAAAGATTAAAGTGCAGTGCTGCTTCAAGAACCAAGCACTCAAGAAAACTGACACTTGTATGCTGCATCTGTTCGTGTACTTTTAAATCTGCCAAAAAAATCACCTATTAGAATATTTACTATTACTCATTCCTGTTAGACCTATCGACTTGACAGAAGCATCATCTGCAGGGAAATGAAAAGAGGCATCGCTTCAGGAAACCGCTTTCTTAACTATAAGCAAGCTTGCTAGCATCAAAGACTTTCATTGCTCCCTAAGGAGAGCGAGCATCCTGCCGCTGCTTTACAGTGTCTGTTCTGAACTACCTTTTCCCACTTTGGTTTCTTCAGAAAGACACACTTCATCATTTGTGTTCTGACAGATACATCGGGAATAAACAATGCTGGGGAAGTCATCTTTCACAGACAAAGCAAATGAGAGCCTTCACAGAGACAATAAAAATACCAATACGTGGCACTTCTGCTGTAGCAGTTATTCATATTACAGGGCTAAATAAGCAAAAGAGGAAGGGGGGCTTATATCTGTCGTTGTAACGCAACACAATGTCAGCTTTATCTGGCACGGAAGGTCTATGCAAATGATGGGCTAGCACTTAATGTGGGCTTTTGTTATCATCCTACGAACAGAGGAAATAACCATAAACCAAACCCTAACATGCCATGGGCCCAGAGAGCCATCCCCATCGTTCCCCATCACTTGAACTTTCAGAATTTCATCTGGAAACGAGTGTCCCGGTGACTGTGTATCAGAATGCGATGCCTGTCATTATTGTCTCAGCACAATTACTAGGACGAAGTTGGGAAGGAATGTGCCCACTTCTCTCGTACTGTTCTAAGGTCCAGCTGAACGTGTTACCCAATGGGGGTGCAATCTGCAAACTCGATTAACACATTACGTTGTGTCAGGGACACCAGCAAACCAAAAGAAACCCCTAAATGACAAAGCACCGTGTGCGGTGCTAGTCTGAAGTGCCATACTTGGATAGGTATTTTCATAACTCTCAAGGATGGTTAAGTGTTGTGTTACAGGACCTCGTAAGCTGCTCTTCAGCCACTGTACAGCAGAACTATTGTTGCAATGATTTAAAATACCAGTAATGGTAACATAGCATTAAATTTTTGTTTTACATATGACAGAGAATAAACACCGATATTGAAAAAAAAATGGAGAACAGCTGTACAGTATTATCCTCTATAGCATTTTGTTATATAGGAACATAACTTACACTCCTTCTTCCCGAATATCCTGTAATATTGTCAAGTATTCCAGGGTATGAAAACATGAGTACTTGGCTATGTTTTGTCTTGTCACCCTACAGGAGAAAAGGGCCAAAGACCAACATGCCCACAGGGTCGAGGTGGGTGTTGACTGCAGCTACTTTCAGCTGCACATCCTAAAGAGGATTCCAGCTTCCGTGAGAAAAGGGACTTACGGAATTGCTTGAATCTGGTAGTATTTCATTCAAAATTAATTCCTTCTATTGGTTTTGCATATGAAATAAAAGCAAGACAGCAAAATACAAATCATCAACAAAATTTTTTCTTCTATAAAGGTGGATGACTTAACTGACCATGAAACCAAGAATTCTCATTAAGAGTATCTTGCTTTTTATCATGGGAATTTAAGTCAAAGCAGCAGGAAAAGAGGGTTCAAATAGTGTCGAATCACAGTACTATTTTTTTTTTCTATTTCAGCAAAGCTCAGAGAAAACAAGAGGTTTCATTGTCAGTGGCACAAATTTCCTATCTAGAGAGAACAGTAATAGAAAGCATTGTTAACCCAGTATAGAAAACCCTTTATAAAGGATTTTTTCAGAGAGCGCAGAATTACAGTTGAGCCCTGTCTTACATTTGAAGGACAGTACTGTGATCTTTGCTTACAAACCTGAATTAATTTTTGATTAGTGGTCACTTCAACAGGCATGTACAACACTGCTCCTCCTCTGAGGAAGGCTATAAGGACGTGTCTGCCAGCCGGGAGGTAACGTTTCAGCTCAGGCAGTGACAGGATGAGTGACCCACCACTTACCTCCTGGTTACACAGTGCCTTCCCTCTCTCCTGGGATTCTGCTCTGAGTTTAGTGCCTAAACTCAAACACAGGCCCAACAGCTTGCTTTTGTGGGGTTACTCTGTAGAGTAGATGGTAAGAGGTCTTTTGGGAACTAACTGAATTGTGTGGCAGCCAGAACTGTGAAAGTGCTTTGGGTTTTTTTTTGTTTTTAAGAACAGTTTTTAAAACTGCTACTATCCTTTATGCAGCTGGCGTTTAACAATGTTGTTAAAAGTTCCCCATGCCCAAGGACAACACAGAGACAGAAAAAAAACCTTAAACAACAGAGCTTGCTAACAATTAAAAAAAAAAGCTGTAGAAGTGATTAGGGAGAAACAGACCAGACTGAGAAAAACCTCAAATTGTGAGTTAATCCCAGTATTAAAGAGAAAAAACACCCCAAAAAAACGGTGTTATTTCCCCAACATTCGATTTTCTGAGCTACACCTTGGACCTCCCACTGAAATTAACAGGATTACTTACTGTACTGCATGAATAAGGATTCACCAGAGTAAATAATTATTTGGTATAAAATTGAAAGAACAGGCTTTTTAGCAGACTGTGAAGGTATGTTTCAAAAATGCTTGCTAAGGAATATTCAGATTCGAAGTTATAGAGCATCAACAATACGGGCATGCACATACGTGCCCTACTAAATTTATCTGAATGTGTCTGCACATCCATTTAATCAGATGAGTAAAGGGATTCAATGTGAACGACAGCCAGGAAAGAAGAAATTCATTTCAGCCACTGCCGCAATCAAGCTCACAGTTTAGAAATGACAACTCTAACATGGCAGTTGCCAAAACTTCATCAGACAGGGCGACTTCAAAACCAGGTCACGCTTAGAAGATCTGCAAAGCTCAATTCCAAACATTGGAATACCCCTCAGGACACAATGACGGCTGTGGATTTATGACAGTGTCTTGATAAAACAGAGTAAAGTTTGTGTAAAAATATATAACCAATACTTAAAACAATGAACAGAACTTTAGCGTTCAGACTTTGACAAATAAAAACTGTAACTACATTCATAAAACCCGAAATAGTAGTGTAAGCATCTAATCCCGTTGCTACTGTGAGAATATCAGAAAGTTGCGTTCTGCAGCTATCAGGTTTCTCATACCCATCTGATTTGTTACAACACTTAGGACTGCTTCTTCATGTTAATAATTTATTGTCAATAATTCAAATCTCTCAGCCTTTCAAAGTTTCTTCAGCTGTTTTGGTCAGAAAATGGAAGATTCAACAATCTGAAGTCACGTAATGAAAAACACTTTAGTTTAATTTCATATTTCAAAAGGGTTCAAGCAAAACTCATAAAAAGCCCGTTATTCTATTTGGATTCCCAATTTTCAGTCCACCTACCTGAGTAAAAATGGGGAAAAAAATAACAAACAGGACTGGTGAGCAAGCAACTCTGAAGAATTAGTTGTCTGTGTAACAGGACATTTGTTTTCCATTCTTGGATCCCTGCTCAAAAAGACATTGCTACAGAGCAAGAGTTATTCTGGAAAGTCAGAAGTTATCCTAATCAAAGCCAAACTGCTAAAAGTGAAACCTTTCCTCACACAGTTCTTTCATTTACCAAAAACAACATCTGAAATTTCTTGACGCTGCAAACTGTAGCCATGATGTACTACAGTCATCCTTCAGGAAGGTCTACTTCACCTTGGGCTTTCTTTTTTTTGGACTGAAGAACGCTGGATAGCAAAATGCCGTTCTCTTTAAACCTGTGTGTTACGCAGGGTTTCTTTTTTGTCAATTAAAAAAAAAAAATAAATCACAAACTGTCTGAGGCATTTTTCTCTGATAAAGAGGACAAGCTGAATGAGGTATCATCAGGCTCTGGGGATGCGTGATTGAAATCCATTTCTTCTAGTTCAGGAGGTAAGTCGGAGAGCAGTGCCTGTAAGTAAAAAAATATTACGATACAGTATTATGTATATGCTTTGTGTCAGCATTCAAGCGTCTTTTAAACATATAGTGAAAAAACTCTGTTGAGCTTTTCAGTCAGTGTTGGTATTGGATGGGTAAAAAAAAGGGGTCAGTATTGACAGATATTGAAAGGAAAAACATTGTCCAAGATGACATATCTTAAAGGCAAAAGGAAAAAAATAAAAGCAACAAAATCTCTTACTAAACAAAGCACAAAACATTACCCATACAAGACATGATCCAACCAAGCACTAAAAGAAGTGTTACATATTGAATACGACGCACCAAAACTGAAGCCCAGCTTTTTTTCCCTAGATCTCACACCTTAGATCTCACAACAGACAAATCCCAGTCCCTCAGCGTCCACTGGTGCACTGGTTTTCCCTTTGCAAAAGTCACACTTCTTTGTCTATGTCATTGCTTGTGCAGATTAGAAGATCTTTCTTTTTTTAAAGTTCAGCTTTTCTTTATGTATAAGATGCTAAGCACAATGCTGCCCTAATCACAATTTGAGCCTCTGGGCACTACGGAATAAAACCAAGGGAGTGACAGACCACAAAATGAGGAACACCTTCTATTATCAAAACCTACTTCAAGAATTACCTGCTGCTGTTCTTTATCATCTGATTTAATAGCAAGTATCAAACTCCGAGTAAACGTCTGTAGTTCGAAATACTTCTGTTTGTGATTCTCCAGCTCATTCTCAATGAATCGGACTTCTTCATTCTGTGGGCAGAAATTACATAAAGTTCTGGAAATAATAAACAGCACTGAACCTTTTTAATGGCACCTAAACATACTTGTGTTAAAATTAAATGCTTTTAGTGAAAATGAGTGGAAATGTGTTTATTATGCGTCCTGCCAAAACCAATATTAAGTACAGCCAAGAGTTCTATAGTTATAGAATTATAGCACAATGCAGACGTGGCACTTCAGAATTACTGACTATCATTAAAGCATTAATGACTTGGGTCAAAGTTTACATGAACCTTTTAAAGAAGCACTGCTTTTTATTTTATAAGGACGACCTCTAATTCCATTTTAAAATAAAGAAAAAGAAAGCCCAGGTCTCTTCCTAGAAGAAGTGATCTTGAAAAGGTCAGGTGAGAAGAGACAGCAACTACATTCCATTATTACAACAGGAGACTGGACACAAAGCCCAGGGAAAATAACTTGAAAATTCCTCAAAGCTACCACAAATTAAAACATAGCATCCTCTAGTGCAGCTGAGTTTGACGTGTATCATGAAGTGTCAGTTCACCAACCTCCTCAAGATCTCTCCGATTACAGAATAAATAGGAATGTATTTACAAAATGGAGAAACAGCAGTAGTGTGTATGCTGTGGCTAAAAGGGCCATTTTCCAACCTTTGCATAAATACGTGTGACTGTACTTGAAATCAATTAATATAAAAATAACAAACTTAATTAAAAATTCTGATTTGATAAGTACTTCAGTTTATTCCAAATATCTCTTCTCCTTCAAATTTACCAACTGATTGGTATGCAAGATCAAAATGCTAAATCTGTTGATCAGCATAGAGCTAAAATTAATTTTCTCTGGTTATTTACCTTTGGAAAGATCATGTCACCTAAATACACAGTTCACTTTTCAAGATCAAAGTCATTGTGCATTTCTACAAAAGGTGTCTGCATAGTAGCACCAAATGTGCATCGTCCGTAACATAATAATGAAAAAAATACACAGAAATGGTGTACAATGCAAAGCACAATACGGATAGAAAGTAAGCATTTATAAAGGTTCACAGATAATTCATGTTAAGTGTTGCACTTACTGAGGGCTATCAGAGGCAAGAAAAAACCCACCCTTGCTTATGCAACCATATGATTAATTAGGTCGGCGGTTTTGCATACAAGATGTTCCTTGATGGCTGGCTTTGGTGGCAGCAAATAATTACACAAGCAAATATCAGTAGTGAACTTATAAGCTGGTATTTTGTTTTAATGATGAAAATATATATATTTTTTAATAACATTGACCTACATGATGTTATTCATGCTTACATTTGCTAGACTGGCTGTGATTCAACTTTAGCTGATAAGAAAAAGTGAGACCACGTGATGAACTGGAAGGTTTTTAAAAATGGTTGTTCGTTTTGGTTTTTTCCCCCAGAAAATTCACGTTTCTTCAATCAAAACATTGCTCACCGTACCGTTCTGGGTTATAACAGCTCTGAGAATGAGAGAGATACCTGGGCTGCAAAAATCAGCTGAATGCATTTCTTTCAGGTAGAAACTTAGAAGTTGCCTATTTAGCAATGGATTTTGCCCAGCCAAAGGAGGCATTCAGATTTATGCAGAAAACACACAGGCACAAAGTCTAATCAACTAATGTCAAACAACAAACCAACAAACAAGGTTCTGTATGGCACGCTGTCACAACAAGCCTGTCACTGTGGTGACAGGTGACATTATGAAAAGGTCATTCCCTCTCCATATTCATTCTCCACTGCCCCTACCAGGAAAACGCTGCTTGAAGGAGTTATTGTTGTTCTGAAAAGATGATGTATTTATTACTTTGGCAATTATCATTAGTAGAACGTACCTGATTTCTAAGTAAAAAAAAAAAATAAATAAAAATCAGCTACGTAGATTAAAAACATGCTCAATACACAACACCGAACTGTGGCAAGTCCCAGGAGAGCAGTAGCACAGGCATAACCTTTACCATTTGGCAGAAGGCAGGGGCTGCCAGGTATCCCACTGCTTTTCCTCCCTCCCGCAAGTACTGCTTCCAGACATCTTCTGCACTACACTGCGAGAATGCCGCCTTCTCAGATCCCACCAGTTTATTAGAGGATTCCAGCTGTTGTGTCTCTTTCCAGAGCTGTCGCCACCACGCTGCATGTCAAAATGCGCCCTAACACTCCAAAGAACAATTCTCACACAAAAAGAAAGTTTTGGTTTAGAAGCTCAATCAATTGCTCTGTCTGGGACACATGGTGGGAGCAGCAGATGGCTACAACTACAGTAACAAACTGCTCTGTAGAAATGGGATTTTTCCTGCCTCCCTCTGGGCTGAAATACAGGTAATCTGGCTGTAAATGGGATGAGGAGACAGGAGTGAGGGGATGAGGTGCGGTACCATGACAAGAGCAGAGGAGTCCCAGGTTCCCCCATACCTTCGCTGAATTCTATCTGAACGTCCTGTGAAGGACTCTCCTGCCTAATATTTCATAATTACTCACCTTATAATCCAAAAGAGAACTCATTTGATCCACTTCAGAATTACTTATCATATCACTTTCTTCATCATCTATAATTTCTATTTTCTGAAAACAGAAGTAAATGGTTCATTCCAAGCACTCGAACGCACAGATCAGGCAAAGAAACAACAATCCATATCTCAAACTGCCACGAAAGGACGAAGGCAACAGGACCTTTTGCTGGCTCACAAGAAATTTTGAATTGTGGAGCCCCCATTAGATGGCAATCATGCACCTCAGCCAAAAGATGCAGGAAGAATCCAAACCGAGACTGGCTACTCGGAGCTGCTGCCATGGTGACAGGCTGTTTACAGAGGAGGAGCTATTTGTCACCACGCTTTTGGCACCAAGTTACATATTACAACTCATTACAGCCTGCACAAGCCTGCATTTTATTCTATAAACCTTTTGTTGAAGGCCTCCTGCAGGGCGGAGAAGGTTAGGAAAGTTTATTCCTCTGGAGCAAAACAGACATTACGGTAAGTGACAGGCAAGTCCTAACTGACCTACTTCTGGCCTAGAAAAAGTGAAGAGGTCTCCTTTGGCCTTCTTTGGCCACAGTGCAAGTCAAACGCCCTAAACAACAGAGGATGTTGATCCAAAGGACAGTTCCCAAATGCACCGACATGGACACTTTCACTTAATTCACAAAAATTCCTGGTAGCTTTTTATATTTGGTTTCTAAAGGTATGTAAAGTACAACATTAAAGGCCAATCGTAGCGCTGTTTAGAACGTAGAAATATCTAAGCTAGATCTCAACCAGACTGAATGAATTATGACAGATAGTGATAAGAATGGCATCTTCTACCAAGAACTCAGAAGGATGAGTGCCCAGATCAAACTATAGATTTCACTATTTTTTTTCAGAGGGAAGCAGTGGTAGTGTAAGAAAAGGTGTTTGGGTTCTTTCTTTTTTTTTTTTTTACTATTTTTCATTGTTTTGACAGTTCTATATAGTCTCATGAACTTTTACAACAAGTCAAAGCAATTTTACTACATCTTTTAGTATACCGTTTAACACCATGTAGGCAAGGGCCCACACGGACATAATACATTTTAATGGTTAGTTCTTGAAGTGTTATTTTAGAGGAGGTTTCTTCTCTGCGGCATGTGTGTGTCTCCTGTCTGCTTGCAGACCAGTCATCAGAAATTTCTTTCTATTTACCAAGGAGGAATCCTTAAAGAGAAGCTGACAGTCTCTCACTAATCTCTAACAGTCTCTCAGCAGTAGTACCCACCAAGCTCACAAATATGTGTTGAAGGCAGGGAGGATAAACCACATTTTCTGTGCTTCAGTGTCTGACAACCCAGCTGAAGTGCTAACGTTTCAAAAGGCTTAATGTCACAAAGATCTGCTGCTATATCATACCCCGAGTAAGACTGTGATTCAAATATTTTTGTTTTCAGACTCAGCTTGAGGGAAGAGTCTCTAAATAAGTGCCAAACATTCACACCATCTTTCTTATAATTATACATTTTAAGATAGTAGGGGAAAGAACAGATTAGAATTTCAAATAAGAACACCCTATCTCTTATGCAAGTTCAATGTATGTTAGTCCAATTTTAACTGCATACATTTTAAAAATTTTGTTACAGTGTTTTCAGAACACAGTATGAAAAAATTACTCCTCTTTTTTTCCCCCCTCTTATTATATCAAATTATATAATGCTGGAGTTCAGGTAGACTGGAGAACCGAGCATCTCAAACATCATCTCTGCAAACCTTTTACCTTTGTCATTTTACATTCTGCATCTCCATGGTAAATGCATCAGCCTGAAAATCAGAGTGATTATATCTAAGGTCACAGCAGGCCATTAAGGTAAACAGAAGGGGAAAAGGCAGCTGTTTCTATTCAGGCAACCACAGAAAATACAGCCATGGGATTTCAGTTTACGCATAAGATGATCGTGTATTAAGAAAAGAAAGAAAACATTCTCTCCTCTCTCTTTATATACAGGGAAGGAAATCTCCTGTTCACTTTCCCACTTCAGGTCGCGTGTGATTAATTCAAGACAAATGTTCTCGTCATGTTCCGAGCTCCTGTCGTTTAATCTCTGACTGCAGTAAGAGTGCAATTGGGAACTGGAACCATCACCTGTTCATTCTGGAGATAACTTTTAAGATAAAAATTACCCTACCACCTGGGGTCTTCTCTCCTCTTCCTCCTCTCCTTTCTTCTAATTTGAGAGAAGGCAGGCTAAACAAAGGGGATATATTGCATTATTTGCCATGACTCCTCCCTCTGTCTCTCCTTCCTTGTCTCACTGCAGTCAATTAAAAACAGCCAGAACAACTGTGTTTGACTCAATGGGAATGCCAGTGAGAAAACAAGAAACATCTAAATAACGCCCCGCCAAGGGTATGGGAATGAAGAGCACGTACCCACCCTGGTCTGATCTCACATATTCAAGGTTAGCTATAGAGAGGAAGCACCAGAGATACCTGACTTTCCTAAAGCTACAGAAAAACATTTTCAATTCTCTTTCTGGGTTTTTTTACGCTTACTGTTTTACTGTACTAGGTACTTACAGAGCACTACCCAAGCGTTGTGCTTTGCACTCCAGAAAAGAACACCAGATTGTTCTAATACAGAAAAATCAGTATAATTCAGTTTCTACTGAATCTGCATAGTTCTATGTTTCAGTACTTTTAGTACAGTTTCTTTTAGTGCTCAACCAGTAAGGATGGACTCTTAGCACACTTGACTGAAGTTTTCAACTCGTGAAAAACACTAGTGTTGGACAATAACCTCAATATTAGCAATTAAGGAGGTCACGTTAGTGGAAAAGGTATACATACCACATTATCAGTAGACACTGGATTCTGGTCATCATCTTTGTGACCGATTTCTTCATTTTGAAGAGCTTCATTTGCCTCTTCTGCAGAAATAAATTATTTTTTCAGATTTCATTCAAATTTTATGCTGAAGTTAATAGTCTTTACCACTAAGTATGTCATATCTGCTAGATACAAAAGCAAAGTCATCTTTTCAATGTCTGTTCATAAAAATACTGTATGCCTTATTAAAAAAGACATCATATCACAATTATTTCAGGGCAAAGTCACGGCAATCACTACTTGAAACAACAGGAAAACTATCAATTATTCTCTTGCAACATACCAAAACCTTCCTATTTTTAGGTTCAGGTTGGAATATTCAAAGGTGATGAAGAGTTTCACATCAGACATGCCCAAATTTTTTTTTTATTTATTAAAATAAATTAATATATGAAAAATCCTGCATGCCCTGAAATTACAGGGTACATATCAGAAACCCATCCTGTTCTTGCAGGCACTGACTAGTTTTGAACCAAAAACTAATTAAGTAGATTATTTCATTCTTATATGGCAAATGTTTATTCCTAGTGAATCTAAGCTGCTCTCTTATGCATAAGCAACTTGAAAACAGAGAAAATCCTGTCCTTAAATTTCAGCCACAACCATTAGATGGTTCTATCAGCCCTGACTATGGCCAACATGAAAAAACAAGAAAGATAAGCGTGTTCATCCCTACAATTAAGTACGTTTCTCAGATTTACTTTAATTCTCCACACTTAATATACTATCAAGAAGAAAATGGTTGATAGAAACAGCAAATCAGAAAATAAACCAAAACACAGAGGCAAGGCAGCTATGATAACTCAAATGATGTCATTAACAGCTACGCTATTAATTGGAAACACACTCCTTCCAAGTGCTAGTAAAATGACACGGTTCTGCAGAGGGCAGAGCTTGCATTAAAAGCATCAAACAGTCCAGCTATTGCACCTGACGAGGAAAGGAGGCCTGGTGAGCGAATGGGCAGCAGATGTCCGTGTGGGATACTGAAAGGGAGAGCAGATAGCGATGCAGGGGCGTATCACTTCCACACAAACACAGGCGTAACAGGATTTAACTGGAGATTACCAACAGTTGCAAAGAGAGGGTAATATTTAGGCCGGACCATACAGAGACACTGATTGTTTTAACTAACTTTTCTACCAGTAAAGTATCTCTAAACTGCACTAATTTTATTTGAAGTTGTCTCAAATAAATTTAATCTGCCACAGGCCACAGCTTCAGAGGAAAACTTCTGCTAAGCAGCAAAGGCAAATGGGTTCCAAATGAGAGAACGGTAAAGCAGGGAGCAGTACACAACCCCGTCATCGGAGCAATGAAGGTCACTGAAGAGGCACCTCGGGGACTCTGAAGCAGTCTAAGGCACCCGTCACTCCGTAAACCCTGACAGTCGCCACTTGGATTCAATAGCCAAACAAAGCAACTCCCTACAGCACTTGCAACTCTTTAAATATTCATCCTCAGCTAATATAAACTGGCACAGCTATAATGGCCTCCACAGAGCTGTGTTCATTTACACAAAGTATGGATTCAATTAACATACGTTTAAAAAAGGTAAGGCATTATGAGAACTTTAATGCTTAATTTTGCATCAGAGTACAGATTTTATTTTTTTGTAAATATTTACACACTACATTTTAAAAGCAAGTGCCATCAACACTTTCACTCTAATTAGGTGGCTAAAAACATCTTTTTCCTGTCTTTGAGAGTGGTTTTTTTTGTGGGTTTTTTTGTTTTGGGTTTTTTGGGGTTTGTTTGTTTGTTTGTTTTTAAATTAGGACTAGAAGTTATAGTTCCCAAACATTAAAATAATCACACATCTGTGACTGAATAGTACACATGATTATTGGTGGAAATATTTCCTAGGAAGTTCAAAATAAGCTGAGCTGCAGCAGTGAAACCTACTCCTTTGAACTGGACAAATTAATAGAAATAATTCTCATGGTAGAATAAAGGAATGGAAGTGGGATTCCTGGATGCTATGGAAATCCTATAGTTTTCTTGCACTTCCTTAAGCTTTGACCCTAATAATCTACTCATAGTCTTACAGCCTTATGGTGTTTATGAAAGCCTCGTTCAATAAACGTGGTGTTATTCCTCACTTTAAGCTACAGAGAATTCAGACTCTTCCCCGTCACCATTTTCTTTCAAGCAGATCTGACTAAATCAGTTCCTTCCATACCTCAGGCAAATCAAGGACTCTTAGATTCTGCATCTCACTTGGCTTTCAATCACTTGACCCACTTCTTCATCATTTTACTCTCTTTACTGTAGAATATGACAAAGCTATCACAAATTCATTCCCAGCAGTTCTCCATTTTTGTAGTTCTTTCCTTTAAATTGTTCAGACAAAATGACAAGATCAAGTCTGGCATATTAAGCTGCAATAGCATGCACTAGATCAGACTTTCTTTTAGTTTAGAGAGCAAAGGCTTTATTGATCTCTTCTAATCAGAAGCACTGGGAGCAATTAGTTGAGCTTGTGAAGCTAGTGACTGTGCGGAGCGGCATTTCACCTGCCCCAGGCCCAGAGCGCTAATGTACAAGAGGGAAAGGGAGAGATCGATTTAACGTGGTCATGCGGTTCCGAGAGGTGGAATAAAAGGGAATTAAGATTGAGACATTTATCACTCAAGATCATGCAATTTCCTGAGAACACACAGGCACCCTGTATGTGCAGTTCTAAGGCTGTGAGTAATCCCCTGCTACTGACTTTGATCTTTTCTGCTGGTTTGTATTTGCTTGTCAGAGAGCATATACGCACCACAGACAGCTTAATGGCAGACGCTCTGCTGTGCTCTGACATACTGTGAAGCTCTTTTAGTTCAAGACTAAGTCTGAACTAACACACCTTCTGAATGTATCTCATCAGCATGAGTTTAATATCAGGAAAACTGTAACTACACAGCTCTGGTCAGCTCAGAGCGGGCAGGCTCACATGCATCAGTGCTTGTTTAGATGAGAATTGTTGGTGTGATTCAGGCTAACAGGAACAGATATTCAAGCTGGCTGTGTAGAACCAGCTGGTTAACAGAGACCATTTTTTTAAACCTGGCTTCCCAGGGAAGTGAGACTTACACTGTCTGTCCATCTCTCAGTTGCACCAGCAAACTGTGAATTTGTCATTTAACTTTGGGTGAATCTGGCAGAAACAGAGGTCTTATGATAAAAGGCTTCTGCAAGCCTTGTGATAACAAAACCAAAAAAAAAATCATATCAAGAGAAGCAGAAGAAAGAGACCAAACAGTACCTTCAGTATGGCCAAGGTTGATAATTTGTGACTGTCAGACACCCTTTCAGACGTTTCTGAATGTGTACAACAGAGAATCCAAAGCATGCACACTGCACAAAATTAGAAATATATGCACAGTAATAACTGCATTTTCAAATACCTTGTGAGCTTCCTTCAGATAAGCAGATTGATACTTCATCATTCCTATCATTATCATCCCCCACTTCAGTAGCAGTTTCCTCTCCTGGATTAAGTGCTGATTTAGAAACAAACTCAGATTGATCAGAGAAATCAGCAGGACCTCCTCTAGGGGGTGGGACCTCAATCCCCATTAAACGGTATTTCCGTCTTCGATTCCCAATCCAAGTCTTGTAAGAGAAATAAACATGAATGATATCAGAAACTATAACAAAAGCAACAGGCCCACAACCAAGTGAAATTAGCACATCTATACTATAGGAACAGGAGCGTAGCCAGTAATTGAAGGGAGGTGATTATTCCCCCGTATTTGACTCTCATGAGGCTGCTTCCCAGCATACTGTCCAGGCTCAGTCCTCCAATTCAAGGGAAAAGGGAAGGTGCACAGCAAAAGGAAAAGAAGCAATAGTCACAAGTCGCAGCAAGAGAAGCTCTGACTGGAATTAAGAAAAAAGAAAAAATAATGCTTCACAGTGAGGCACTGGAACAGTTTGTCCATAGAATTCTTGGCATCTCCAACCTTAGAGGTACTCAACGTTTTACTGGACAACATCCTGAGAAACCTGACCTAACTCTGAAGTCAATCCTCCTCTAAATAAAGAGTAGCACTGGGTGACCTTGTAAGGTCCCTCCCCACCTAAATTATTCAACAAATTTAACATAAGATCTTCGATCCAGGTTCTCCCACTTCGCAACTTCCATGAGGGGACTAAAGCATCCAGTGATCCAAACAGCCCTCCTGTTCTAGGATATTTTACAGCACGGAAGAAATTGTCCAAGGTGGTAGCTCTACATCACTACACTTTGATGACAGAACATAGCAGAATTTGGCTCAGAGCAATATTATCCTTCAGTTGTCTTTGGTTGGAAGACAAGTCTTTAAGAAACATTGCTTGCAGTTAAGGTATATAAGAGTATACTGTAAACAGTGGTGAGAGATAAAACAGGTCCAGAACCAAGGAACTTGGAAAACCATTCATGATCAGATGGTATGGCTGCTTTAAGTTCATTTTACATCAATAAAACTGGCAGTCTCAAAAAAGAAAAAAAAAAATCAAATTCAAAATTCTGCAAGTGTATCTGTATAATTGTTATTAATTTGCTTTCTCTGATAAAGAAAAGAATACACTAAAAATTATTAAAAACTCAAAATAGACTTTAACATGATGTAATAAGAATTGTCCGTAACTCCTCACCTCTTACTCTTTCCCTTCCTTTGCATTACTCGGGCTTTTGACTTCTCATCCAATCTCATTTCTACTTAACAGCTCTTGTTCCCAGACACTTAGTTCCATCCAAGTAAGTTCTCCACTGGCATTCAAAATCCCTCCTCAGAGTCAGCAATCAATGTCTCTGCCAACTGCTAACTCCCAGTCTTCTTGACTTGGCTCTCTCCCTCCTCCACACCATCTACAACACAGTCGGGGCAGTGCTGACAGCGCTAGTGGGACCATCTTCATTGTGCAGTGCTGGAATTTCTGGATTGCTAAAATTACAGGTATCTCCATTTATCTAAACTACCTCTAGAAAGCATAGGCAGTTCCTACTTTTGAAAACATATGATCATGGCGTGGCAAAATGCACATCCCTTCCATAAGGTCTACGTTCCAACAGAGTTTACCAACCACGTTAAAATAATACAGGATTTTTTTCTTTAAAGATACACTAAACAACATTACTCTGTCTTTATTTCAGAAATACCTGCACTGTTCCTCTTCCCCATCACACTTTCTTTAGCTACAGTTCTGATAGCATGAAAAAGTTCAGTAAAAAAGGTTTTATTTATACTACCTTGATTATCAAATAGAAAAATTAAGAAACATTGACAGCAGTCCCAACTATTAAAATGGTTTCATGCTGTGCCAGCTGAGTTTTTTTTAATTAGCTAAAAGATGACATGCTTAACACTATTTTTGGCAAATCATTTTTGTTGGGTGATATTCGCTTTCCCAGCTTATTGATTTTCCTCTTTGAAGAATGCAAACGAGAAAGCTACCTAGATATTTCTGTACATTACATAGTCTGGGAAGAAAAAAAAAAAAAAAAAAAAAAGAAAAAAGTATCCCCTTCCAGATCTATTTCTCTTTTTTTCCAAACACTGTATTGCCATTCTTTAAGTTTCCTCATAATCTTATGATGGTAATAAATAGTGCTAACAACTGCAAAATTTAAAAGCAAATCTACTTCTTTTTTCTAAAAAAATTCAGCAAAAAACTGAGTCACTTGGGAAAGGAAGATCTTACTTGTCTTTTTACATACCCTTCAAGGCAGAAAATCTTTCATTGAACATACTGAACATGTCATAGAAGATATTTTTATAGTGTCTCAAATTAAAATGGGAAATAAAAGCAAAAAGCTTCCTTATCCTGCATGCTGCATTTAACAGTGAATATTCTGGAGCAGTAAAATGAAGAATGTAAAAGCAGACTAGCATTTCTATGTAGGAAAGCATGTAATAATTCTAATTATATCCCTAAAACATTATCTCCTTAAGAACTTCAAACAAGATCTGTAAAGTGCACGTGATCAGACCCCTTAAGCCTACTTACTGCAGCCAGCAATGAACTCAGCAGCAACTCCCTCAGCTTACAGGGAACAGATGACCAGCAAGAGTTAGGGCAGAAAAGCGAGCGGGCAGGCAGACGGAGCCAGCATATGCCTGCCCTCAGGCTGCCTATAAGTAAGTGGACTGGCAGGGAGCCACTTGAGAAGCGTGATTACAGCTCTCCAGATATCGAGGTTAGGGTGTCAACATGCTAGAAAGATTCTAGCTTGGAACCTTCAGAAATCACACTTAATTGAAAAAGTGAAGATGGGATATTCTGAGTTGTTTTTCCACTGTGTCTTGATCCTAAACTGGATCTAGATTAGGCCTAGAGCCCCCAACAAGAAGAGCGTTCGTCAGCTGTGAAGAATGAGTGGCCTTTCTGCTGCAACTGCGTGATGTTGTTGCTAAACTCAGACTGAAGCACTACCTTCCACAATCCAGCCTTAATCTGATGAGCTGCTGGGAAACAGCAGGGGGTGTCTTTAGCCTGTGGTGGGTGCCTAGGAGTAGCTTTTGACCTTTTATGAATGAAAGCTTTATGTTCTATTAAAAAGAGTCATGCATTTTCCTTATATTTCTCACAAATTTTTGAGGAGTTTGATAATTGTCATCCGACTTTCTCAACCATCTAGTGTCTTGCTGTCAAGGCAGCTATTCTGCTTTCAGACACTATTTTGGTATGGATGAATAAAATTAGTAAAGAGAAATATAAAAATGTGTAACTCCCCCCATACTCACTCCCATAGTGGCAAACATTATCTTTCCTTGTACTGGAAAGCACATTTGACACTGTCTTTGTACTGGAGATCTTTCAGGCCATTATGAGTCACAAGGATCAATCATTTGTATGTCTGGAATGGCAAAAAACATGGACATGGACAAAGCAGGAATTCCCTTTTTAAAAAATCTATTAAAAAAGGGAAAAATGAGGACATGTATTTAATTGTATTAAAACTTGTGATATTATATGCATATATAAATATTTTACAGTTATCTATGTATATATTTATATAAAACTATATTATTTACAATATAGTTTTATTTTGTGGGTGTATTATTTGATGTATATATATTTCATTGGTTTTGTGTATATATATACTTATTACTACTTCACATATACTACATTTATTTTATTTACATCACAAATGGAGAAAGAGCTGCTAGCTGCACGCTGCCTAGAACTGAAGGTACAGTGAAACGCAAAGGCAGCAAAGTAGTGAAAGCAGGAAGCTTTTTCCAGAAGCATCCTGAGTCCAACTCCTGTTGGCTGAGCCTGCAGTGGAGGGTAGAGCTGCTGTCGTTCACTCATGCCTCACAGCTGACTGCGTCGTTGCCGAGTCCTGACTCACGAGAAGGAGACGATGCCGCACACTTACCTCCAGACCTCAGTGCTTCCTACCGAAGCAAACGCAGGTTGGCAGGTAAGGAGAGACACGATACGATGTGCCTATATAGATCCCAAAACAAACTTAGGACAGATCCTCTAGAGCACATGATGGAAAATACCTGTCCTACAGCTGGGACACACACAACATGCCTTAGAGAAAAGACAACAGGAGTCACTGAAGATCACGCAGGTGCTGTAGCATTAATTCATCCCTTACAAACAAAAATCATAATTCAGCATGGTGAAGGACCAACCTCCATCTAATTCTTGCTATAGTTCTCAAGTCTGCCATATAGAGGAACCAGAGGCAGAGTTAAGACAACACTGGTGACAACACTAGTTACTATGAGGAAAAGAAATCTTTTTGTTCATTCGCGTGTGCATGTTCTAAAATAGGTTACGCCAGAGAGTCTTAGGGAGTTGATTAGAGCCTAGTACATCTGCCCTGAAGACAAAAGCACTTCCAGCAGATGCTATTGAAAGATGTGTACAGAACTCCATACTGTCATCCTGTGCGTGCCAATAAGGATGTTCTTAAGGGAACAAACTAAGGGAGGTGAAGCATGAGTGTCAGTATTACTGTCCTATGAATAAGGTATTTCATATGCAGGAATCCATTTTGAGATGCTGTCAGTGGAAACAGCTTCACCTTCCAGAAAGCAAACTGAAGAGCTTGGAAAATATAGAGCAGCTTTATTCTCTACAGAGAAAAGAGTAATTCTTTTCGGCCTCCAAAAGCACAATTTATTTTTTTATAATTCATATGGGCTCAGGAAAGCAAGCAAGTAAATAATCGAATTAGCGTTCAATACTGGAAGTAGCTTTGGTACCATTTTGATATACTAACCCAAGAGAGATCTCCCCAAAAGAAGAGTTTCAAGTAAGGGCTCCTAGTTCCACTTTTGTAGCAACGTCAGAATTTTAAGAAAGAGGTGGAAAAAAAAGGATGAAGGCTGAAAGGACTAGTCACAATTGTCACACCTGTTAAGAGGGAAAGGAAGACTCTAATCACGTTTTTGTACTGACTGCAAAGACAGTCAGACTATTTTTTGAAGAATGGAAACACTCTGCGCACATGAGACACCCACAGTTTGAGAGTGATGATGTAGGTCTGGTAATTGGGAACACAGTGGCAACAACTGGTGCTGTACCAAACTTCCTGACTTCTGGAACAGATGATGGGGAGTGGTTCTCAGGAATCGGGTTATCCACACCAAACCTGTACTTTCTAAAGCAGTCCTTCCTCAATGACACCTATACAGACCATCAAACTGAAGCGACCGAGAATTCTCCACAGTACCCTTTGCCCTCTGTCACAGCTCAACCTGGCCTCAAGACAGTCTCGTAATATATTTTTTTCCTACTTTTGAGCATTTTCTTTCATATGTCTACAATGATTTTTTTCCTATAAGCATTAACGAGAAATATTTTCCCTGTATCTTTAGAAAGGCTTTTTTTGTGTTTCTTAATAGCAATATAAATAGCACTTTTCAGTCTTCTAGGATATCCCTAAACAACATAACACTTTTACTTAAAATCTTACTCAAAGCTAAAGAGAATGTCAAATGGCTCGTAGTGCTACTCCTGCTGCTGATCAATAAGACTCTTACCTGAGGGCTTTTTTCTATATATAGACTGCAGAAGGAGCAAGAGAGCACTTCCCAACGTGGTCATTCATTATGTAATACATGAAATCTATTTCAAGCTTCCTCATGAAATTTTTAAAGGCTTTCATCTGTCCTATTTTTGCTTCTGCGACAAGATAGGGGAAGACTCTGGATTTCTTACCCGCACTATTTCACAGTCAACATTTAATTCTGCAGCCACAGCTTCAATTTTCTCTCTGCAGACTGAGCCCAGGCTGGTCATACCATTGTCCCAGTATTTCTTTAGGGTAGCTAAATCTCGGTCACTAAATTGTGTGCGGTCCTGTAACTGTAAGATAAAAAAAAATACTGTTAGATGAAAAAAAAAATTCTGCTTATGCTGTTCATTTGATTTCCAGAGGTCTTGCATACAGTAAGACACACGTTATACTGTCTCCATGGCTTTTCTTCTCTTTTAACTCTCCCTTAAGAATTATTTTTTTTTAGTTTGTTTTTTTATCCAGGGCAGTACAGAGTTCCCTGGGATTTGCTTTAAAGGCAATGGCAGTGCTAATGCAAATTTAAAAGCACTTCAGCTTTGTTTCAACTCCACCTGATTTTTTTAATTTGTTTTATCTCATTCTGTAAGGCTTTACTGAAAATAACTGTCTTCCCCTTGTGCTGTTTACTCTCTCCACCCAATTTATGCAAATTATTCCTTAAGGCTTTTCAAGTTTCTCACCCTCCCCCACCCAAAGTTCTTTTATCTTACTGCAAACTACAATACATGCATAATTCAAAGGATTCTGAGTTCCTAAAGGGAATACTTTAATGTTTATTTGGTAAGCTTCAGAGTTTAAATTGGTTCCACTGTTTATTTGCGAGTTCCCTAACTCTTTGTGTATATTTATCAAAATATGTGATAGTGGATTACTGATATAAGGAGTAACACTGAGAAACAAATCCTAGGCATCCTACCGCTTCTTGAACTGTTGTGGGCATACACTATCATTCAAACTTACAAGCTTTATCAGAAGTTTTTAGCTCAGAATTTGAACTAAAATCTACAGTTTCTTTATACCAGCCCATGTTTGCGATCTCTCCTGCTATTAGGAGTACATAAATGAAATAATAAAGTCTGCACTAGTAAATTGTAGCCACGTGCCGAATTTGTCATTGTCATTATTTCAACAGTTGAATTTTGTAAGACAATCATTATTTCAATATCTGAAATCTGAGTTTGCTCATTTAAAAACTGTTAAAAGTTAGAATGAAATAACTTTAAAATAGAATAAAAAGAAATTTTGCAGAACTAGAATCATTTGACAATCTTGTACAGTTATCAGCTTCAATTTCTGCTAATCTTCAGAATATGGTAATCCTTGCGATTTTCTTCTTTTAAAAATTACTATTTCTCAAAACGTTAGAAGCACTTGAGTCTCCTTAATAGATGAATATAAAATAGTGGTATCAAAACCTTGTCTCCTGAAAATTATCCCAGGTGGTCCAGGAAAAAAAAACAAACAACAGAACTGTTGTAGACAAATATGGTCCATTATTAACTGCTACTAGGCACTGAGATATTTTCTTGGCAGAATCAGAGAAGCTGTTTTCACCCTGCCCATCCATTAGCCGGGATCGCAGGATGCGAGGAGGTCCTCGTGGGCACACCACCCATGCCGCCAGCGAGCGGCTCTCCTCTGCTCCTGCTCAGGAGATGCACTCCCAGATGGCACGCTGCAGTCTATTTTAATCTAAAAGGAATCCAGCTGGCATGTTTCGAGGCTGCTCTAGGATGAGAGGCAAAGTGCAGTAAGTGGCCTTCACCTCCAGAGCACCCTTCTGATCAAAGCCAAATCCCTGGTGCCCATCCACCCGTAGCAGATGCAGGTCTTCCTGCACGCCTGACCTGAGCTCCTCCTCCCTACAAGCCATTTTCAAAGAACAAAAGTAGAGTTATCTCCTGAATCACTGCAGCCGTTATCTCCTTTTATAGCTGTTGGAAAAATAGATTGTAACTTCTGAAAGTGATGGGAAGAGCTCTTTCTCGTTCTGCAGTCGGGGAGAGGCAGCCAAGTGCTGAGGAGAGGGAAGGCAGACAGGAGCGTGGCAGCAACACTCAAACTACACGGAGAAACAAGTCACTCTGGCCTGTCCTGCTTTCCTGAATGCACAGGTAGCTCAGGGCAACTTCACCTTCTAAAGTATACCAAGCATTTTAAAACATAACTAACTACGTAACATTCGCTGTTGGTTTTGGGAGAGTTCACTCTGACAACACTGCTGCAACAATCCACCACTCACACAGCTTACTGCGATCCGTACTTGCCAGGAAAATAAAATAGAAAGTTTCTTCATATTCAATATGCATAGCTTAAAGAAACAGCCCTGGAACATGCTGTGGAAATTCCGCCTCCCCAGCAGAGGGGTGAAAAGAGAGAAGCAAAAGGCAATCCGTCTCATATTCCTTCATCTGTAAGGAAGCGGCCCCAGTTAGTGCTGTCTTCTCTCCCCGAATTTGTTGCAATGGCCAAATGAGAACAAAACCCAAAGAAAGTAGAGCTGGTGTTGGAGTAAGTTCAGATATTTTCTGCTTGCCACATGATTTTCTAGTCATCTCAGAAAATGCTCCTTCTACTGAAACAATATAGGGCAAGAATACTTGCTAACAGAAAAGCCGTATATTTGTGATATGCAAATGGCCCCCACGTTAGACAAAAGACATGCAATAACTGACTGTAGAGTTACCAAAGGGATGGTGCTGTGGGAAGGGTGCAGGGGCTGCTCAGCTTTTACTTACTAAATACAAGGATTTTTAGTGGAGCAAGCAGTGTTCACCAGAACCACGGGGCCTTGAAAAATTTTACTTAAAAAGGCGGTGTCATATCTTTTCCATTTCAGGTGGATGTATATTAATTCTGATGATCTACTACAAGTGTTTTAATAAGATTCTTAGTAGATAAAACACTGTTCACTGGTTTTCACCTCACAGCTGCTATATAATTTTGCTACAAGACCAGGATTGTAGAGTCAGTCTCAACATCTTAGATCAAAGTAGATGTTTTAAAATTATGGGAACTCTCTGCAGCTACATTCCCAAAGTTGTCTTTTGCAGACACTTACTCTGGAAATGGAGAGGTCGGAAAGAAAAAAAAAAAGATAACTTAAAGCTTTTGCTTTACCTCGTCAAAAATGATCCCTAGTGTTTCAGGTGACAATATGTATTTCTGCTTTTTTGTTGCTGTTGCAGTTAGTGCCACTCCAGGTACTTTATCCTTTCACTCGTTCCTGAAGAGCTCGTGCAGCAGCACATGAATCACACTGACAGCAATTGCAGGTCAGAGAAGGAAATGGAGAACAAGTTTTTCCAGTCAACTGATATGAAAGAAAAAACAAAACCCCCACAACACTCACCACATGAAAGAGTCTGGAAAACAGGAACAAAACTGAGGGGAAAAACAAGCGTGTGTAAACAGAGGACTGTATGAAAAGTCAGGTCCCCCTCAGGGTTGAGGAGAGCAGCCTTACTGTGGTGCCTGGCTCAGCCACCCTGGCAAACTCAGCGTATTCTCATTCCACTTGAACGTTTCTACTTTCGAGTCCGTATCTCATTTTTGCCATTTTTCCCAACAAGATCAGCACTCAGTAACCTACTAAACACAGCCAAGCAGGTAGGAACTGAGCCTCTGAAAAGCTAGAAGCACTGTCTTCAGGAAGGTACATGTTGGCAGCATAAGCGATGAGTGTAATACAGCTGGCTGGTCTTTGCAGCAACGAAAGACAGAATCTTATCAGGTTACTGGACTTGAAATTTTACCATTGCCCCCCCCAAAAAGATTCTCGACATTGAAGGGCTGTGATTCACAAAGGAGTTGCTAAGAGGGTGGCAGGTCACTGGATATTAAGTGACCCGCAGGAGCGGTGTGCCGGCACACTTGCGCACAGTGAGTGTGAGCCCTTCACGCCAGCCCAGAGAGCGCAAAGGGAGATCATTGGCTTACTCCACTCTCGACTGCTGTGCCTCTGTAACGGGATCAGTCCCAACCCTTACACTCACTAGATGGACAAACTTTAGATCCAGACTAACTCACCTTTGTGTAACGGATGGTGCCATATGCCTTTTCATGAATTTCTTAGGGAAATCACAAATTACATTCAATTACAGGATCATCCCCTTGGCATAGATTATACGTAAGTTGACTCCTACATTATAAGCGGCTCAAAAATGACATAATGCTTTTACAAAAGTCAATGACTTCTGTGAGAAAATAAGGCGTAGAATTTCTGCACTGAACACCATCGATTTAGTTAATGACTGCCTCATGCTTAGTATCATCACAGAAACCGAGGAAACAAGAGAAAAACCCCCCAGTCCTACAAATATCGTTACATTGATGGTTATGCACCAGTTAGCATAGGAAAAAAATAACAAAAGATAATACTGAAAAGCATTGTATTTAGCACAACACTTCCCATAGCTGAAGACAAGTCAGTAAGTCGGTTTATATTTTTACTTCATTATAACAACCATTATGAATACAGCTCTCCTTTCCTTTTCTTCAGATCCCTTGCTTGCTGTTTCGAGGCCGGCTTTACCTTCGGCAGTATTAACTATTTGCTGAATGCTTTACATTTACCAGCTCTGTTGTCCACAGTTTGAAAAGCAGCGAGCAGCTTCTTCCAGCAGAAAATAGACTATCAACTCACACTGAAAAGCAATCCTTGTGTGCAAATTGAATCAGCAGTTCTGCCGAGCGCAGGGTTAAACCCTGCTTATCCCTTGACCTCTCAAGTGTAATAACAACATTCTTATAAGAGATGACCCAGTTTATTATAGACATTCCTGGCACTTTGCCGAGCCCCTCATACTACCCACTGTGCATGCAGTATTTGTGGTGCAAATCTAGTGTCTATAATTGGTATGAATAATTGCATTGCAGTGGAGTGTCCTTATCCTGCCTTTTATTAGAGCCTGCTTTTTTACATCAGTTTTTATGCATCAGTTGAAAATGTTTCAGGCCACATGCACAAAAGCTATACACAATCTTCAGCTTAGTAATAAAAAATGAAAGAACTAGAGCTTTAATATAACAACTATTGCATTTATGCCGCACCTGAGCACGGTATGTTGTTAACAAAAGTTATGTTTATTTAAATTGCAGTGAAATCATATTCAATCAACAGTTCAGTTCTGATGCTCTGTGATGAAATGTTCTAAGGTAATGGTTATTTCTAGCAAACAAATCTCTCGCAACAAATTTTAGTCACTACTGCTCAGAAACTCTACCACGGAGAAACAGCAAGCAATCTCACAGAGCAATACTTTTTTGGTATGTTTTAGAGGTTCTTTAAAGTTTAGTAAAAAGTAGAATAGGACACTTACCTCCAATGCTCGCTAGCAATCCCAGTATCTTATAAATTGGAGGCACTTCCTACTTTAAGTTACTCTAAATAAATACGTCCAATCTCCTTTCGAGCCCATCTAAGGCTAGCTTCATTAGATACCCACTCTTATACTGGAACAAATGAGTGCCTATTCGCTTCTCCACACTTGTCATGTTTTTAAAGCCCTCCATCACACTCCTCCACTCCCTCCCAGTTATCTCTTTTCAGGTCTGAAGAGATATAGCCCATTTGTTTGTTCACTATATGGCCGTTCTGTACCTTTGATCACTGTCACTGCTTCTCTGTTTTATTTTGGGAGGAATGGTAAGATCAGAAGAAGTGCACACAGCATTCAAGGTATGAACAAATCTTGGATTTTTTTATAGAAGCATAGTGTTATTTTGTTTTGTTCCCCAGTCCTAATGATGCCAGTATTCATCTCTGAACTTTGCATTACTTAATGTCTAACTGATTTATTTTTTTTGGAGGATTATCAATTCACATCTCAAGATCTTATTTCTACATAATGATAGTTATTCCTGAATCAACAAATCATTCTCATATGCTCCCTCTTTCCCATCTGCACCATTTAATATTACTGTAACTCTTCAGTTTATTATTTCTTGATAAGCACCCATGACAAGATACCTTCAATCTTCTTACGACAAAGAAATGTACCTGAAGGCTCGTCGCAAAGCAGATTGCTAGGAGTGAGTTGCTACTGCCAGCTTCCTTCAGGCAAAAAGGTGTCTGAAAATGGACTGCAAAGCAAATGGCATCTGAAGACACCCTTAAACTATTACTGCTAACATACTATTAGTGCAAAAACTGTTAAGATTTTTTGTTAGTGTTAAAAACTGTTAAGAGAATTTTTGCATCTTATCCCACTGGTTGGGTAAGCTTGAAGTTTGCTCTGATAGAAGGACTGATAAATATTTCATAGTACCATAGCTTGAAAAGAGCTGCAACTGCTTCAACACTCAGCCAGAGTTACATATATTCTGTTAATATGTGTTTCTAAACTGAACACAGCTAAGAAGAAAAAAAAGGGAAAAAAGAAAAAAAAAGAGGTATCAGTGCAATAGACTAGTCTAGCCAAAAAATTACCCTCTAAACTCCAGCCATCTCACTCCATAATTTCCAAAACCAACCTCCAATCCATACAAACTGACAACTTACTCTTCTACTTGACATTTTGAACTAGTTTGTTAAATAGTGAGCATTCAGCCTTCAAGTAAACTGAGTTTTAGACAGTAATTACCACGATTCTTAGTTAATCTACTAACGTCTTCCTCATACTTGACTAGAAAATCTGCTTTTCCAGTTCCTGGCCAGATATGACATTCTTTCCAGCCTGCTGGATCACAGCATACAATAAGCTTAAGTGATCTGTGGAACTCAGATGCAGCATGCCCTATAATCAGAACATGTATTTTGTCTGGAACTATGGTAGACTTGCCTTCCCTTTGCATTAACTGAAGGATTGCTGCTGGGAGTAGCAAAGAGCTGCTGTTCACAGCAAGACTGTCATGACATGTTATGCATGTTACTATCACCTAATGTAAACATTAACAAAGTTAAGTACCTTGAGCTATCCTGTGAAATATTTCATAGGAGGAGGAAAACCATTAACTGGTTATCCAAATGACACAGAAGAACAGGTATGAACAAGGACAGCATTCACAATTCAGCCCTGTGGAGATCTTCAGGTTGGCTTGTCAGTCTCTTTTGCTGAAAACTCTGACTATCTTACTCAGACATGCTGTCACCAACTTGACTAAAATACAGTTTTCTTCCTTCTGCCCTTCTAGGAGAGGAGAGGAATGTGAACGGGTGAAGAGAACTTCACAAGTTAATATTGGTATAGTTTTAAAACATAAGGTAGCTTTAATCCCTATGGGCGCTCATTGTACTTTAAAAGCTGCTCTAAAACATCATTTTCTCCAGCGCACGTAGGCTTACTGTGGCAGCAGAGAGTTTTTGTGAGATTTTTAGATACAGTCCAACAAGGTATTTTCTTTAGTAGTCATACTGATCTAACTGCCCCACCTAGTCTCCTCCACACAATCCAGCTGTCTTCCCCACAGAGAGACGAGTACAACTGGTGGCAGGTCTCACACTGACCTGGAGTTAGACCAGCTCCTTTACCTGATGCAAAGTGTGTCTACTGTACGCTTTCTGTGACTGGCAGGAATATGAGGGGAACACTTTAAATAAAATTCTGGAGATAGTAGCATTAAATAGGCAATGTTGAAAGAACAATTTAAAAATAAAAATCTAGCGCAGGAATCCTCCACTTATTTCAGATATTTTTTCCCCAAATATACATGCCAAACTGAGAGGCCAGAGACTTCAAGCTGAAGCTCTACGCAGACTCAGCTAACCCTCCTACGGTAGAGGTTCCACAAAAGGGCAGAAGTACACTATTCGGGAAGGTATGAAAGCCCTCGCTGCAATGCAGCGTTGCTCCAGGTAGGGGAAAAATACAAGACCAGCTTCCCTGTGAGTTTCTCCACTGAGGGCAGGGTTCCCTTGAAACCTCACATGAACTAGCCCAGACAACTGAAAATAAAATCTCACCCAAAATACATACCTACCTACATACCGTGTGATTTACTATGCCTGCTTCTGAAGGGTGATGGGCAGAAATAATTCTGAGACCTTAATCTGCTGTCTTAATGACTTTGTGTTTCAGACTTTATAAAGTCTTTACTAAGACCACTAGAACTACTTCTAATTAGAAATTTAAAAAAAGAAAAGAAAAAGAAGCAAAACAAAACCCCAACTCTCCTCCCAAAATAAAACTTCTCAACTAAGCCAGGCACAGCTTACCTAGAATCAACACTTATCTGCCAAGTTTTTCATAGTTAGCTTACTAAGGATCTACCATAAATACTAATCATTCTGCTAAGACATCAGATGACACATGACTTAAGCACAGTTAGTACACTCTAAATTTAAATGCAAAGACAAAAGTGAAGATATTTTCTTCCTTTTAATTCTCTTTAACCAGTATCTTCATTGCTATTTTTGAATCCTTGTTAATCCTTTCACCACACTGTGAAAAACGAAAAATCAATGCATTTGTAAAGGCCGATGCATCGCACATGCACCATGACAGACTACAGAACTCTCTGATTTCCAAAGACATTATCATGAATAACTGAGAGGGTGATATTTCTAGACTAATATTCATTAGGAGTCAGGATTACGTCATTTTACAGCATAGCTGAGCAGACTAGAAAGAGTTTCTGCAGAACTGCACGGTTTTTATTTCTCTCTTGATGCAGTTGAAGGACAGGGCAAGGAAAACAAAACATCAAGGCAAAAGATTAAAAATTCAGAGCATCTAAAAGACGATCTTCTCCATTTGAAACAAAATACAGATTAGCCTTTTTACTGTTTGAATGGCAGTAATTGCTATAATCGCAGTTTTACAACTCTATCCATTCTATTTCTGTTCCCTCACACTCTTTCTTCAAAAGAATTTCACATTTGAAACTGAAGTTTCCTAGGAAGTAGGAGTTTTTTTTCTCTCTTGTTGTCTTACACCTGTGCATATACAGCAGTTTTAGAATGCCAGCTCCTGAACTTGTCTCCTTAAGAAGGCTAATTATGCATTCAAACTCAAGAAATTTGAGTTTGTTCCACCCACAAATCTGGGAACAGATGCATCAAACTGGACTGTATTAGCTAACGGGTTTTATGCATTTTATTGATTTTAAAACATACAGGAGAAAAGGTCTAAGGAAAAAGAATTCCCTAATAAACATCCTTAATAAACAGGCACTTCCACATCCTTGAAGGTTTTAAACTTATCACAAAAATTTCTTCTATAGCTCGCGTCAGGTATCTCACCTGACCACCACGACTCAACCACCTACCCAGTGCTGGAAAGTAGGTGACAGCAGCATCATGTCCCCACTCTCTTCATTGCTCCCAGCCACATGCTCCTGCTGCCCACTTTGAGCTGGCTCTGGCACTCATCTGATCCCTACGTTCACAACCCATTAAAGACAGCAGAAAGACAAACTCGGCAGAGGAATATGTATCTGACAGGTCAGACACTTGACCTGGATTACCTTGCAATTAGATACTAGCACCAGTGCTATGGATGGGGTGGCAGTGCACCAGTACAGAGAGCGAGGGAAAAACCTCCCCTTTTCAACAGGGCTGTGCTGTGAAACCAGCTCAAAGTGAAACTGTACTCTAGGACGCTCACCAGCTGCTTGCTGTTTTAGAAGATCATTAAGTGATAGAGGGAAGGTGTCTTCCAGAAAAGGGCTACATTTAAAAAAGCCTACTCAAGAGAACTAGGACTTAGGGAAAGGAAGAAAGAGGGGGGGGAAGGGGGAGGAAGGGGAAGATGGCATGAGCAACAACAGGACTTGTATAAAAGTACTGGTTCCTCAGAGATGCTCTTATAAAAGTGCTCTATATATAAACAGAAATAAGTGATACTACCAAAGCCTGCAGAAACTAGAAGTGTGTAACAGTTGAGACCTAGCAAAAGTCTGAGAAAAAAAACCCACGATTGACGTGATAGTCCTTAGATTCCTACTTATACATGAAACACTATCAAACTCACACCTTTGGAAGACTACACAGAAGAACTGAAAATCATAAAAAAAGGAAAAGTACTGGGTATTGCAGGGAGGAGAAGGCAAGGAAAGGTTCTTCCACCACCTAGACATCGTTGCCAAAGCAGCACACATTGACAGTGTTTGGGGGGTTTGATGGAATAAGTCTGGTTATCATGACAGCCATCTCCCTAGCTACTGCCTCTGATACAGCTGGACTAATACGTAACAGCCTCTAGAAAGCTTAGTTGTACCATCCGATCTGCAGATTTAGGGTGTATTTTCATGGTACGCCAGCAGAATTGAGGTGTTCTTCGCAGAGAAGCTATCAGACTACTCTTGAGTGGAAATGCTGTACAGTAATCGAACAAAAGAGTTGGAGAGAGGTATTTTCCTGACAAAAGCTGTTTCATACCTTGTGTTATGCTTTGGAGTCATTTGTGAATTGAAGACACCAACCTGGCTGATTCTGCCTAATGTAAAATGACATATATGTGGATAAAATTAAATTTGAGAAAGTTACTACAGATAGCATGGACTAATTCTGTGCATGTGCAAAGCAGCTGAAGAGATAGTTATCCTCTTTAGCATTCAGTTGCCTCTCAATTAACCACCACTTCACTTTCATAATTAAAAAAAAACATATTCTGAGCTCTAAACTCTTAGTCCTTATCATTTCAGACATTATATTTCAGCTAATAGCACAATTCATATACTTGATTTAGGATTATGACCTTGACCTGGTTTTAAAGATATCCATCAACATTACAGTGACCGAAGCATTGTATCTGCAGGTAATGTTGGTATTAGTCAATGTATAAAGGAGGAAAAAAAAACAACCCCCAAAAAACCCCCATACCACACAAGCAGAACTGACATTTTAAAGAATACATTTAGATAAACTTTTCCTTCTTTCACTTGACACATTAGATACTTAGAAGGAAATATACTTACTGCTCTTTTTCTGGAACAACCTGTAATCCAAGGCACAGTAAGGTTTCCTGAAATCTGTAGAGGGGAAAAGGGAAACAGAACAGAAAACAACAACATCTTAGGTTGCTATGATAGCTAATACTGAGCAGCTTTCACAAGACCTCAATATTGTGCATTCAATTCTGATAAGAACGTCTTTAAAACAGGTTAGGATTTAAAAGCAAAACAGAGTCCCACTCAGCCTTACTGTTGCAAGACTAAAAATAAAACACTGTTTCTTTAGGGGAGGGTAAGTTAACACAGTGGCAACTGGGGTGTTTCTGTACTTTTGCTATCTCAAAACTTGTAATTCAGAACACCAGTTTTCATCTTCAATCTGTCACAAAACCAGTGAGATTAAGCAGACTGGAGTTAGGCAAGGGCGCAATGTCTGACAGAACTGCCGTCACATGTTTTTCAATTACATCAGTTTCAATTACTTTCAGAAAAAAAAAATACTATCACATTAGTAACTGAAATATTCAATGTCAGATATTAGGGATTTGCATATTAGCAGAAAAACTAAGGAGATGAAGCTGGAGAAGGAAGGGGAGGGGGTATGAAGGCAAGGGTTAGCTGCCTTGATTCCCACTGCTTCTCCATCATTCTCCGTCCAGAGGTCAGACTTCATTAAATAATAATCTTGGACTGTTTCCCCTGGTCATCTGAAACGTGTCATAGCCTGGAATATTTTAGGCTTATTTAGGATTCCATGTTCATCTTCTGCTGCAGACAAGCAATTCTTGAGAGACTAAACATAGCTCTTGTGAGATTAATCAATCTCAAGTCATTATAGGCACTATACATGTGAGGAAGAAAAATCTACGCAATTCTGATGACTATCAAACTACGTTAATAGATTTTGTATTTGGGAAGTGCTCTACTAATGAATCTTGCAGCACGAGCATAATCAAATATAGAATATAGAGTACAGTTTGTCTAGTGTACGAGCATATAAGATGCTTTTATTCTTCAGCCTTTTAGCTGGAAGCGCTTGGAGGTTACCTAAGGTCGGACACTTTCTCATGACAGCACAAGACGGGCTGAGGGCAGCTATAAATGAACACTCTCCCCTCCTAAGGGCAAGTCTACATCAGCTTGGGTGTCTAAAATACTTATTTCGTAGTTGCACACACACGTTTTAGAAATTCTGTATAAACAAGTTACATCTATTACAATTCCATATGGCACACAACAGCATCACACCACAGAATCTGCTGTAAATGTGTTCTCACTATCCACCCAGATGGCTTCTCTTCGCAAATTTAAAGCGGGGCTACAGAAAAAAGTGCTCTTCTATGTGAATAAAGCAATCAGTCTGGCAGAGCATTAACGGTTACTTGGAAGACAATTTCTAACAGGTATGATGCCAAATATAATCAAGTTTACCTCAATATAACTTCTTGAAAGACAACATGCATGGCAGTATTCTAAACTGGCTCTATAAAAAAGGCACAAGGGTTGGGGGTTTTTTTGGGGGGATGGTGGTATCTTTTGAGTGAGATGGATAGTTATCCTGCATCCACAGGTGTAACTCCAGCCCTAGTCCAACTGAATTGGACCATATAGATACCATGAATTGCAAAAATGACAAACTGAAATGCTCGTCTCAGAAAGATATTGTCTCAGAAACAGCAGCTGCTCTGGCAGCTGCTAGAGAGAGTTCAAAGGTACTGCAACACTTGTGTATTGCCAACACTGTACCTTAATTACACTGGCTACACTATATGAGGTCCCTACATAATCTTTTCCCAATTCATCTGTAGATTTACTGTCCCAAATTCAGATACAAACCAAGAGCCCCAACCCAGTCCCGGTTGCTGTGTTGCACTACTTGAGGCCACAGGCAGTGTTTCTGCAGCCTGCTCACAGCCCCACAGGCCCCCACGTTCCTGCAGCTGGAATTATTTCATCCCAGAAATAAAGCGCAGGCAACTCCTGTGACAAAGGTAACTCCACTTCTGTTACGAGTGTCAGGAAACAGAGAAGACCATGTGGCTTGCCCTAGCAAAAAGCTGTGTGGCCCAAAGTTAGCAAGAAAGTCCTCCTCTTGTCTTCAAAAATCTCTAGGGAAGTAAACAAATCACTTTGACACGTTAAAACAAACAAACAAAAAAAAGAGTCCCATTTCCTTAAAGTAAACTTGTATCTCATTCATATAAAGCAGGATCCTTAAAGCAAATCTTAAAAATAAATAAATACATATTATATCTATATCCTATTCTGACATACTGGCTGCAAGGCTTAGGATTTTCCCTTGAAGAAGACAGGGCTAAATTAGATAACTACGCTTCAGTGTGTATCACAAAGTAATTAAAAATACACACACTTTCAACAGTATTTTTGTCCCTGAGGGTTGGGGGGAGGAAACCAAGACTAAATCACAGTTCAGCCTTGAGGACCAACAAGAATAGCCTCTCTAGGTCAATACGCTTAAAGCCAAACTAAGAGAAGTAGGCTGAACAATTTGTTTACTGAAACTGCTCAAGCATTAAAATTGATCACTTTATTAAATTTACGCTTAAGTTACACTAACATGAATTTGATTAATTGAACCAGTAAGGAAGCTATAACTAATTGCTCATTAGACACCACACCAATGTACGACAGTAATTACTTCATCAAAACACAGATCACACAGTCCTGACTTTGAAGAAGCATGTGCTTGGATGTTTAACTACTGCCATAATCATGTAGCTCAGGTTTAATCTATTTTTAAATTTAGGATTTCCCTGAGTTTAAGGATTTTCATTCCTATGCCGATGGATGAATTGGCTAAACTAACTATATACATAAGAACTACACACGTACTTACATCCTGCATAAGTCTATCTGTTACAAAATCTATGTCTCTGGAATTTTTATGTATAAAAATTATTAAGCTATAAGGGGATTATTAAGCTACAAAGAGAGTGTCTACATGAAATAGCAGTCATACTGGACTTACTTAATTTTAAGGGGAGGACTTGGAGGAAGGGGTTAAAATATTGCAGAACCGATGATTTCAACAAAATAGTTATCCGCCTAGCGGGGTACACTATTTGCTACACGTGACTTCGAAGGCAGTAGGTGAAATTTTCTTGTCAACGTGACAAATGACTGTTGGAAGCGTCACTGTCATACTCTAACACCTCTTAAGATACAGAACTTACTTTTGCATTGTTCTGGAACGTGCTAAAAACTCTCAGCAAGGAATGCAGTGTTCCGGAGAAATCAGTACCATCATTTCTCCAACGTACTGGTGGGATCTGGCCCGGCTGTAGGACACTGTTCCTCTGCAGCTTCCACAGGGCCGTGATACTGTATGCCCTGACCCCAAAACTGTTGCCCTCCCTTACAAATTCTCTAATACTGAAGACTGTCATCTCAGAGGCTCACAGCATGAATGCTTACAGCAAGAAGTGAATGAACAGCAAGTTGCCCAATTTTTCCAAGGTTTAAAATTGTGGAAGGGCAAGGGATACCACGGGAAACAGGAGCTCCCTCAATCCAAGGTGCATTCCCAAATCCACAGAACAGGGTCTCTGGGAGACAGGCATGGAAGTCGAACAGGGTACAGATGAGTTCCTTACTTATCAAAAAAAACAGGTATGTTATTATAACATGGGAAAAAAATAAAAACAACCCAGAACAAAGTTACAGAGATCTCCTTGTTCTGATCCATATCACACCACATGGACAGATAAAACATCACCTACTGTGAACCGTTCGAGCTGTTTAAGACTCTGTATCTACCCCCAAAAAATCCCAAATCAAAGTTATTTCAAATTTCATTAAAAATTCAATAAAGTAGTAAGAACTAAGTCTTACTGATACTTTTTCAAGAGTGAAAAAAAGTACCAAGAGCACACAGCTGGAAGTATCAATAATATATTTCACTTCATGAAACTTACGAAAAATTTCCTTAACTGCACTATGCGCTATTGCAGCTTTACCAGCCCTTTATCAAAAAGATGTGCACATCTACAGCTTTTCTTCTCCCATGAAACTGGGATGTCAAAAGTAAACAGCATTTAATGAATTTTATAACTCAAGTAAGAACAGTAATAGCAAATACTGACAGACTGAGAGAAGGGAGAAAAGGAAAGAACAGCTCATCTAAAGTGCTCAGCTTAGAAAAGGCGATAAGAATTGCAGATGTCCCATCTACTTCACAGAATCTAGTTCAGCGTATGTACGCTCCTCAAACCTAAGGTTTCCCAAGAAAAGCAATAATTCTGGTGAAAACTGGTAGTTACTTGGATTCAAAAGCTTTCTTTCAAATGCTCACATGAGATAGGAACAAGTCAGCAAAAAAAATAAATAAAAAACGCTTCACAAAGTATTGTTCCCTATACTAGTGAATAATGCACAAGAAAAGATAGTATGTTGTTTATATGGTTCACTTTCATGATACACTAAAAAGGTAGTTACAGGCAAATGCACAAAGATAACCCACACAGTATCACATCCTGTCAATCTTATTATTTTTACCTCAGTGTCTCTAGACTATGTCATGCCACATGATATAAAAATCCATGAAAAAAAATAAATCAATTTGGATGTTTCCTTTACAACTCTCTCTCCTCTAGTTAAAATAAAAAATAAAAAAAAAATCTAAGTGTGTCAGTGTTGTAGCTTCTTCTGAACATCTTTTAGTTCTTCAATAATCTGCATTTAATATTCTCCTCTCTGTATCACTGAAGGGACACTATTACAGGATAAGAAAATAATGGGATTGAATGTAAAACCATTTTTGAATTAGATGCTGCGGGAGAGGATGAATTGCTCACCTAGTGCCTCCCATCACCTTAACTGGCTTGCAGGAGATCCTAATCCCTAAGAGAAAACAGGTCCAAGAGATTAGCAACTGCACAGGGAGCAGAGGCAGTGCTGATGGAATCGCTACTCCAAGCTGACATTAATAAGGGCAAGCAACTGTACAGCACACAAACGACAGCGCGATCCCATGTTCTGCCCTGTGCTACATGCGAAGTATGTCTACAGAGGAACAACCAAGGGTACCGCTGTGACATGCGCTGGCAAGCCGTGCCAGGACAAGCCAGACTTTAGCACGCATCAGCAGGCATAGGTATGATCCTCTTGTAACCCAAGTTTATATGTTGAATCCATGAAGCCCACACTGATCTTTAATACATGGCTCTCCACTGCTCAGCTATACAGATAAGAGCGCTACCGTACTATAGCCCTACCTGCACTTTTGTTTAAGAAGGAATTACCTCTACTGAAAGATGTAAATAGAGCACAATCTGCAGGACCCATTGCTTACTAGCTACCAACTTTCAAAGAAAACAGTACTTATCTACAACCTTGTCTTCAAGGTTTGAAGACAGACAAATTGACAGATTACCTGGTAATTATTTTGGTTTTGTGACAGCCTCAGTTGACTTGAAGATGTAAAATGAGGAGAAAAGGTACTTCTTGATGGATTAGCACTGCTATATAATGTACTGGATGTTGTATGTAATGAGGTCCGTGCAGGCAAGTGGTAGTCTCTGTTATGGTAGAGAATATTGTCAGGCATGTCCCTGGCATTCACCATGTGTGAACTACAGCTCACGTTTCTTCCTGGCCCAGACAAGGCTGCACTTTGGTTCTCTACTCGAACAGAACTGCTGCTTTCACAGTATCTTGAATAGCTCTGTATTTGTGCTCCCATGGATGCTAGTTCTTCTTCTCTAGCATATTCGTCATCCACATCTCCAGTTTCCATCGCAATGGACAGACAGCTGCCTTCCACTGAGCAATGCTTCTGCGTTGCGCTTCCTCCCACAATTCTTTGAGGTTGATCTGTAACTGCCAGAGAAAACACTTCACGGATTTCCAGATTTTGCGTGCTACAAGAAGGGTCCCTGGTATTAGCCCTTTGTCCAGGGGGCACATGTGATGCAAGAGCCGCATGTTCTGGTTTTTGTAACCTTTGACATCCCACGGGCTCAGCTTTACAGGGTCTGTGGCATATCATGGGTTTCTGAGGTAACACCAACTCTGCGGTCTGGACTGATGAACCACCATAGCTTTTTTTAGTGTGACTATATATGGAGTTTGCAGAATTCAGTACGCTTGTTTGCCTAGATAAAATAATAGTCTTTTCTCCTACTAATAGGGAAGCATTTTTACAATGTGGTACTTGTCGTCCTATAGGGATGTGCTGCTGCTGAAACTCTGTATCGCTTTTTCCTGGTAGCCGTGGAATAGAGGTTTTATGTATTTCTGCCACTGAAGTGTTTGCCTGTTTGGTGGATCCTTGCCTACTGGTTGAACTAGCAGGACTGTATATACCAGTAACTATTACATCGTTATTAGAAGAGGTCCAAGAAGACTGCTGACTTTGGGATCGAGCAATATTTACCACGTTCCTAACTGCTGCTTCTGGAGGTACTGAGGGAGTAGTAGGGACAGTCCCCGGGGGAGTGCCCCCAGATTCTACAGCACTCTTGCTGCTCATCTTCCTTCGTTTATTGCCAACCCACGTCTGCAAACAACAAACAACAATGACAACAAACACAAAACAAAGCATTAAAGAAGCAGAAAAATTAGGCAATTCCATTTTTAAGTAGATCTGATGAAATGTTAAGTGTTCGAGACCTAAGTTTACAGATATGTAAATCATTTACTGATTAGACAGCATCTGAACAATACACGGTGGAAATCCATGCCTCTCATGCTTGGGATTCATACACTAATACACATGAGAACCCCAGTCTCAATTCCAAAGCCGCAGTTTCTCAAAAGTCCTGGGACTGCATCGTGCCTTCTGTCCCAAAGTTACCCTTAAGATTTATTACATTGACACCACTGTGACTAATTCTCCCAACTCAAGTTTTTAATATTTAGCGCTTTGGAATGTAGAACCATCACTCAGGTATGTAGCTAAACTTTTGTAACCAAATAACTGAGAGATACAACCTTCAAAACTGCCTTGAACAGAAACTGCCAATTCTTGAATGTAGATGAGAAGAAAAAGAACTCCTCTATGACACAACTACAAGACAATTTTGTGAAGTATTCAGACTTATGGACTAATTCCTCCCCTGCCAGCTGCACAAATCAAGATCCGACATCAAAATCTGCTTTTGAAAGACACTGATAGACAAGATTGGGACCACTGGGATTTGACTCCAACAGAAGTTTGTTATTATGGACATTTCCAAAAGTCACAATGACAGTATATGACTCTGTGTAAAAGAATAGTAGAGGAAAAAAAATAAAATGCAGGTTCTATGGCAGTTGCGCACAGGTTAAAATGTACTGCTGTTTTAAATACACAGGAAGGCCTGTCCTGCAAGTAACACATTAAGATGTAGCTAAAAACTGAAGGGAAAGCATTAACTTCAGTATTTCAAGACAAAGAAACTCAATCTGGTGGAAGCATCACATCTAACGCTGGAAGTGTAAGTGCCACCTAACTATTCCTGGCAGTTTTCATGATCAGAGAGACAAGACTTGCTCAATTCTTTCACGCTGTATGTCTGTACTGAATGTGAGGGCACAAGCGAGCAGGATACAAGTGCCAAAAAACGAAATACAAGTTTCACATCTGATTATACTGGTTATGAAAAGGATCAGATACCCATATAGAGATACGGTGAAACACTTTTCTGCACCACTCTGGACAGCATCTGCTGCACACCTAAAACCAAACCAAAGCAAGATCTCAACAGTCAGCAACCCAAACCCACTGATATAATCAATAAACTCCCTCACCCCGCAACAAGCAAACTGCACTGAGTACCTATCTTGGGTTTCCATCTCATCGCATGAAAGCAGGAAATCTTTCTTCACATACCAATACCTGCTAAAGAAGTAAACAGATTTCGCTACAGGAGAATACACGTGCCTGCCATACAGAAGTATGCTGAAGCCCCCATTCCATTCCACTAATTTTTGTTGTCAGATTTTACAAAATGCCTAATTTGAGGCATGTACTGCTGCATGGAGTAAAATCTCAGTTACTACTGATAATTTTTTTTTTTCTCAAAAGCAGAAGTCATAGTCACAGATCTCAAGTTACCTTCCTTCGTCGCATAAAACAATATGCAATAAAAAATATAGAAGATCAAATTTATTTTTTCGTAATTTCTGCTCAGTCAGTAAACTTTCAAGATAGAAATCATAATTAGAGACACTGCAATTTTTGGACCAGGAAAAAAAGATTTCATCCCAAACTTTTCCAACTGTACAGAACTAAAACCTGAAGTTTTTCCTCGCAGTTTTCCTGAAAAGAAATGCTTTCAAAGAAATGCAAATAACTTACTAGCACTACTATTCACTTGGGATTAAAGTACAGTTTCATGAGACAGCACAAGTCAGATTTGTCACTGCTGAAAGAGTCCCATTCTCCTGACCATCTCCCCAGCCTCTTACTCCCACCATTTACCCAAAAAAGCACCCACCTGAAGGATGAGTGAGTGCAACTCTCCCAAAAGGCATAAAACTGAATCAGGGAAGAAAAAAAAAAAACAACCAACAAAAAAACCCCAAAACAACAAAAGTTTTGGTAAGGTTAGCAAATTTAACTGGGTTACTCTGACATTGAATAAATATGAGAGATGATCAGCACAAGAAGATGGGTGAGAAAGAATTGCACAGCTGGGAGAAGGGAACGAGTACAAAACCTCCTATTTTTAGCACTGTGAGACATCAGCACTGAGAAGAATTATGTAAAACTATACCCTTAGACTGAAAGGGAAGTTCTACACTGTTACCAGCTTCATAGTCATAGTATTACTTTGGGATGTGACAGAGGAGTCATTAAGGACAAAATATCCTAGGAAAAGGGACACAAATCTTTGTTTCAATCAAATTCCCCAACTAGCAAGTTTTGGGAGCACTTTCATGAGCACTGGAAGCATTACTGAAATTCTTAACTATTATTTAGCAGGAGGAGAAGCTCTGAGAAGAGACAATACCTTGAAAGTCCAGCTGTTAAGAAAATTACCTAGAATTTAAGAGACCCCGATTTTACATTCCCTGTTTGAACAAGGTAGAACTGGAACAGACTGTGACTGTTCCACAATCCAGACAGACACCACAGAGGGACTGTCAGTGGTGCCTGGACATTAGCTCTGACCAGAAGGTCCATCCTAAACCCGAACTTAAAATGTCCTCAGGAAATCTTTCTAGAGGTGTAAAAGAATAACAAAGCTGTAACTCTTCTGATATCTGCTGTTGTGCTGTGGGGAGAACCCCACACCACCTCCCTGATCGCCGCTCCCAGCACTGTGAAAATCAGACTTGGGGCGCTTTTGCGCTTGATAAAATCACATTGTTCACATTTCATGTAAAGACAAAAAGCAACCAGCAGAAGTATGCTAATATTAATGAACGAACCCAGGCCATTGAAGACTGATGTAGCTAGAATACATATCTACTAAATTTGAAGAGGGCCAGGGTTTTTTTCCAAGGAGTAGCTCTACCACATTTCCTAATTTTGAAAGGGAGAACATATTTTTCTGTATTGCAGTAATAAATCTGTAGATTTACATCAAAACATAAATAGGACTTCTATTTTTTTTTCCCCAACATAGGTCACGATTGGAAAGATAGGATGTAGTTCTTTGGGACTAGGCTATAGAAATCCTGTTTCGGGGAAAGAATATATTCATAGAGTTATGATATTTGAATTACAAGAGTTACATTTAGGGAATTCATGTTCCTATTATAGTCATAGCTGCAAGTGCCAGCTGCAACCCAAGTATCAGTCTGCTAGACATTGTGCAAAGAAGTACTAATTCTGTCCAAGAGTTTCATAGGAAAAAAAATAAAAAAGGAAGGGATTAGGAGAGGCAGAAAGGAGGGGTGTAAAGAAGATAAAGCTAAGATCATGCAACAATATCACCTATGCAGGACAGATGCTGGGTTTGTTTTCATTGCACTTCACAAGTAAGACGAAAGTTCAAGTATTGCAAATAAGCGCTCAGTAAGGGAAGAAAACTAAAGGAAGAAGGTCACGATGTATTAATGCAGAAAGGGAAACAGGGGGAAAGGGAAATATGAAGATGAAGAGTGAACGACTGCAAGTAGAGGAGAGACTGGCTGCCTCCTCTAGGTCCTTCAATCAGAATAAAAATAAAAACACAGGCCCCAACTGCATCATCAGCATCCAGATTCCTGTTACAACCCTTTGTCTGTTCCAGGGAGTCTGAATTTCTGGCTTTCAGAACTTCCCACCACCTAGAGCTGAGAAAGTAAGTTTTAATAATTACAGAATATTTTAAGGGAGGGGAATCCGGGTAAGAATTAGGGAGCAGGAGGGGTTGTTACTGTCAATACACCACTGGTACACCACTTAAAAAAACTAGACTAATTTTACTTCTTCCTCTTCAGTGTCCAGCATTGCAGTAACTCCTTGTAGCTCCACTACCGTTGTTATTTTTTCAGCTAATGCTTCATGATTTCTATTTCTGCTGAGACAACAGCCATTTTGTTGTCTAGTGTTTCACAAAAGGATTATTATTTCCCTTCCCATGGAATTCATAGACTTTGGAAGAGCTCCTGTTAGCCTAGTCATACTAGTGACATTCCTCTTTTATAAGAAAAGAATGTACTCACTGTAAATAACTATGAGGGACAATATTTATGATTGTGACATGGAATACAAGCGTGACAGAGTGTGTGAAAAGAAATACTTCCACAATTATTCCCCCAAATACATTAGATTATAGAAATTTGTTGAATTTAAGAATAGTTTCCTAATAACATGACCTTTCTTTGATACAACACATTGCACAAGGTTTCTGTTGGGCAAACTAATTCGCAATTTAATAAAAAAAAACAAAACAAAACCCAAACCAAAACACAACAAAAGACAAACAACAACCCAAAAAAACCCCAAACACACACACAAAATCACTCCTTGTGCAATCCAGGCCCCTGCTAAATACAGCAATCATGTGAAGACATTTCAGCAAAAATAAACTATAAACAGGCTCATTGGATAAAAATGAACATGTCACACACGCATACTGAAGTCTGATTTAGGACAAGTATGAAGTTAGAGACTCCAGTCCTCTACAGATATGTTATGTAAAGAAATGAAAGTGTATAACTTTAACACACAAATTTGGAAGGCCTCAGTACTTACCCTGACTACACTGAAGTCCAGTTTAGTTTCTTGTGCACACTGCAATATGAGCTGAAAGCAATTTTTACTTTGATTTGTCATTCCATTTTCATAATAACGCTGCAATATCCTTTGTTGTTCTACAGTAAATACAGAACGCAGATTCATCTAAAAATAAAAGAAGATACTCTGAAAGTTGGAATAAAAACTGTAATACTTGCAGAATGCACAGGCTCTCATTTATGCTTGTGATAACGCTAAGTGTTGACATGTTTTCTTTACAGAATCCTTTACCAACACTTTAACTTATTTTCAAAAAAAAACCTGTTAGTCAGCAGTAGTGATTCCTTTGCAGCAGACTCAAGTTGAACAGGTGAACTATATGTTTGGAACAACACTGACAGCCTTTCATAAATAAATAAATAATGTATTGCACTGCTAAGTTCAAGAGCCTCTATATTTCAAAGAAAAAGTTTTTCCCTTAAAAAAAATAATAATAAAGGCATTTGGCAAAATAGAGTAACAGCAGTGGCTCCAATAATATTGGCACATCTGTTTCCCCTCCCCTACCAAAAAAAAGGAGACAAAATCTGAGATAAAATGAAGGTGACTGTTCAGCACAAGTAAAAGTTTCCACCACCTCCAACTTCAGCAAATCCTACACCCCCTTACGGCTGGTCATGCTACTCCTCCTGCTGTGCCAGCACCGGCACCTCCCAACTGCAAAGTCACAAAGATCAAGGACGAGAACTGAAGACCAGCTTGGGGGAAAAAAAAAAAACCAAAAAAAGGCTTTAGGAAGTTCTGGTCCAGCCCAACGCAATGCTAATGCTCTAATATTAACATGTTCTAATATTAACACGAAGGAGGGACCACCCAAATCACAGCCTGCATTCAGAAAGGTTCGAGCTACTGTGAAACTGTACCCTCAGGCTAGAAATCAGGCTTTTTAAGAACACTTAAGGGTTGTTTTCCAGGAGTATACACCAACACTGGCTACAGGACCTCAGGATGCATTCCTGCCCCTCTGCTTTGTCCAAAGCGGTGCTCACCCAGAATGGAGAGACCCAGGCTCCTCCCAGGCTAACAGCAACTCTTCAGGTCCTGTTTTCAGCCTGCTGAGCCAGCTCAGGATTGGGTTCCCCATGAGAGATCTTCGCTGTGTGGGAACAGGGCAGACAGGGACCACTGTGGTCCAAGCCCCTGGGCACCCAGAGGCTCTGCCGGGGAGCAGCATCCCCCTGTGAGCCTGCCCTCCGTCCCACACACTCCTGATGGTGTGGCCCCATGGCGAGCAGCATCGCCCCACGGCCAGCGTAAGACAGACCCTTCGTGGCATCCCCACCAGGCTATGCCTTGGCCAGGCTCAGCGCAGGGCTATGCCAGGCCACAGCCGAGGCAGGGGGTGGCCAGGGAGGAGGCAGCCTCTTCATCAGCAGTTTGATGAACGCGTTAAACAAGACACAGCTTTGTTACACATGAAAATTCATGCCCTAGCTTGGAAAAGGCAAACAGCTGAATATCACCAAGTACAGAACAGACTCCCTAGTGGCAAACTGAAATTTTATGCTCTTGTTATATGTTCTATATGGGTAACAAATACAATCCTCTGTTTATACGTAAGAAAAGAAGAGCCCCATCATCATAGGATTTCCAGAACAGGGTCTTTATTTTGTCCCAAACAGGAGGCCACCAGCTGAGACACTGCAGGCACTGGCCAGGAACAACCTGCATCCGACTTCGTGTCTCAGAAAGCAGAAAAGTTACCAGCCACATCTCTTTTTAATACTTTCAGTACATGTATCAAAATAATGCAGAAGAAACTAAAGAGTAAGAAACCATACCATCATCTTGTAGGAAAATAAAGGGGATGAGGGAATCCTTTGTGGCTACCAAGCTTTTAGCTACCATTTTTGGAAATTGTGGATGGAAAGGAGGAGACTAGCAGTACACTTAATCTTTGTACAGGAGCTGCTTCTAATTTAGAGCAAATAAAATTATTAAGGACTCAAAAGCATGAGCAGACACCCAGCTCCTTTCACATTATTAATCAAGATGATTATACTATGTTGTGGTAATGGTTACTGGAGTTCAAAAGGCCTCTATGAAGAAAAAGATTAATATCTAGAGTTTGTAGTAAAATGCTTGAAGGCTAGAGCTTTGACTTCAGAGTTTACTTTCCGCTGTATGTCAACAGACAATAGAAAAATCACTAACTACCAATTGGTAAAAATTACTGGTTTCTTTTCAATAATACTTAAAACAGAAGATGATTTTTCAATCACATTTTTACCTCTGTTCCCAATTCTTGTTTACCCTCTCAATCTAGTGCATTAATAAATGCAGCACTATCAGCTGCATTACAAGTCAGGTGTTGCCCGAGTTATGCCTCCCCCAAAACGTGTATTCAGCCATAGTCAGAGATCGGCAAAGGAGACTCTGGCTCTGAATACTTCATTGTTTAAAGAAATTTACAGCAAGCAACAGAGGAGACAATTATTAGCCCATTAACGAATCAATAAAGTTCATAAAAAACTACTTCATAAAATTCAGAACTGTCTTCTGATCTCTCAAGTGGACACGCATGATGATGCAGTCACCAAATGACTTGTTACTTTTAAAGAATGCGTAAGAATTAATTTTGTGATTTTTTTTTCCTCCTGCATGATTGGCAGGAGCCAGCTTGCACTTCTGTGTATACTACTCTTTCAGTACCAATGGTCCTGTTTTATTTAGTTGAGAAGAGTTCCCACAAATGACCTAATCAGAAATAGTTACAAACCTTCTACCTTTGCAGATCCAGATGAAGTCTGTCATCCAATAGCTCCAGCATTTCTATACATAGGCTCATCAAAAAGAAGCATGCTCTCCAAATAGTTCATCAATTACGATGAAGACTCCTCCAATTGCAAGATAAATTTTTAGAATCAGACCTGATGACTTGCAAGCGAAGACATGTGTCAGGTCCTTGACGCATTTTTTAATTACGTGGATTTCTGAATCCAAAGTCACTTGTGTTAGAATACTTTCATTGTTGTATTTGACATCTGTAGTTTAGATAAGGACAGGCTGGAACATTTTGACAAAATCTCTTGATCTTCAGCTAAACCTATATGTACTGCATGACAGACTTTGCCTAAACTCAAGAGAGGTCATGGTCTGGTTTAATAAACAACTAATTTTTGCAGTTTATTTTAATTACTTGTAAACTACACCTGCCAACCATAATACTGGTAAGATTCCTTAGTAAATTCTGCCTTGAATCTAGGCAAGTAGAGCTCAGAGGATCTGCGCAGAGGCCATAAGAAACTGATTTAAATAGATTGCAGGAGCCTATAGACACAGAGTTATGGAAGCTGAGTCACAACTTTAGTTTACATTTCAACATCTAAACTTTCAAATAAGCAGGTGAGAATTTATTAATGCTTTTTGTGTTTCAAATATACTGAATCCTAAGTCAACAGACAGTTCTGTACCATTTCTCACTGCCCCACCTATCCACACCCATATTTACCAAAACTACAGAAGGGATGTTACGATATTCTTAAAATATCAGTAGCTATCCTGCTATGTAAATCTATCTTACTCATTCTGCTCTGCCAATTAATTCATCCTTTCTTTTTTTTTTTTCCCCCCTAAAAAAACCTGTCTTTTACCAGAGGCAACGGAAAACTAGGGGTAAACTGCAGTATAAACCACGCATAATGTTCAGTAGGGCTATGCAGGCAGCTACCTCTGCCCAACAGCAAACCTCGTTCAAATTCTACTCAAAATATTAAAGTCAAAGCAAAATAACCAAACCACTGGATCTACCAGTCCACTACAAGTCAGTCTATTATATCCCATAATACTTTGAACCATGCTACAGCTGCTTGGTATAACATGGTTATTAACAAGTAGATAGATGTTAAGCTCCAGCCAGCACAGAAGTGATAGATAACCTCAACATACAGCACTGATGCCTGGACTAAAGCCCCAGTAAACCCATCCCGCCCCCAGGAAGCTGTAGGGCAGTTTTTGCTGTTTGGCTGCAGATGTAGCACAACCCCACACGACACAGGCTCCGGTCACGGCTGGGCAGGAAGTACAACTTCACATGAAGATCTCAGATTACACAGACCAAGAGAAAAGAAATGAAGAATCATAAGATTTTTTGCTTTTTAACTGCCTACATAATTTCTAACTAGATATAAAAGATCACAAGATTATTACTACTGTTTTTACTACTAACAGCAAGCTCCAAGCATTCCATCTCAATACCCTAGGACAAAACCATAACTGGCATACTGATTTCACACTAGTGTGTAGGCCATTTGGCAATATTCCTTCTCTTGCAGGTTAAAAGCCCACTGATAGTAAGTCACCTGTAAAGTCCAGTGGGAAATCAGTTTGCTATCAGCAGTTCTTCAGGGCTTATTTAGAGTATTTAAACCAGTACCCTGTATTGAATAAACCAATTACTGAATGTTTGGAAGCTCCAAAGCAATCACATTAATCCATGAAGCGCTGACTCTGCACATCCCATCTTCATAGGTAACAAGTTTTGCTCACTTTCCACACCTGTCAGACCTAGAAATTTTTCTACATTAAATACACTGAGCATTCAAACACATCTAAAAGAGCATAATGTTACTGTCTCTGAGACTACATTAATACAGATTAATACTAGATTCATCGAAGGATTACACTGGTTTTGGGGTTTGGGTTTTTTTTGAGAAGTGTCACTAAGAAAACTGATGCTAAACAGGTTATACAAAACAAGATACTAATTCTTACATTTTTCTCTAGTATGGGAGATCCATGACAGTCAGTGGAAATATATACAAACTAGAGGTAACTTACAAAGAGCTGACATTACTAAGCAGTAAGGTAGCTACATTAGTATCAACAGAATGAGCAGGTCATATGCCTTCACAGTAGACTTAAGCATTACTCAGAACAATTGCAGTAACTTCAAAAGAAATTAACTGCTTTTCCCAATTTGTGTATCTACGAAGCACTCATTTCTTCAGGATTTCTCACCTTTGTCTTGAACCTCAGACTCCAAGTTAGAAATCCATGTGGATTTTTATTATACCTTCATTTTGATCTTGACTTGCCAAGCTTAGAAAACATGTATTTGAGCTTTTGGGAAGCCAGGTGTCCAGTTGGTTGGCAACACACTGGCACTGAAAAGACTTTGTTACAGAAAAGAACTCCGTGAAATTTAATAAAATTCAGGCAATGCATTATGCAAACTGAAAGTCCATGAACATAAGTTATGTTTTCACTTCAATAAAAGGGGCAAAGTAGTATTTTTAAGGATTCAACATCTGCCTGCTCTGCAAATAAATAAGGTAGCCTTGGCCAAGTATGTTGCTGTTTATGTGACAGTGCAGAAACTAATCTATGACAAATGAGCACTTTCCTGTAAGTACCTCCTCCACCCCTGCTATGTGTTCTAGGCCAACTAATATCATTCAACTTTCCACTTTGGTGGTCTCCCACTCCTCAACCTTCTGTAAACCCATCAAGATAAAGATGTTGTTCTTCATTCCCTTTCCAAACCAAATACTAACGAAAAAAAACTATTATCATACTAGCAGAAGAATCCCTTCAACTATATGCAGTGGTTCAGGAGACTTAAATGTGGTCCAAGTGCTAAGTCAGGCACTGGGACACATGAGGGATCTAAGGCTGGTAAGTACGAAGACGGGAAGTCCATGCCCTTCAGTTTGTCCAAGAGTGCTGAGTACGAGCCTCACGAGGGACAATCCTACTAACACACTGTGCCCGGTCACATCAGCTCCTCCTCAGACGAGATTACGGTTATTCTTACAGCTGAACTTCTTTAGACTTCTTTAGCTGCTTGAGCAACTTTTTCCACAGCATCCACCTTCTTTCCCTTTCTGTGGCAAGAGTGAGCTCAAGTGGAGGGGAGAACACGGAAGAACTAAAGCCCAGTTTGCTTCTGAAGTAATAGCGCATTTGCTTCGAAACAGGTACTTAATGTAACTATCATCTCACACAGCATGCTGCAAATGCCTAGTCCTTCCACTACAGTTACTTTATTCAACATCCAAAATTATGAATCTCTCCAGGGAGACCTGGTGAAGCCCAGAGATGTATTTTTAGAAACTGATGAAGACAACTTGGTGTCAAGGAGTACCACAAAAGAAAGAGCAACATCTATCAATGATCCCCTGGTTAAAAAAAAATAAAAAATAAAAATTCCAAGAGTTATTTAGCTGTTCTGTAATGACTACTTAAAAGATCTGGAGGCTAAAAAAAAAAAAAAAGAAAAAAATTTCCTGTGGTCTAAAGTCTGCCTAGAGTGCACAGCATTATAGTCTTAGCATCAAAGTCTCAATATTGCTGAACCAAGCAAACTTACTTACAAGGTGGGTCTTTATAGAATGGTACATTAATGCTAATTAATTTGAAAAATAGGAAATAAAAATGATACTCCTCTCATTTCAAACATTAACAAAAAACAGTCTTGGATTTGAAATTATAATTAATAAAAAAACCCCAAAATTCACTCAGAGTACAAGCCACCAAAAGTAACTAAGTGTAAAAAACTTCATGGTATAAAACATTATAAAACTGTCAGTGATTAACACATATATACAAGGGAACAAGCAGTTTCTGAGAGGTTGTTTTGTTTTTTTTAACCTCACCACCAAACTAACATTTGTTTGGAAAAAAGTCATCTTATAAAAGACTGTAAATCTATTACTGTTTCAGTCTGTCTACCCATAACAGGTACAAGAAGAAAATCAGCACACTCCTCAATTTATTTCTTTTTTTTCTTTCCCTCCACAGGTCTCCAGTGGTACAAAATAACAAGACTCGGCGCCAATATAAATGTGAGACAAAAATGCAACTCTAATAAGAAAGCTACTACATACATAAATAAAACAAGACTGCAGCAGCGAGACTATTACTACAGCTTTAGAAACCTGAACTGTACCAGCAATTACCCAATTCACTTTCTGTTCTGCCAAAAGCTCACCATTTTTTACACAACCAAATGGAAAGAAAACAACAAACCAACTCCTCAACTTACATATCTGTGGAGACACTGGATCAAGCAACAATGCTTGATAATCTGGATTTGTGGGTTACTGCCTCCTTCCTACACAGGCCAAAATAGTTACAACTACACAACTGTAAGAGCAGTAGGTTATGTTTATGGTTGGGTAAGTGTAATATACCGACCAGCTCGTAAAACTACTTTTAAATATCCATGACTCGCAGCACAATCGCATCTCTCTTCACTAAGTACAGCATTTGTAATACTGTATTACAGTTCTACCTATAAAATTCAGCCCTTTATTAGGGACAAATTAGGCAGCCCTCAGTAACTTAATAACATAATAACCTATGACCACAACTCTACAAGTTTATGCATCCCATCCCACTTTATTCATGCAAATGAGGCTTCAACTGGATTAGCCACGTTTTAAATTGTGTACACAAGGGTTTGTAAGACCTATGTCAGAAAAAAAAGGAAAGGAATACTGAAATGCAGTTTTACTCTGAAGATGCGAGCTGCTTCAAGACTCCACTTCGGAGGATAAAGAACTACTTTTGCTTAGCGAGATACAATCTACCTACCACATCAGAAGCCCTAGGCTAACAGAAGGCAGGGGGCGGGGTTGGGGACCGCATGTTATTCCCCAGAGCGGGGCGAGTGTGTGTGCAACACAGGCACTGCCACAGCGAGACCTCCCCTGGCACCACCGTCCCTCCAGAGTGCCACAGACAGCACGGCCAGCGCACTCCTTCCTCCTCACTCCCTTCCAAACACAACGGGGATAAAACGTGACAGAAGGACACCCTGGTCAACTGCCACCGCCACGGGCTGTGTCCAGCACCAGAACAGGGCTGATACGGCCTTCGAGAGGTCCAAGTCCTGAGGGGAAACAAGGGTTGAGCCGTTCCGTGACAAGCCCCTGCAGCTGGACACCTCCTGCCCCACTCAGGCCTGGGCACTCGCCTACCCCTGCGTGGAGCCCGCAGGCCTCACACCACGAGGCAACGACCAGCTTTCTTCTTACCTCTGCCCAACCGCCCCCCCTCAAAGCCTCCAACCGCACCAGCCCCAGCCTCAAGGAGCTACCCCCGACCTGACGCGAGGGTTAAGAAGGGAAGAGCTGAGGGGAGCCATGAAGGCCCGCGGCCGCCCCGCCGGGCAGGACCGCACCCCCTCGGCGCATGCGCCCACACCTCTCCTCCCCCCCCCCCCCCGCCCCCAGCAGCGCGCAGGCGCAGTGCGGCCGAGGCGGCGCAGGCGCCCGCGGCTCCCCGAGCGTCCGTGCGCATGCGCACTTCCCCACCGGCGGCGGGCGCCTCTGCGGGGCCGCCGGGGGAGGCGCAGTGCGCCTGCGCGCCCGAGGTGGGTCTGCCAGCCCCACCGCCAGGCCGCCGGCCCAGGGGCATCATCATCACCACCATCATCATCATCATCATCACCATCATCATCATCATCATCATCCTCCCGGCCCGCCCGCCGCGCCCCTCCCTGCCGCGGGACCCCGCTGTGTCGTGCGTGTCTCCCCCACCACCACCCCCCCCCCTCGGCTTAAGGGACTCCCCGCCGCCACTCCCCCCCCCCCCCCCCCCCGCCGCCAGCGCCGCGCTCCGGCCTTACCGTGCTGCGGCGGGGGGCTGCGGATTCAGCCGGTTTTTTCGGCTGGGTCGGTCCCGGCGTCACACAATGAAATCAGCGCCTCCGATCATTAATTCTCATCATGATCGTGACGTCAGCGCAGACAGCGGCCAATAGGAGCGTAAGATCAGCGCCGGCCGGGACAGTGCTCGCCCCCGCCCCTCGTCGCGGCGGGGGAGCGGTCGCCACAGCGCCCCGGGCCTGTTTCACAGGCCCGGGGCGCTGTGGCGGCCGCTCCCCCGCAGCCCCGCCGCTCCCTCAGCCCACAGACCCGTCGCCCCCCGCGCCTAACGCCGCCCGGTCTGTCCCCCCCCCCTTCCCCGCCACCGGCCCCTCCGGGTGGTGGTGGGTGCCCCCGGCGGGTGGAGGTGGGCGTGTAAAGCCATCCCGGCGTTTTCTGACAGAAAATTCGCCCTGTTCGGCAACGTTTTTATTGTGCGGATGGGCAGGCGCGCCTGGTAAAATCTGAGGAGGGTCAGGATTTCGATTTACGTGAACGTTAACGGCAGCCGAGAAATAAACTTTTTATTGGTTGGGGTGAACGCGTTTTGTCTGGGAAGAAAGGAAATGGCGGTCTCCGCAGGTGGGCAGCACAGGGATGGTGCCCTCATGGAGGCGGGACACGCCAGCTGTGTCTTGGCCCCGGACAGCCTGGCAGTGTCTCGGCTGGAGCTGGCGATGGTCCGAGCCCCACAACACAACCTCCATGTGCTCGTCGTGCTGTGGGAGCCCACGGTACAGCCCGGCGTGTGGGTGCCAGCCTTCCTCCTCCTCCTTGTCCAGGCTCCATCTCCCAGCCAAAAGGAAACCTAGCCAACGAACAAGCGGGAATTCCGGTACCGCTCATCCACGCTGATGGATTATGTGATAGAAATCACATGAAGTAATAATTTATTGGCTCGGCTGTAGGAACACTAGGAAGTCCCAATCAGGTTGGAAGCTTTGCTGTGTTAGTTACGCAGCGTCTAGATACACCGTGTCCCTGTCCTGAATGGTTTATGCTGTAAGTCACGATGTTAAAATATTAAAACAGGTGATTAATTTTATGCAATGGCTTTAATCAGAACTCTCAGTAAACATTTCTGCAGGACTGAAATAAAAGAATTGCCACTGGTTATTTGTAGGCAGGGAGGAGAAGAGCCATCAATGTGTATGTTTTTAAAATTACAGTAAGTTACATTGTTTAAAAATATTAACACTGATTTTTGACGTATTTAACTCTGTTTCTGGCTACCAAAAGTTTTGTCTATGGTTTTCCATGCAGCAGCAAGATGTGTTGAACGTTCGCTCATCCACAAATAAAATACATCCTTCTAGAGCATCCTTCAGGAGTTGAATGTTCTGTCCACAGTGTAATTACATTTCCTTCACCACCCTGGAGCATCAGTCAGTCAATTAATAAAGTTTAATCTGAGGTAAAGATCTTAGATTACTTGAATCGTTTCAGTAAGGTGCCAGTCTTTACTTAGTTTTCCTGCTTTATAAAGTGGAAGACAGAACTTTGGTAACACACATCTCTCCTGGTGTAGCTGATGTTGAGAGCTCTGCATGCTTCCAACAAATTAGGATTATATACCAGATATATTGATACGATATTTCCTTTGTATCACACCCACTAATCGTGGTGCAGAGGGAGTTGGGTGAATGAGGTGGGCCGACTGAAAAGACGGTGTTTTTCTGGGTGGGATTGGTCACCTGGCTCAGCTCATGGATACGTCTCGCCTGCTGCAGCACAGCTGCTCCATCCACCACAGAAACCCAGCGTGAGGAAGCGGCTGAGGATGGAGAAGAGGAGGGGGAATCCCTTTGGGCATCAGCCCCCAGTTGTACTGGATTAAATGCAGTAGCATATGCACCCTGAATTTAATGACAGGACCTTACAGGTAGTACATTACATGTACATTAAACCCTAAATCTTGTATTATGCTGCTTCTTCCCCTAGATATGTTCCCTTCCTCTGTGTGCCGTCAGCATTCACCTTGTGAAAATTAAACAGAGCAACTGTAAAAACCTGACACCACTTCTATAGAAAATATTTTTTTGGAATTCGCTATGGAATGATTCCAGAGAAATTTGTTGCGTTTTCTTCTTCAGTGGGGCTTCGGAAACAAAAAAGGCGAGACATTCTCTCTAAAAGCCTTTGAAAAAGATACTGTGGTGTTTGATAAAATACAGCTTATTAAACTCTTTTAAAACGTTGAATAATAGGAAGTAGTATTTCAAGGGCTCTTATCTGACTAAAATGGGCTCACAGGTGCATTTTCCATAGTTTATATCAAAAAGTCATAGAATCGTTGTTGAAGGAGACATCCGCTGTGTATTTAAGTTGTCAAAGAAACTAGTATGCAGGCTTGTGACCGCATCACAGATCACAGTAACAGAAACTCGACTCAGTAGAAAAGGTAAGGCTAAGAGCGTAAGCAGAAAAGTCTATCTCCAGCAAGCAGAATATGAAAAGAAAAAAGAGGTACAAGAAATGGCAAAAAATGTATTCACGCTAGTGGTAGGAGCAGGGTAGGAGAGGCACGCTCAGCAATACATACGTTACAGTATAGAAGAGTAAAGTGAACATACAGGTTAAAAAAGCTGCTGCTGTTTGCGGCAGTGGAGCGACAAGCTCCAGAAAGAACTTCACACTATTCACTTCCTTCCCTGGTATTGCCTCTCAATGAGACAAACCCTGAGGGAAAAACTATGGCAGGATGAAATAAAACAAATATTCTTCTACTGCAACCAGATCCCCATGCTTTCTCATTCATTAGTAACAGATTTAAATTAACACGGGCTGGCAAATTGGTCCAGTGGTTTAAACAGTAGCCCAGGACATAAAAGGACTCCTTACGTGAGGGAATTAGCATCAAAGCGAGATTCTCTGATGTAGCTACTTTGTATTAGCTCATTAAACTAATTAGCTCAGCTTACTATTAGTTAGTTAGCTCAGTATGGGTTACTGCTTCTACGTGTCAGAGAAAGCATTTCTCAGAACTGGTTTCCAAGCACTGTGCGTAGCTATTCCCCGCTCTAATGGCAGCCACGGGGGGGCTGTCCCGTCCTCCCCACATTGGGTACAGAATTGGTCAAAAGCCCTATTTCATATTCCACAGTCAGGAAGCCATCTGTAAAATCACACAATTCTTCTCCTCCCCCAACCCAAGACCTTCTCCCTTTTCCAGCAATTGATACCATTTTCAGATTTCTTGGAGATTGTGCAGGTAAGAGAAGTCTCATTAACGATGCCCCAAAGTGTCCCAGAGAGAGGAGCTGGTGTGTGACTCCCCGGAGGGATGAACCTGAACAATTTTGGCCATGCAGTTTACAGCAACGGCTTCTTGGCTTTCTGTTTAATCTAGAAAACACTAAGAAAGCCAATGAGGCAAAACCAACCCACTTAACAGAAACTTTTCTGAGGACACCTTTAGTCAATTAATTATGCCATTATTCTGGTGATGCCATAAAGGACATAATCTCTAAGGCAGACCTGAGGGTGACCTGGTAGAGTCAGTGGTGTCTCAGGGAAGGGTGAAAGCGGGGTGGAAAGGAGCACAAGAATGTTTCACCAGCAATTTGTGTTGCAATTTGGTGTGATGCTTCCTGATCTCAAACAAGTAATATGCCTATTACATAGCTGGAAGGCATTAAATCATGCAGTTATAGAGCATCAGCCAAAAAGGGACCTCACCTTGTCACTGAATCTGTCCCCTTGTCCCCAAAAAGAACAGTGTCAAACTTGTGCTTGGGAAAATGTGTGGGAGAATCTGTTATTGAAAACCGCACAGTTAATCTAGTGCTTGACCATCCTCCCATTAGGAAATTTTTGCTAACATTCATCCTGAACCTTCGACAGGTTAAACCCTCAGAAAGTATTTATTAATCTTCAGGCTCAAGACTGACCACAGCAAAACCCCACTGGCTCCCTCCAATTTTGTCAGAAAACAGTAATAACAGTTTTCTGAGCAGAGTTCCTTAGCCAGTTCCGAGGCTTTGTTTCCCCCCCTTCACTACCAGAACAGCATGTCTGACCATGCCAAAAGCCTTGCTAAAGTCAAGATATATAACATTTACTGCTTCATGTCTCCACAAGGTCTGCTATTCTGTCACGGAGGAAAGTTAGAGCGGTTTGACATGATTTATTCTTGTGAAACCCAAGTTGCCTGTTACTAATTTACTTGTTTCCCTCAAAATGTGTACGCTGTTCTTTTTGTATTGATGCCATTGGTATTGCATTGGTGTAAGTCGCTCCGAAAAGCAAGCGCTTTGGTTTGGTAGCCTGGTCTTCCCCAGGTTTTCTGCTTGATCAACACTTGAAATGACATTAGGGATATTTGTCTGTTTTACAGAAAAGTTGTAAAGACACACTGAAGATGGGGGGGCACAAGGGTGTAATTAAAGATCCGCTAAATCAGGAGGTTCCTTGTGAAATAGTGACGGAGAAAGGATTACAGTGTGTAAGCCTTAGTAAACATGTTAATATGGAAAATTCCGTGTAGCACCTTTTCTGCATCTAAGAACACAGTCAGAATTAGTGATCTTACGAGATTTACAAATTTTCTGTCTTCTTTGAACTTGGTTTTGCCACATTAATTAAAATTAGTTGTTAATCCTCACCCAGTGAGCTCCCACAAACTGAATCTGCAAATATGTCCCTTATGCTACTATGCAAAAAACAGCTGGTGCTTGTGGGAAAAAAGTGCAAAAGAGCCTGGCTGTGTATATATTTTAGGGATTTGTTCCACTTTTTATTTCTTGGGGTATTTTTATGATAATCAAGAATGCTGTTTCCTTTTATTTTTATTACCTTTGAGAATTTTACTTATGGTGAGATGTAAAAATTATGAACTTGCGGAACACATAAAAATGCTATACGCCAAAAATGAAAAAAAAAACAAAACCAAAAAAGGAGAGAATTATTGAATATCTATCTTTCATCCATTAATATTCCTAGCATAGAGAGTTTCATAGTACAAAAAAGAAAAGTTAAAATATTTAAAAAATAAAACTGAAAACAAAACCAGTAAAGACAGGAGGAAGCAAAGAACCGGGGCGGGAACCCATGATTTTTTTCCTGCCTGTGCAATTGACCTGTTCTTAGAAGCCTTTACAAATTAATCCCATATCCTTCTGGATTGTGATGCCTGTTGTACAGAATCCACCAGTCTGCTGTTTCAGACTTCATTATTACAGACTTCCTGAAAGGAAGGGTATTTATTTTCTAAAGTAATAAAAACTTACACCCCACAACCAGTAAATCTTTTTGAAGCCATTCGGTTTCCTTTGGATGCCTCCATTCCTTGGTTACACAGGCCAGGATGCAGCTGTATGTTTTCAGTTTGAGCGAACTCTTCAGAGTTTTATTGCTTTTCAGAACATTATAGAAACTTGCTCCATTCCAATTTTTCTACGTTATAATTCTCACAGTTTTCCCTTCCAGTACCTGAAGTATCCTAAATCCAATCTAGAGATGCACGGAACAAAATGAGACAGCTGTGGCTCTCATCTCACTCATGCAGGCAGCTATTTATGATAGCAGGTATCAGCATAAATGGCAAATCCATACCGCCCCTCTCTTGGAAATTTAGCACCCCACTACGAGCCCCAATTCAACCGGTAAGGTGATTCACCTAAAAGTGACACACAAGCAATTCTGATTTCCCATGATTTTTTTGGAAAGGCAGCTGAGAAGATGTTGAGTTGGAATCTTCAAAGCCTTTATTAGTTTAGGCAGCGCTTTCTTTTGGTTTGGTTTATATTTCTCCAGAGGTTCAGAAGTTTTTCCCATTTGCTCAGGTCTCCTACAAGCACATACTCCTCTGCTCCTTCTTTTCTGACTGTGGGTCGACACTTTTATTGTACGTCCACTAAAACTTATGCCTATCCCGCCCTTGTCACCGGCTCCTCACCTTTAATCTGTACCCCTGACTGGCATGAAAGGGCCTGAAAAATGTTTTGGTTGGTTTTTTTTCCCCTCTAAAAATAGGATAAGCACAATGGTTGTTCTGAGTCCTTGGGAATAAAGGAAATATCCATCATCCACCAGTTTCTTCAAGTGTTTCTCCCTGCTTCTGTTATCTTGTTTGATTTAGTCAACTAACTTTTCTCCCCAGTCACAGCAAGGCAAAGTAAGGGAAAAAAATGAAATGATAGAACACAGAGTAGATGTGATTCTAAAAGATACAGTATCGTAAAAACAAAGATGAAGACAAAAGCCATGAGATCAAGTATACCAATAATATAGCAGTACAACGCATCTCATGTTACTCAATAGCTCCACATTCACGTTGAAGAAGAGTGAAAATCTGAGGGATTCAGAGGAAATTCCTTGAAGTGGAAGAGCAAATGGTAAACCTGTTTACCATAAGCACTTCCTGAAAGGAAAACAATAAACTACTTAAACAATATAAACCCCACTCTGAGCCCTTTGGACCTCTTGCTAAACCCATAGTCTTCACATGACCTTCACGTGTTTCCAAAAGTACAAGATCAGCTAAAAATGCCAGTTCTGGCAGTACCAAATCTATGAAGGTAAGGAAATCCATGCCACAGTTTCCATCCATGCTCGATTGATCTGTTTGCAGGTGAGAGTTTGAGAGAAGGCAAAGAGTTGCAGCCTTTGCTGCATAATCCTGTAATCCGTAATGCAGTTTCAGCACAGTTGTCCCACAAAGCACGCATTACACACTGTGACAGACTGGTACCGTCTTCAAATGTTTAGGCTGCAAAATCAAAGTGCTTAAATTCTTCCTTACCTTTCATTCCATATCACAATTAACTCCACCATCTGACATCTTCAAAAGGCTGGCAGCATGTCACACTGATACGCCTCTTGACATTTTTGGAAGTGGAAAATCAGCTGCGTTCCTGAACTGTCAGTTCCTCAGTTTACTTTTTTTTTTTTTTTAAACATGGGAGTGGCAGGAGTTTGGGTTTTTCTTCTGGTCTACAGTAAAACACATTTTCATCCTTCACTATTTCACAAAAATTATTTACTTGTGAATATTTCTAAAAGCACAGCATGATTCCTGAGGTTTTGTGAGACCAAGTATATCAGGTGAAGTGTCCTCCTTGGCAGAGGGCCATTGTCTTTTGTAGACAAAATATTCTACTTTGTTTGATCCTATAGCGTCACATATATTTTGCAAAAAGACTGTGTAAGATTAAATCTTATCACAAACTGCTATCGCTCATTAGAAAATTATCCTATTAAGAAGCATGTTTACAAAGTAATCTTCCATCTTTTCTCTGTCTTTGAGATAACAGTAACATTGAAGTATTGATGGTTTGATGCCAAATAGTTTTCATTCTATACTAACCCTGTCATTTTATTTTATCTACAACAGAGGAATTTGTTTAAATGGAAATTACTTGTTTCATGGAAGAAGAGCGCCATTTCAAAGCTTTGCAGGCACTTTGTATTAATCACTATTTGTTTAAACAATTTCTTTAAATGAAGAACATTATTGTTCTTATTACTTCCTCCATACATATTATCTTCTTTAATCTCAGTCCAGATAAAATCAAATGATGTAACTTTAAAGGGAAGGTTTTTTAAGAGGAGGGGAAGGTTGTATACTTTCCCCAATTGCTGTATCTACCTACTGGCAATATAGTTTGTACTGCTGGGTTCCTAATAGATGCTGCTTCTTGAACAACCATATCTAGAAAATGCCCTTTTATCTCCTTTGAGTTAAGACAGGATGCCAAATCTTTTTTAGATACAGGGCTAGCCGCTGTCACCCATGCTTGTTATCATAAGGCAATGCTGCTGTGGTGATGCACTTGAAAGCAGCATTTGGTGCAGAAATAGAGTTGTCTCCTTTTGAAAGCAAGATAAGAATACAGGAACACAGGACGAATGTGTTGGATCATATCAAAAGCCTTTTTAGTCTAATATCCTGTCCCTGACAACCACTGACAATAGATGTTTTGCGTTAAAGAACAGGAGTAACTCACATAAAGAGTGATCCCCTCATTTGTAATTCAAGCAGGAAGTATTTTAGATGATGGAAATACTTGTGTTTATTATGTTTTAATGCACCAAAGATGAGCTGTGGGAATTTGAGTTTCCTGACTGTATCAATGTATTGCTGACCAGGGAATTTCAGCTATGAAGCTTTAATTAATGTCAATCATCAGTGTTCATCAGTATCAAGAACTAATTTTGATTTCTGTATTTTCCAATTGAAAATCTGTATTTCATTATGTGTTTCACACATTTCATTATAAAATAATAATACGTTTTACACTCACATGGACATTTTGATTCCTTTTGTCCCCAAAGTCTTCTGTCTTAGGAATCCTGTTGCTTGACCCAATACCATTCTTCATCACCCATTCTTATTTTCCACCTTATTTTTTTCCATATAGTAAATAGAATTAAAGATCAGAAAAGCACTGGCAAACTTAAAAACAAGTCCCTGTAAGTAAAACCAAGCAGCATTACATTAGTGAATATGTCAGTGTCAGTAACGGTGTCAGTTTTGCTCTTTTATTCTGCAGTGAATAAAACCAGGGCAGCTCTGCATTGCATTAAAGGGAGTCTTATTTGCCATGTACTTTTCCTAAATAAATACAAACCTGCAAAAAACTCACTACCACATACAGATGGTAATATGTGGAGAATGATGTGTAAACTGCTTCCTCTCTAGTAGCATACACAGTGACATGTATAGCCAGGCCACGCTTTTAAATGCAACTGACACCTGGAGTTTGGAGTATGTTGCCTTTCCGGCATATGTTTAAATGCAACGATTTTGAGTCAGAGTAAAGTGTGCATCACCAAAACTTAGTCTCCTGCTGTTTAGTCAGCTTGTCACTTGGTTTCCTCTAGAGGTAGCAAAAGAAAACTCAGAAAAACGTGTATTTGTAATTAAGCATCCAACAACTTGGGCTATTTGAGTACATACATGGATAGAAGGATAGCACAGATTTATGAGAGTGTCTCAGATCACCTGAAATTACTCAAAAATCATTTAAATTAACAATTTTAATCACAAAAGGTGTAGTGGCATCAGCAGATGGATTTAAATACTGTCATCTTGTCTTTCTGATGCCTTTCTTCTCACACCTCCATCGCCCAGGGCCCCCTGCCAGCCCCCCAGGGCACCTCAGTTCTGGCTGTGAGACCCTGCTCCATGGGGAGCACTCGTTACAGAATCAAAGAATCACAGAATAGTTTGGGTTGGAAGGAACCTTTAAAGGCCATCTAGTCCAACCCCCCTGCAATGCGCAGGGACATCTTCAACTAGATCAGGTTGCTCAGAGCCCCGTCCAGCCTGACCTGGAACTTTTACAGGGATGGGGCATCTCCCACCTCTCTGGGCAACCTGGGCCAGTGTTTCACCATCCTCATTGTAAAAACATTCTTCCTTCTATCTAGTCTCAACCTTCCCTCTTCTAGTTTTAAGCCGTTACCCCTTGTCCTACCGCAACAGGCCGTGCTAAATGTCTGTCCCCATCTTTCCTGTAGGCCCCCTTTCAGTACTTCAAGGCTGCAATAAGGTCTGCCTGCAGCCTTCTCTTCTCCAGGCTGAACAACCCCAGCTCTCCCAGCCTGTCCTCATAGCAGAGGTGCTCCAGCCCTCGGATCATTTTTGTGACTCTCCTCTGGACCCTCTCCAACAGGTTTTTCCTGTGCTGAGGGCTCCAGAGCTGGACGCAGTACTCCAGGTGGGGTCTCACCAGAGCAGTACTCCAAGGTATACTTGGGAGCTGGCACCTCCACGGTGCCCTAACACATCTTATTGAGAGTAAAACAAGCTTTTTGATATAATATGGGGAAAAAAAGTGGCTGTTAGCAGCCTATTTCAACAAAGATACAAAAGCAAAAGCAGCAGCAACCTGTCATGCTACATAGCTGATGGATTTGCTTAGCAGACCTAAATCACTGTGTTTATCTTGGATTCATGGCTAATGAAAGGGTGCAGCGTGCTGCAAGCCATGGAGCTTAAGCTCCATTAACTAATCAATTTCTAACTCTGGGAACTAAAAAAAATGGAGAGTGAAGCTGTGGTCAACACAATTTGCTGTGGTCTACAATTTCAGAGGCAGCAGTATTTCAAAGTACAATTTTTTAACACCAACGTGAAAACTAGACTCAAAGGAGATGCCAAACATGACTTTGCTAAGGGAAAATGGCAGTGAAACAGGGCAATGAATGTCTTGAAGAACTAACGTGCTTTCGAAGTATAAAGCACGGAAATAAATAAATTAATAATTGTTGTCATCAGTGAGATGTTGTAGGTATAGCTCAGCAAATGGCAAATGGCATGTCTCTGATCCTTTTCAGTCGGAGAGATATCCTTTGTATGTCTTAAAAAAGGGGAGAGAAAGGTGGCTTTGTGCCATACCGCAAGCATATTTTTCCCTGAGCTACTTGATATATCTACAGAACAGTTCAATATTGTGCAGGTATGTCACTGTAGTTTGAAAAAGCAGTAGCATAGCACCGTTCCCAGGTTAATTAGCTATGCCCTTCAGCAAGGATTAGAAAAGATTTGAAAGCATCTAAAGCCAGGGAGGATTCAAGAAAAGCAAATAGCCCAACTTCTGTGGCAGACGCTATTGTGAGGGATTCCACTTAATCGGAATCTGTGTCAGCTGCATTGATAGGCCTTCATGTAAGTCATTTTATTTTAGGTAAACATTTGCAAATGAACTTTTTGTATTTGTAGTGTCATTTGGGAAAGGAAAAAAAGGAATATCTTACCAACAATATTGTTATCTGACTCTACAGAAACATTTAGACCTTTCAAACTAAATGTCAAGTTGTTCCTATTGAGTCAAATTCTTGCAAATTCAAGCTAATTAGCATACCCACTTTCCAAGTCAAACCAGGCCCTTATGCTTTGCTTAAGTGGTATCAATACGTGAATACATTCTGATTGACACAGCTCATCATTTTATGCCTCTAGGAAGAAAAGGGGGAGTTAGGAGCCCAAAGGATTTTTTTACTACATGCAACAAAATTCTTCATGGGCATAAATGTAACTTTACTATGATAATTTTTAATACATAATAATGTTCTTTTCCTAAGCCAACTAGGAAACGTGGTCCAGCTGAAATGGCTGTGAGAGAAGGGGCACAAATGACTAGGAAGGAATACTCAAAGAGTAGTTATTGCTTTTTAACCACAAGACTGGCACAACAGACCCGTAAAAGGTGAAGACCTGAGTTCTAGAAGATGGAAATTTAATTCTGTATTATTTTCTAATGTCAATCCTCTCCCTATCACATCTCTATGCTGCAGAGATGGCCCCCTTAAATGCTGAGCCTTGTGCTCCAGTTAAAACACTTTTCTCTTGGTTCCTGAAATGGAGAGTCTCAGAGTGACTCAGCTGAGGCAGTGGGTAAGCAGATGTGATGCCACGAAAGCTTGCCCTGATTTTGCCTCATTTTATAGGTGCTACACTGACAAAAGGGTGCAGGGAACATGAGACTAAAAGCAAGTCGTATTTTAGAGCTATTAACTTGATACAGCTGAAATTGTACAAAGGGGAATGCTTATCTTCAGCATAAAAGAAATATTTGTCTCGGGAACATTTTACTGTCAAAGACATAGATTTCTGATAAGTTAAAAAATTTGAAAATGCTATCTCAACAAACAGGGTCACAGCCTAGGCCATCAGTGGCCCATCCTAAATCTCATCAAGAATAATAATCTGGATTTGGTATAAAAAGGCAAAATTCTTCTGTCAGTCAACAATATGGCTGGATCATTGCTGGTTGCCAAAAGACCCCTTCAGTTTAGGAAAAATATCACAAGACTGTTATAAGCCACGGTACTTGTACATACAAGTACTTACAATCTCATTTTGTACCTACAAAATGTATTCATTTGAAATAAATGTTGAAAAGTTTCTAATTATGCTTAAATGAAGGAGTTGAACCAAATGGCTTACTCATTTAAATAACAGGAGAATGTCGCTTGCTTGTGCTGGCATAGTAAGAGTGGAGATGAGCAAGTCTTTGGAAAATAAGTCTGGTTTGATATTTTTAGAAAATGTCATTTAACCAGGATACAGTACTCTATTTTTGAAATCTTTTCTATGACAAATCCTGGCAAAACACTAGATTAAAGTCAGATCGTGTGCCCAGTGGCCTTTTCAGATTCCTCAAGGCAGACACTGCATTTTACAGCACGGTGCCACCCAGGTAAGTGTCCAAAGCCAAAATATTCAAATATCTTTGCCTTGCTGTCAGCGTTGAAAATGTCCTCAGTAGCCACTTGCACTTGCATCCATGGCTCACAAAAAAACGTTTAAAATATTCAGATAGAAAACCATGCTTCCAGCTCCCAAATTATCTGTTTAAAGTACTTGGAGAGATTTAGACAAAATACATTGATAATACTCTGTGCAATAATTGCACTGACAAAATTAATTGTCATATAAAGTTTTCCTTTTCGTTAGGCAACTCCAACTACTAGCTCTCAAATACTTTTTTTCTTTTTGTGATAGGGTGACTTCAGCTATTGAGACCATGGACTGAAGCATTGCCATGGATCCTCTCCAGAAAAACATCCAATTTTTGCATGCATACTGATTTGAAATTAAATTTTTAATCTGAAGAGTTCTTTTTTGGACATTTTATTTGTGTTCTATTTGGAGATTTGGAGTAGAAGCAAAGGACTCATATTAGATTTCTAAAAACTGTCCCTGATAGCTCTTTCCACAAAATTTATTTAAGCATTTGAATGAATGTAAAAGAAGTTCAGGCTAAACATCCTCCAGTTAACCTGAATAAAGCACTTGAATACAGCAAGATTTGCAAAGAAACTCTGAGCCTAGGGAGATAAAAGTGTAGCAAATGGTAAACTAGGAATTTATAAAATCACCAAAGGATCCCCTTTTCTTGATATCAAAACTGTAAAGATAGCAAAAATGTGAGTCACAATTCCTGAAAAGCTTTGATGCCGGCAGTATTTTAGTAGCAAAAGAATTAACTTTTACATTCTAGTATGTATATTAGAATTATAAACAGGACAATTTTGTACCAGAAAAGGTCATAAAAAATGTATTAGAGACCAATTTACGTGACTATTTGCAATAATGAATATATTTAAAAATTAATCTTTTTTCTGTCACTTTTTCACGGCTCAAAATGATACAGATTTTTGTTTATGTGTGAAATCATGTGATTTAGAATTTTAGGGAAAAAAGCTTTCAACAAAGCTTTCAGCCTACAGTATTTTTAATCCTAGCATTTTCTATGAATAAGTAAAAATATGAAAATGAATTGTGCTGTGAAAAAACACTAAAACAGCTTTTTCCCTAGGAGATTATAAATACCTGTATATATAAGCAGAACATTCAATTAACATGAAAAATGTTCTACTAAGTTTCATGAACATGTCGGGTGAGAAAGTAGCGATACAACAGAATTGGTGAGCTATACAAAAGGTGTAAAAACTTTCTTAGAGAGATACAGGATTGCAGAAAGGTAGACATTTATTAAAAAGATATGATGCAGAAATGTGGAGAATGTGGCACTTCATCAGTAAAATGTGCAGGCAGCATTAAACATAAGCAACGGTGTGTATTGTAGTTTAGAATGCAAAATGGATTTATAAATAATAGATGGAACTAGTATTAATAGTTTTACAGATAGATGAATGAAATCAATATTTTTTTCTAACTCTCAAATTAATTTAAGGCAGCTGCACGGTTACTCCCCTTCACCAAAGAGCTAAGAAAACATTAAACGGGTAGCTTATGTGATGAAAAGTTATTATCCTGAGATTAGCCTTGGAGGAACTATGATGAAGAGTGAGATAATATGGGAATATACGGCTTAGATTTTTATTTAAACTTGAGCTTGGTGCTGCAGGTGTGAGTGACGATGCCTTCAGCCAGCAGCTCTTACTCCTCTCTGCTGCGGCGGCTGCTTGTGTGCTGCAGCACCGTCTCCGGACTCACATCACCCGTCCCAAACACAAGAGGAAATCGGCACCCAGTTCAAAATGAGCGAGGAGGAGGAATATGAGCTGAGTCAAGCTGCGGGAGCCCTGCTCTCAGCTAAACCTAGGGAGAAGTTATTCAGCTACATTTATGTTGTTTTGTTTTAATCTCCCTAATAATAAAAAGCAGACCCAGGAAGGCATGAGGACTGGAAGTGGAATCCACTCTGAAAATAGAGTGAAATAGTCACTAAAATAATCGAGCTCTTCCAGACAGAAGGCAGAGTGCTTGCTCTACAGGGACCGTGAAATAAGGGTCAAGTTCTTAACAGGTTTCTTGTCTGTCTCACCTTTTCACAGCACTGGCTCACAGTGCTAACCACCTACCAAGAGGTTTTGTAGCCAAAAATGTCTGATGCTGCTGCTACTGCACTGAACTTAAAAATAAAAACACAACAATTCGAACTGCAGGAGATGTTTTCCTTCAGAGAAAACCTTTGTACTGCAGCTGGTGGACTGAATTCGACTGGGAAACTAACAGAAGCTTAGGAACAAAAATAGTAAAACTCAGTGACACAGGAAATTGCTGATGGACGTGTAACGGGACTTCAAGAGCAAGGCTCAGTCATGGTCATATCTGTGTTAAAAGAGTCTTGGCTCCTATTTTTGGTTTGAGAATTTTGATACTTGTAGCCATTAGGGAGCATTTATAATTGTTCTTATAGGCAAAATACAAGCCTCATTCAGAGAAAAGCTAAAAATGCAGGTTTCTCTCACTTGGAAGAGTCTGTGAAAGCAAAGACAGACTCCTCATGGGGACTGGGGGGAAAAAAAGAAAAAAAGCTGCTATAAAGATTTGAAGAACACAAGCCCTAAGGAAACACTCAGTAGTTTGGCTATCATCAGAGACTAGAGAGCATTTAAAGAATTGCTATAACTGTTGAAGACCCCTGAAACAAGGAAAGATGAAAAAACTATTCCCAGATTTTAATGGCAGGGCTGTGGATGGTCTTTGTTGGCTGAAGAACATACTGTCGAGCCTGTCCTTCTCTCACAGACAACACAAGGACTACATCTGTCTGCAGAGCTGTTGAGACACCCGGCAGAAGGGAGGAAATGCCGTGGTTTGGGAGGAGGAAGGTGAGGAGGAGCTCCAGATGGCAGGGGCTTCTGACAGCTATTGCTATAAGCAAGGCTTCTGGACGGCAGGTCTTTATTTTGGAGCTGAGGTCCTGCAATCTGTGACTACAGGAGAGCGAGAGAGAAATGAAAGCTGACTCTGAAACACAGCTACAGAGCTTTCCAGTTCTTGGTAATTAGTTTATACCAACCTCTGCTTGATCAGAGCACATATTGTCACCATTTAAAATGGTTTCAGGTTGTTCAAGTGCATCTTTAAGAGAAAAGGAAAACATGATGTTGTTTGCTTTCCAAGCTCTTTAAAAATAAACCTACCATTGCATGTAAGAGAGAGCAGAGCAGTGCAGAACAGAAAGAGCAAAGGGAGAGTCCTGACAAATGAATTACAGGAGGAAAACTGGTAGCTAACGCACAGGGTCCTGGTTAAAAGCAAAGAGCATGCTGCTGGGATGTTCTGGAAACCACGACAGGACATAACACCATCATCCTCTCGGTCTCTTTAAACGTCAAAGCAAGTTAATTTGGGGAGACAGGCTGAAGGGAAGAGACCTTTTTATTCTGCATCCTTCTTTTGTATTAGTGTTTTACTTGTATCAGTGTATTGCTACACAGAGGATCAAAAACTTCCAGCTCTGCATTTGAACCCGATGTTTCATTCACCGTTCATTCACAGACTTATCAAGGCAGTAAAGGAAGCTTCATGTATTAAATTCTCTGAAGTAAACACAGTGAAGGCTGCAGCAAATGTTTTGATGTTAGGTTAGTCTGGCAGGTATTAGCGGCCTACATGAATTTTCTTTTTCTAGCTTTCAGATTATTATATCTCTTTTTCTGTTCACAATATTAAGGCAAATAAAAATTTGGCTCTAGTCACATGCTGGGAATGTCTCTGTAGTCACTGCACAGCCAATCCTCTAAGCAAATATTTAGTCTAACTAAACATCGTGAATGAAGAGGCTATCGGAGTATAAAGTAGGAGCGTAATCTCTGAGGTTTTAACCAAGGCATTAGAAAGACCTAATAATAGCAGGGCTTTGCAGAGATGCTAAGATAAAGAAAAAGCCATCTTGAGAATGCCTTCAAGAAAAGCTTTGCCTGTCACCAGTTACTCGGCAACATGAAAGACAAGCTTGGACCGAAAATCACACAGAAAAAAGAAGATGGCATAATCATTCTTATAATTTCATGAATCTGACATTCTCCTTGCCAACACATCCTGAGTGACCCCATCAGATATCTCTGCAAGGCAAAATGACTCTTTTAATATTTAAGATCACGTTCAAATGTTTCTGTAAGGCAAATTCTACCATGGGATGATGGAGAAGAAGATGATGATGATGAAGTGCAAAATGTCTTTTCTCAGTGGAATATTTCTCCACATCCTGCCTTAGATTGCACCCCAGTGCTCACCTGTATGCTTGAACTTGAGCTTGTCTCTATCACAAGAGTGAGTGTCCCTCAATGGCAAAGCAAGTCCCATTTGCAATGTTGCTGGACTGTTTTCTTCAAACAATAAATGTTACACAGAATACACAGACCAAGTTCCCTGAACGCAGTAGGAAAATCAACAGGCAATTCTGTTTCAAAGCCTACTTCCCAGCCAGCAAATAATGCATAACAAGGGAATCTGGTATCAATAGTTTGAAAGTTTTATTGCTGTTGTCAAGTTTCCCGTTATTATTGTTTTTTCCAAAGTAATATGGTTTACCTAATGTAGTGAGAAGCAGATGGCTTATTGCTTATAAGTGGTTACATGATTCTTGCAGAGGGAGTATATTGAACACTTTCTTTTTTTATCAAATAAATCATTTGATTTATTTATTTATGTACTAACAGAAGGGGAAAGGTAAATATAAATTATATTGCATACAAATGAATATGGATATATTGACAGGAAATGAAACATATCATAGTAATAAATATTCTAATATTTTGTTTTCTTAAAAGAAGAGAAGCTAGATTTAACAGCCACTCAAATTTTTAAATTCGTAAATGCAAAGATTTTTGGGCCAAAAAGAAGACTTCTGAAAATGTGGTTTGATCTACATAATGCCTATATAATATAGACCATTCATAGAATCATAGAATCATAGAATCATAGAATCATAGGGTTGGAAGGGACCTCTGGAGATCATCTAGTCCAACCCCCCTGCCAGAGCAGGGTCACCTAGAGCAGGTTACACAGGAACACGTCCAGGTGGGTTTTGAATGTCTCCAGAGTTGGAGACTCCACCACCTCTCTGGGCAGCCTGTTCCAGTGCTCTGCCACCCTCAGGGTAAAGAAGTTCCTCCTCATGTTTAGGTGGAACTTCCTATGTTCCAGTTTGTGCCCATTGAGACACATGTAATAATTTTGGCATCACACTGACAATTTCTGTTAAGCTGGAACATATTTTGGAAAGACACTGTCCAGTTTTGCCTTCAGAAATTTTCATGTTGACCCTCTTGATACTATAAGCCCTGTGTTTTGAAAAACTGAATTCAGAGAGTGAATCCATTCTGAGCATGGAACTGTCTGCCCAATACAACAGGATTCCCTCTGAAGGTAACAAGTTGCATGTAAGACTCAAACAGACTTGCTGCAAGATATTTTCATGTTTCTCCTTAATGTAGTTACACAGTCCAGTCAATTCTGAATTTAGCAGAACTTTAGAGTTATTCCCAGGTGAATTCTGTGTAGAAAAATGATAACAAACGATCTTTCTGCAGTTTTTCCCTATTTACCAAACTGAAGATGGCACACTGAAGAAACAGATTATGCAGATGAGGCACCAATATTACCAATCCGCTCTGTTTTCCAGCAGCTCAAAAAAGAAGCCTTACCCAAATACCTATATGCTCATGAAGTTTACTCTTCTGCAGAGAGGAACCCGTGACTAGTTCTGGTGGTACAAGTCTCTGTATGAAAGCATCCTTTTCCTTGGCACGATAGAAGCATATTTGACAGCCACTTCTTCAAGGTACTTTCTTCTTGTATCTATGCTTTGAAGACTGTCACAGTGATTCACAGGTTTGAGCGTGCCCTCTTATTTGGAGCTGTTGGGAACGCTGTAAACATGTTGGCAATATTAGCAAGCAGACTAAAAACAGACAGTCCTGTTTCCCTTAATATGAAAATATTTCAATATTCTCTGCTCAGAAAAACATTCACAATCCTAGTCGAAGCAACACCTAAGTTCATCTTCTGTGGAAAAAAATTATTCCTGTTGTAACTTCACAATGTCTTCACTGAAGTAAATGGATTTATATTAAAGAAGGACTATATTCTTTATGTTAATTTTTTTTTTATTGTTTTAGATACCTTTGACATTAACACACTTACGGTACATTTCAAACTCTGAATATGGCTGCAGAAAGTGATCATTTTTTTCCCTGAGATATGTAACTAGAGAATCCATCTTATATAAACCACTATTGATGTCAAGGAATTGTAACATGCCTAAAGGGCAATTTCTGAAAAAAGTGATGGCAAGATAGGATGAAATTTGCGCTGCCTCTGTCCGTACGATACATGTTTTGTGCCTATATAGAGAACTTCAGTCTCAAGAGATGTCAGAACAGGAGCTTTTGTGAACACTAAAATATACTAAGAAAAAAGCACTGCACAAAGCCACTCACCATTGTCAAGACATATTTTTTAGCAAGCAATTATGAAATAATTTCTCTATAATCCTGAAATACTGAAAAATTCTTGCATCTTTGCAATGTTAGCCCTGATTTCCAAACCATTTTTTTAAGGGTGTTTTAATACCAAATTAATGTAAGAGATCATATATTATCACTAACATACAGTAATAAAATGGTTATATCACCTAATGGAGCATGAAAAATATAAATTTATAATGAAGCTCCATGTAAAAACTGGAATATTTATACAATACCCCGGACTGAATATCAGAGACTGCAGTGGGTTTCTATGGAAAAAAAAAACAAACTATAAACTGTTATACCAATAATCATCATCAGAAGTTAACTGCTTGCTGTCTAGTTTATAAAGCAACGAAGGTCTTGCCTTTGAAGTTCAAAATTTTCATGAACTTCTCCTTGCCGAGAGTCGACGCAGGTGAAGTCCCAGCGGAATGCTTCCACCCATCATTACGGCTTCATCAATGGAGAAAAATCTTGCAGGCAAAAGAAACTACTGGCTGCCTACAAAGGGCAAGGCGATGCCTCTTTTGCAGGGCTCTCTGCTCACTCCTGCAGGTTCCTGGCTTGCAGAGCTGAGCACTAAGCGCGGTGCCAGTAGATGGCACTCCAGAATGGGTAACAGCATCACTCGGGGCCCTGCAGGCCTGGCTGCGTGCAGCAAATGTCCTCCACCGGCAGCCCCTTACAGTGGTGTCCGAGTCAAGATGCTTGGAGAAAGAAGAAAAAGGGCTAATGCCTTCACAGGGTGAAAATATCTCCCAGCTGGGACATATGTTGGAGAGGTGCACCATATGCTCACTTAGTACACCCAAACTATTTTAGAAGTCAATTCAAAAGCAGCAGGACAGATCTATCACCTAGCGCTTGTTGGGAGTTGTGAGTGGTCTTACTCTTGCCTTACAGCCCTCCTCCAGCTGTTCTGAACAGAGGACAGTCAAAATCCAACCCTTCAGCTTGTAAACTCAGGGTTAAGTAAGGTAAAGGTTTATGATTAAATAGCAATGTCTGTTGATCCCTATCACAAATGTAAGCTGGGGTTTTTGTAGCTCATAGCACAAACTTCATTGCTCATAAAAATTTGTCAAAGGCAGTTTTCTTGCCCTCCATCTTTGAAACACAAGTCTTGAGGGTTACGATGCAAAGAAGAGACTGCGTGAAAGCAGCATCAAGCAGAACCTAGTTTATTACAAAACCGATCAAAACTAGTAATTCAGCTATGTTCTGTTTTTTAAAAAAGTTATTTTCCACAAAAAGCAGCTGTATAATACATGAATATTACATGATAAAAAACTTTAATGATAACTGAGAGTTCCACAATCATTTCCTTAGAGATTTTGCTTACGTTTCCATTAATAATATAAATTATAAATGTCTTCAGTTAAAACATTACATACCACTTTTTCAGGGGATTCATTACTTATTTAACCTGAAACTGCATGCTTATGTTTTCCCTAATGGCTATCAAATGCAATGTCAAGATTTTCTTAAACTAACCTGCTTGTAAAGGACTTAGTTCCCAACATATGGTTATTTCTTCATCAAAGAATTTGAGAATAATTGTTACCTAACTGCAAGAAATATATGATTGCCCTAAGTGTTATACTAACTACGTTACCAGGTTTGAGCATCATCGTTAATTGGAAAGTTATCACTGGCCATGAAATACACAAGAACATTTAACTGCCTCCCATGGTGACCATGAAAATACAGAGAATGATGGTTTAATTAGTAATCCCAGAAATACCAGGCAATGCTCAAAAGCTGAAGAACAACCAGCATTATTGCTGTGAAGAAGGAGAGACTCGAAACCTTTCAACCAGTCTCTTCAGCCTTGGCCTTTGTTGTCAAAGATGATAGCAGTGATTATGGCCTGAAATTACCAGATTATTTTATATAGGCCTTTGACAACAATGCTGCATGATATAGTGAAAGGTCTGTTTCCCTTCTCTGTTTCAAATGCCTTACTTTGCTCCGATGCCTACACAGACTTCAGTCAGAAAGTATTTCTCATTTACATGACCTAGATAGAATAGTAGTGAAAAAGATGTTCCTTGATCTTTTTTTCTGTTGATTTGCCATATTCAGCCTGGAAGAAAAACATAATCATGGGAATGCATTGTTTCTTTTATGTCAGTACTAGGAAGCAATGCAAGGTAGATCAGGGGATAGATCTAGGCAGAAGTCCTGCAATAAATGGACAGAAAAACACATGGAATAGCTTTAGGAATTACCCAGTTTCATTTATTTTTTAAAAAAGTTTCTTGTTTAGTGGCTTTTGAAACTCGATTTTACTACAGTGACCCATGGTTGACAATTAGTGTAAGCTAGGTGATTTAAGCCTAGCACAGCTATGTTTAGAACCGTGTCAGTAATAAGGACAATAGCTCAGTGCAATGGGTGGCTTATTCCATGATTACTCATTTCAGAGTCATTACCTCAGCTGGCATACTGGACAACCTATATTAAAAAGTGCTATGAACTGACTTGAACTGTGGTTGCGGAAATAGTCTGAACACGTCTCGACTCCATTTGTCCGTAGCTATTGCTCAGTTGTATCCATTACTACGGTCAGCTGCTGGTTCCTTTTCTACCTAGACAAGGCTTCTCATGTTTCTGTGATATTCTTGTATGACAGGGTGGGAGAAATAAATCTTTCTTGAAATAAGAAAGCAAGAAGCAGAGGAAATACCCAGGTACCCTCTTCCATGGACTGCTATGATGAACGTACCCATGAGGTAAGTTGAAGGAACATTTGTCCGGGTTTAGAATGATTTGTGACAAACTGTGGCTACGCACACTGATCTGTGCAATGGATAATGAAGCTGAATCAATCATCTGCTCAAGAGGAGAGAAACAGAGGTACCGTTTTTAACAATTTTAAATATTTTATTTCAAGAAGTAGTACAAAAATAGATGGTTGTCCAGAAGATTGTAGAATCCCAAAATACAGACAAAATGTGATCAATAATAATTAAGAAAACACAGGAGATTATCTAATAGTCAAGATCTTTCAGATAAATTATGGCTACTGCACCATGGTGGTGAATAACAGTATGAATAAATGAAACTGCAAACCATCTTTGTGGGGAGGAGCCTCAGTAACAGGACATGAAGAAGTTTTAAAAAATTCTCATTCTGAAAATGGAAGTACTGATGCCAAAATAATAGTTTTGGGCTTATTTTGTCATCCAGGGACAATTAAAATGAATGGAAGAACACCCGCTTACATCAATGGGCTTTGAATTCAGGCTCCATCCTCTTTCAAAAATATGTCAAAATATATAAGAAAAAGTCTGCTCTCAAGCACGGGTAGGAAATGTGACAAAAGGACATTGACAGAACGTCTGTTAAATTACAGGAATTAGGGAAATAGTCCAAACGATCATGAATGAAGATTGTTTCATGTAATTGTGTCCAAATACTAAATTCATACACAGCATAGCTTATCTCAAATTCTTCCATGCTTGTATTGAACTTAAAAGAATTTACGACAGGTGATCATTTTGTGAAAATAATTTTAAGAGAGCGTAACCTCAAAACAATCAGCTTGTACAGTTTCCAATAGCTAACAGAAATATTTATTTTGAGTATCTCAATTCTACTCCATTATTGCCAAAAAGTAGTATTGTGTGTTTGAAATCTTTGTCATTATTATGTCCATTGTAAACAACTATTTAGACAGAACTAAAGCTACTGAAAGTGGTCTCCCAAAACTCATGGATAAAGCTGACATGCTGTTCAGCTGGAAACAGCCTTCTTGAAAGAGAATTGATGTGAATCCTTTTGTAAAGGAGATCTGTGCTCTGAGCACTCAAAATACATCATAGAATACTAATCACACTACTTCCCAAAGCAGAAGAAAAATAAAAAAGGATAGTGCATCTAGTGCAACTGAGAATGGTACATCTCTTTGGAGACATTTCAGGGGGCAAAAAAAGAATGCCTGTCTGCATCCTCAGCTATATAGACTTAAAGAAGAAACAGTATAGCATAAATATTCCATTTATATTTTATGTTCCCCCATATGAGAAAGAAGGGACAGATAAAGGACAGATAAGGCCTGGGTAAATTAACACAGCTCTAGTGGTGTGAAGGAGACCTGATAACAATATCATCTTACCCTAATGTGCTGGTGGAACTTGGAGCGGTGCAGGAAGAAAAGGCACAGATGAAAGATTACTGAAAAGAAAGGTGGAATTGCTTTGTCCTGTCTTTTTTTCTGGAATCTGAGTTTCTTCCCCTAAAATAAAATAGTGGGGCTGCATATCTCAGACAATGGATCAAACAGAAAGCACGAATCTCTTCAACCACATGATGCAGAACTTGTGCTGCATGAGGTGCAAAGAGTCACAAAAAGGTCCAAAAAGCACTGCTTGGCACATCTCTTTAAAATGTTTAACCTTCATCTTATGGACCGGTAGTAAACTTCAGTATTAGGAATATTTAAAGTATTCCCCCTCACCCCCCCAACAAAAGAGAGAGATTGACTAACGGTCCCAGTGCTTTGAATCAAAATACTTGCTATACGTGTCTATATTAAAGTGCTGTAGTAGTAAAAAATGACTCTTTGATGCTGTCATTCTTTCACTATAAAATGAGAAGCTCATAGGAGGAAATATACGGGCTCTGAATTTGGCCAGAATAAAGAGTTTTCTTCCAATAGTTTTTTCTTGGGTAAGACTTTTTATACTGTGCTTGACATTCTGAATTACATGATTATATAGTATAAGACTCCAGCAACATTTTGTATTGTAAAGATGGAGATGCTCAGCATTTTGCCAGATGCCAAGTGGTATTCTGATGTTTCTATCTTCTCTTTGAACTGAGTGACAGTCAGCATATTCACAATGAAGCCAAGACAATCTGCTATCAAGTTACAGTAGTGATATTTTCCCTGATGAAGATCCCAGAGCTTGTTGGAATAAAGCTCCTTAAAACTCAGTGTCTGGAATAGCTCCAGCTTGAATTGCTCTCTGTGTAATATAATTTTATATTTGTGCCAGTCTAATAAGTAGATCACTGGGTAGAGGCTTTTGTAAGTAAGTCTATACGTACTGCACCATTTCCTGGCTCTGTGCTCCAGTGTGTTGCAGGCTGTGTGCAGTGGGGGAGGTGCCAGCGCTGATCAAGCAGTGTAATTTTATACATTACTGAATCAGTGCAGGAGAAACCTGGAGGGACAAAGCATCATCTTCTCTTTGGACTGCACTGTAAAATCCTACAGCTCTCTTAGCCCAGCCATGCTCTGATACATTTTTTTTTCTCTCCTTTTTCTGATTTTGGTGTGAATGATAAAGTGATCTGATGATGGCTCTTGTTATGGAACCTATTAGCAAGTGGACGCCCAAGCAAGTAGTGGATTGGATGAAAGGTATGATCATTTATTACCATGTATTGTCTGTACTTTGGATCCTTGCAATTTACATATCTGCTCTTGTATCCTTTGTTTGGGGAAGAGTTTATTCAGTTCCAATAATCCATATGCTGCTTTGCACAGTAGTTTTTAAAGACACGGCTGAGGAGAGAAGCTGTTTAAGCTGTGCAGCATGTTGTTGGGATTTCTGCCGAGAACTGAGTAGGGATCAAATGCATCTGTTGGTAAATGCAGGCATAAAGTGTTTGTGTCTCGTGGCTCCATTATGCATTGCACAGTGTAACATTACTATGTTTGGTTGCTTTAAATTTGCCCTGATTAGGTCTGGTTTCCTCATATCAGGTGATCTGATGCAGCGGCTGTGCAGCGCTCGTGTGTAGTTTAAGGTACCACAAGGAGCATAAGGTGCCGGTGGCTGCGATGAGGAATTCTGCTCCGTTAGTGACATGTCCTGATTTGTTCAGGCTTCCCAGCCACTCTCGCTGGTGCCGCCGCCGTGTCTAATGCACCCGCATCCCTGTCTGCTGCCGGTGCCGTGGGCAGTGCAGCCTGCGGACCGTGCCGCGCGTGGGGGAACACGCAGGGCTGGGCATGGCTTCGCGGGGGAAACTCTTCCCCCTAACTTGACAGGAATGGTGATTTCCCTGCACATTCGCAGTTTCACAACACAGCCATGAGCTGTGACATGTTTTGCCTTACAGTGCTCATCTGCACTGCAAACAGGCTGGGTTGGATGGGAGGGTGAAGAATTGTTCAGGATGATAAGTGTTTTAAATTTCTCCTGAGTGAGGAAAAATGTATTTCCCCAGTGGGATGCATTAGTGCTGTTATACATCGCTTCTGATGAGCTGTCTGTCTTACAGACAAATAATTTCTGCTACGAGGGATCTCCATTATATAAGGAGAAGAGGTGCAAATTTTGTTTGTACCTTACTCAGGGAAATAATTTCTGTAATGTCATTACTGAACTTACTGGAGGGTTGAATTGGATGCCCGCTATGGTATCCTTAAAACTTTCATAGTATTATCATTAATAAGGGAACGATTTTGATTTCATTTTGCTGATATACGTCTCATACTTAACTGAAATTGGGCTGTTTAGGTGCTCATCAGACACATTACACTTATGAGCAAACTATTCTTTTACAAGCACACAGTATTATGAAGCTAATGGTATCTAAGGGAATGTATGTAGTTTGTTTCGTAGGTGTTTGTGAATTCAGATTAATTGGGAGATTTTAAGCAGGTCATTGGGATGGATCCTGAAACCATTATATGGATTAATTCCCATACTCCAGTGTCATTAGTTGAAATCAATTCCTACTGTACGTGCAGAGGAGAGTTTTCTGATCCACACCATATTTAAAAAATGGACATATCATTATGCTATTTTAACTCATTACTTGAATTATAATGTAAGTTAAATGTCAAAGTGTGTATAATAATACTTGTTGCTAAATTTAAAAATTCTTCCTGCTACTTTTTTGTCCTTTTTGATGTAAACTAATTACATCTTGGGCAACATTAATCCATAACATGTGTAGTACATACCACGGGAAGCAAGAAGGTCACACAAATAAAAGGGTTAAATGTATGGAGTTGCCTGACACTTAAATTTCTATACAAAGCCTGCATATTGCATCTGTAGGGCCGTCTGGAGTAGACAGTATTGTCAGCTGCGTGCCTCTGGGCTTAAGCATAAATAACTATAATGTAATGAACATTGAAGTATTCACCAGATAGGTATTTTCCTTGGTAACATGAGTGCTGCGGATCCACAAACAGTAAAGTTGCACATTTGTCCATTTTTACCATGCTAATATTACAAGTCCCTTTTTAATCCTGGTGCTTACCTTTATAAAAGCATACTTCAATTGTAGCCAAAGGAAAGACCTAACACTCACAAATGGAAGCATACCAGCATTAATTTAAAACTACTTATAAATCCCTTCTTTTACAAAAATTTCCCAATTGTGGCCACTGTTTACCTGTAATTTACATATATTCTGTATGTCAGCTCCATTAGCTGTAGTCATTCTGCTAAATAGCTATAATGCATTAGAGAGGTCAAAGGTTTGCACAGGTAGTAATATTGAAGTGATAAGGTAGCTTTTACATATGTCTTCTATACTGAAGGGTACACTTCTTTGACAGCATTAAAAGATAAAGTAAAAACTTTTTAGAAAAAAATACCATGCAATGAATGTGGAATATTACCTTTGCTATAGAAAGCAACATGTTAATAAGCAGTGTAACAAATATTGTAAGTGTAATACACCTTTTTTTGGCTTAAAATATGTAGTCAATTAGCTTTATTTGCAAAATGTCAGCAATGTATCTTTTTAACTTGAATTTATTATAATTACTTAAGCTATCATAACTTACTTTTAAAAACCGTTAGCAAAGTACACGTTTTAAAATTAAATAGCAGTGAGTACCAGCAAAATCAAATAATTGAAGATAAGATGGAAGAAAGCCACAAAAATGATGTTAATAATTTGAGACCTGGCTACCCAGAATGCGTCCTGGTTACAGTGTGCTATTATCAGAAGCAGCTGCAGCCTAAGCCCCAACCAAGAGGAGACACCCTTCTGTTCTTTTCCTTAAGGAAATGTTACTTGCCAAAAAAAGTAAAAATTGGTAGGCTTTAAGGAACATTATTATGACAAGTTGGCATTTTCTATTTATCCACCGTTCCTTTCTCAGGAACACATTCAACTGGAATTCAACTTGGGAACTGCATCTGATTGTGTGGACAACCTGAAGAGGCCTGCAAGTGTTTAGAAATTGATTCCTGAGGCTTATAGAGGTCCTAGAAGTTAAGACTCTAGATGCCTTTGTGTTAAAGAAATTGTCTTTAGAGTATACAAAAATAATTGGTAAAGTTTAGCAAATACACAGCAGAAGGCACTGTCGTTAAAAAGAAAGTTTTCAAAGGAGCAGAAGACATTAATTGTGAAGATATTTTTAACAACAGTTTTCAGTTACTATTTTTTCCAAAATTTTCCAAAATTCTAAATTTCTAAATGGTTTTCACTTCAGAAGCTTAGCCAGTATTTCTACTGGCACGTACCTATTTCTTACAAAACTTAAATGTTTTCCTGGGGGTATGTACTATGGACCCAAAAGGTACTTTAAGAGAAAGAACTTTGCCTTGCTCAAATTCCATTTTGGCACTGTTGGGAAAATAAATATTACCCATAAAGCTTGCAAGTACATTAAGAATCAGACTAGTTTTCAAACTTAGTCTGGTTTTGCTCTGATTAAGTTTAACATATTAACATGAGTAAATGACAAACTGCACTTCGTATTTACATCTGTACTGCTTCTACCTGGAGACTTTGATTTCTTTTTGGCCTATGAAGTTACTGTGAAACTCGGTGACACTTTGCAGTTGCGAACAGGTTATCAGAGTGAGCACTCCTAAACCAAAGTCCATCTATTTTAATATGCATGCATGCATTATGGAAGGTAATCCTCTACAGAATTTGAGGGTTCTGGGGGGCAGAGGGGAGGTATGATGCCTTATTTGCACTTAGAATTAATAAAAGCATGATAGTTTGTGTCTTCACTGTAAGTAGAATCTGAAAGGTATTCTCTGTACTTTTATAAATAACAGCATTTAAGATTTTGTACTTCCTAAACGAAGCAATTTACAAGTAGGTCATTTAAAATGTGAACTCATTTACAGTGAAGTGACACCTGTGTTCAAATAAATACTAACTTTTCAAAACAATCCAATGAAATGAAATGAAATACAATGCAATGAAATACAGCTGTGACTTTCAGAGAATGGAATGTTATCAAACAGCTGAAAATTAAAATAGGAAGCCAGTTATTTCTTAAGTACCTGTAAGTAATAACTCCACATGGAGTTATTCACATTATGTCAGTTATTCACAGTCTTGGGGACTGACAGTAAGGTTTGTCTGCCAAAACAGCCTGCAGTGGAGGTTTCTCTCATAATGAACACTCAGCTTTAGGTACTCATTTTACAACTGCAACCCATTTTTTCCTCTTTAAATCTAGAATTTCTCCACTCTCAACAGGAGATGCAGACATGAAAAAATAAAAATTAATTCAGTTGGTAAACTGATTAACTGTGCTGCACTGATCCTGTGCAGAATAATTATATGTTTAGCTGAAGGGTTTTCCTTAGCATGTAATTCCCTGATTTCAAGCTGGCTCATAAAAGAGAAAGGAAGGGAGGGAGGGGGAAGCTGAGAGCAGGGAAGCTGATGACGTGAGTGGACTTGTTAGCATTCATATCACGCAGGGCTCCGGCAAAGCCCTTCTCAGTCTTCTCTTGCTTTTCATTAGATCACTACCTGTTCTGTAGCAATATGTCATAATGAGGGAATCTCCTCTATTTACAGAACGTAATCTATAAAATCTTAGCGTCTACTGGAAACACAGATAAATGTTATGATCTACTGCAAAAGCAGCCTTATAGGTACTGAGCTGGATGATACTTAGCTTTCTTGATCCCCCTTCATGACCTTAGACTCCCATAATGCAAGTATTCAGCTTCACAAGATGTAATTTGAAACCTGGGCAGATAACCTAGGTCATATCTTGTTTAGAAAAATGTAGGGTTTATAACATCTTTTCAGTTCTTTCTGAAGACAAATAGGTTTGGAAGAGAATGAAGAGCCACAAATAGAGATGCCCTCAGAATTAGCATTGAATTTTCAAGCAGTACTAAAGCATAGGTTTCATCATTTTCCTTCTACTCTCACCAATTTCAAAACTGAAACAAATTATTTAGTTTTGTGGCTCCCCCTTGGATCACCGTGTTCCACTAGTACCACATTTCCAGTTGTCACTGGGAAGTCATTGAATCGGAATTGTCTGTAATTCCTCTCTGATTCCTTTTACAAGTTTCAGACTGTAATACTTTTAAGTAATAAATTTTGGCAACAACTACTTTGTTGAAAGTTGTAAACTATTTGCTTTAAAAGAGTCAGCAGAGCACACCTCATTTCAAGGAGCAGGTTCCCAATATTGGCTACAGTTAAGTGTTGGAATAAGCTGTCAGAGCAGGTTTGGCCATTTCCTTTGCAGGAGGTTTTGAACACAACTAGGAATAGGTCAGACAAACATCCCTCTGGAATAGTTTACGTATCCAGCCCTGTCTGCAGAAGAATGGCTTCTGCCAGTTCAGACAAGATCTTGGGATAGTTTCTTGCATATGTATGACCATTCATCTTTGAAACATGTGAAACAGTCCCAAAGAGATCATAGCTCTAGCTTCCTTCTGGATATTTCATGGTTTGTATTTTCCAGAATACCTGGGTGAGAAGGCTATCCTAGCTGCAGACGCCTGGGATGAATCTGCATTTCAAATGTTCTGAAAACTAATGTCAATGGGAAGACTGGATAGGGGGGAGGCTACAACTTGGTTAGGAGAGAATATGAAAAAATCATACACAAAGTGTAATCTAAAAGTTCAAGATCTCAGCTCACTGTCTCTTGGAAAGCAAGTTTAGCACAGGTGAGTTGCTCTCTCATGATGAGTAAACATGATACATTGGATTTTTCTTTGTTCTCTTTCCTTTAATTTTTCACTTTGTCTTTAATTTTTTAATTTATCTTACATTGTCTTGACTTCCTTTATTTTTTTTTTTAATTCTCATTTTCTTCTAAAATATTTGCATATCACTAAGAATTAGTATTTATAAAAGTTACTGGCCAAAAGACCTGGTCATGTTTTTGTTATCACCTACTGCACACATGGAAGATGAAAGGAGATGCAGTCAATATTGACTATAAATTATAAGTAATAAAGCTATATGTATAATGTTTAGGCATAGCAGGAAAAATATTTAACTGTAGTGAAAGCCTAGCAAAACCAAGTCAGATACAAAGTAATCAAGATCAAATCAATACTCTGTTCCAAATTTCTAAAGTTCAAACATCTCAATCTTTTATTTTATAACAACCTAACGGCATAGCATCCTGAGAGCAGAAGAGTTTCAGCAACAGAAGCAAATGTATGCTCATTCCACTTTTACTAAGACTTTACAAAAGCCCCATTCTTTTCAGCCTAAGAGGGTGAGACATCATAAAGCGCTCAGAAGACTTGCAGGATTACTAAGACCCAGTATCCTCAAGGCTTTAACTATCATCACTCTTAATTCAACCTGTGTACCACTGGCAGCCTGGACAGACAACAGAAGAGTTTGCTGAGTCCATTACTCCCTTTTCTGCCTTTCCAGTAATGACACAGCCATAGTTAGTGTCACGGCAAGCTGACCTACAAGCTGAGTAGGGTATTGTAGACAGACCTCCCTATCTTAAGTCTATCTGTAACGTTCTATGGAAATAATTTATCTATCTATCTGAGCTATTTCTGCATCTCTATCACTATTACCTCATTTTTAGTAGCGCCTTTTTGAGGACCAGTTAGAAACTGATCTATGTATCTTCCAAGAACTGACTGGATTAGCACTATCTCCATAAAAGATTTCAGCAACATTTAGCAATTTAATGGTCTATATTTATTATCTGGAGATTTAGGGATATATTCTAAAATTTCCCTATCTATAAAGCAGATACATTCAGACCTTTTAAATAAATGTAATTCTGCTTGCAGAGAAAAGCCTGAGCTGAATGAGTGTCTCTCAAGTGACATTTATCAAGCGTAACTAATCTTCCAGGTCATTATGTAAAGAAATTTATTTTATTGTCTTGAACCTTAATATAGGCAGTCAGACGCAATTGTCATGCATTGCTTTATCTTGTAACCTTACCATGTGTTCTTAAGACACATTATGCAAAATCCTCACCTTTCTTCAAATTCTGACCACTATGGGGAGAACAGAGTGGCAATGCAAATTCAGAGGAGATCAACCTTCTCCAGATCTCCATTGTTTCCCAATATATTACATTAGGAAGCAAAATTCAGAATAAATTGGATCCTGTGGATGACACTTTCAGATCACATTAAATGAGGCACTGTATGTCAAGAAACTGCAAAGATACTGGATCCTGCTGAGCAATAATATACTTTCATGGTTTCTTCCCAGACATAATCCTGACAACACTTTCTTGCCCTCCTAATTCCTGATTCTAAATTTTACCTTGCCTTGGCAGGAATGACACCAACACATGTACCATAACACTGAGAACTCTGTGTGTAACGCCTCAGAGTTACTTTTACAAGTTTATAAAATGTATATTTCTTAGAAAAATAGCAGAACATCTCAGTGTTACAGTATTTCTGGCTACCTCCACTGGAAAGCAGTTTTAAAAATATTACACTTTGCAAAAAAATACATTATGAATAGCATTTTAGTGTATGCTAGAAAAACACTGTCTAGATGGTGGAGTGTCAGGCAAAGTTCCTTGCCAGTTCCTACATCTCAAAACCAGTGGGAAGGCAGCTGTATGCTTTCTGGGTCTCTCCTCAAGGTAGTCTCCTAAAGGTACACTATAGTTCAGATGGACGCATCGTGTGCTTAAGTAAAGAAATATTCCTACCTAATGAAATTTACGTACATCTCTTTCTGACAGGCTTAATGTCTTGCATTTTGATTTGTAATGAAGGAAAGAATGCATGAGGCACAATAAATATTACAATGCTTGCATATGCCAGGAAAGTAAAAAGTATGTTACAGTTTGTCCTGAGGTGTTTTGCAAAATTGTTTTAACACCTACAAAGGTTTAAAAACTAAAAGGGAAAGAACTTATTCTTTTAATGCCATTCTTTCTGAGAACAGCCAGCTGTACTGCCTTGCTGACAGAAATGGAGTAGTTCTGCTGATGAAATTAGTGACACTGTTGATATTAAATGAAGCATTGTACTTAATAAACTACAATAGTATGCAATATTGCTCAGCAATAATACACGTTCATCTTCTCCCCTCTTCTAAATGCTACTTCTGTAGTTTAGGTTTTTTACTAAATACAAAACTTTCCCCTGTCCCTTGATGCCATTGTAGCGATGACAGGCGCTGGAAAGATGGAGCTTAGTGAGTTGTCATTATAGGATTCAGAGAGAGAGAGAAATTGTAAGGTTGTATTTGTGAAGAGCTCTAGTGATGAATAAAATGAAATTATTTCTGATTAACTAATACTCAAACAGCTTCCAACAAGTATCCTTGTTAACCTTCTATAGCGATGCACTCAGAAGAATTCAAGTCCAATGTAATGTTTGTTTTTTCTTATTCAAATTCTTCGCCAACTGTTTTCCAATAAAAATGAATTATAAAAAGTCTGTGGTGCGTTTTAGTTACAATGTGGGTGATATGTTTAAAATAAAAATGTAACAGACAATAGTTTTACAAAATACTCTCAGTTCTGTTCCCTAAAAACGTGTCCACCTTTTTCATTCTAAATATCATACAAAGCCTAGAAAAAACTCTATAGCTTTCAGGAGTTCTTAAGGCAGAAATTGTGTCTTCTATAACGGTACTGAAACTACCACAACTATAGAAAAGATTAATTTGACACATCTGCTTTTTAGTTTACATGGAAAACTACCTCTGTTTGAGTTAAGACAGACAGTAGTGTCATCAGCCTGACAACTCAGACATTGCAATTATCACTTGAATGAAGAGCATGTTATAGCTCTCTCTCTCCAGCAGCTTCCTCTGTTCTCTTTTCGTCTCTCTCCTCTCGTTTATTCGTATTATTCTCTAGCAGTATGTTTCCTGCCTTTTTCATAATCAGATGGAGACTAAGCATCAGATTGTGAAGTAATTCGTTCATTTAACATTTAAAAATTCTAGCTCTGGCCTTCCATATCTCAGAGAGGGTTGCAGTGATTTGGAAGTGAACTGCATTCAAAATCCAGAAGGTATCAAAGGGAGAGCAATGGGAGAAAAGAAGAGAAGAAACAACCTGGGGATGATAAATTCCTTTTCTCCCCTCTCGCCAATGTTCTCCAATCAGTGTCTGGTACTGCGTGGGAGATTTTACTGTCCTGTAGTACAGAGTTCAAGTGGCATGCTAAATAACAAACAGCTCAGCTGCTGTACCATGTTGTCTTTCCTGACATGCAAATATTTCTGCTTTTTCAAAATAACGATGACATGCCCATGCTAAGTCTTAGTAGATAAAAAAAATGAAGTGACACATCAGCAAGTTTTGATCTCAAGCTTGGCAAACTAGGAGTGCTTCTGTATGTTGCAAATGTGTGCAATTCCATCAAAATATTATTTTATAAATAAAGGATTAGCATTTCGACAGCCTCAGATTAATTTGAGCAAGTTGAAAACCACCTGCCTAAAGAACCCTAGTACAACTTCTGGTAGCTTTAAGGTGCACTTGGAAGAGGGCATATATTGATGTTTCATTGATTCTACATTAAAATCTACTGTGAATATCAAGGATGCTTCTAACTTCTCTTTCAGACTATGAAATCCTGCTTTCCTGGGAGACATGGGGGAGGTAGTTCAACAGTGGTATCTATTTATGAAATTCTTTGCAATGGATGGGAACATCTTATACTAGATAGGAATGTGCTGCAGCGGGCACATTTCTAAAACCAGGAAAGACAGATGTAGGCATCTGTTATTGATCACTCAGCATGAACAATAAGCTCATAATGAAAATGTCCTAAATTACAGAATACTAAGGAGATATTTTAATTGCCCATTGTCAGGAGATTTTAATTGTTCAGTGCCAAGCCACGCTGATAATTTTGTTTATTTACACAGAAAACAACTTTATGGATTACAGACGAAAAAGACATTCAAAGCAGAGAAAAAAAACAACTTTGCAGCTTGCATTTGAATCATGCAGTTGGAGGGAACAGGTAGAGTAATGTAAGAGAAGTTCAGAACTAACAGAGAAGTTTAGAATATTCACTAGTTGAATGTCATATAAAAAGAAATGGATTCACTTAGTGCAGTAGCTCAAAGATACTGTATTTCCAGAAATAAATTTTGGAGAATGAAGGGAACTAGTGAATAATCCATCAAAAATACAACACATAATTAATCTAAATAATAAAATGGAGAAATTATAAGCATAAATAGAGCGATAGGAAATTTTCACGTGGGAAATAAAGAGGCAGATAAAGGACAAGTTTAAATGGTTATGATTTTATAAGGAAAATGGAGGAAAACACTTCTAAAGACTTTCAAAAGTGGCCTTAAAAACACTAGGAAATGTGCTAAAGAAACCATCATGCACTGAAAGAAAGCCACACTGTGAGATCTTATTAGCTATTTCTTATTTCTCTGATAATTCTCAGAACAAATTATCGATAGCTTCTGTGGTAGCAGCAGAAATCATTATTTGCGTATCAGCAGTGAGGAGATACTTTAACTAGAAACCAAATAGCTCAAATGATCATTCAATGAAAGTGTTTTAATTCAATCTCTGAATCATTCCAAAAGTCTTCAATATTGCTTAGAATGTGAAAAAAAAAAAGCTTTCTTAACCCCTGCTTATTGTGGGCTGCTCTTTGCATGTTGTCTCCACTGTTAAGTTCCATAAATTTTAAGTATCTAAAGGTACTTCTGTAGTTATCCATTAATGAAGCCTCCTTTGTGAGGTCCTGTAGTGTCAAAATAGCATGTTTTATTCTTAAATTATTTTGTATATTTCCATTTTCTTTTACGAATAATTTTTGCAATAAAAGGATGTTGATATATGAGGAATCCTGGCATTTGGAATGAATTAATTCCACATAACCCCTGGCATTTTTTCAAAGGCATTGGTTTTCAAAGGCAAATTAAGTATCCTATGAATGTCTTTGATAGGTCTCTAGTTTCCATGTCATATGTCCAGGCAGAAATTCCATGTGAAGCAAAGCTGCCTGGTTCTTCTGTGTAATGTCAGACTAGCCTGCTTATTGCAGGGCGTACAAAATGATTCACCCCAGTGCTTTTTTTTTCTCTTTTTGCCATCTAATGTCATACTTGATTTGAATTGCTCATAAAATTTATTCTTTCAAATCTCATTCATATCCCATCTTTTGAGGGGAAATGATAGACAATATTTCAATTTTTGCTTGCAAACTGGTAAGCTGTCACATCAGAGGACAATGTCACCAGCAAAATTAAACCTTATGGCATACTGTTAAGCCATGTTAATGCCATCCTGGAACAGTCTGCATTTGTTCTCATAATGAAGCAAACCGCAATGGTGAAAGAGCAGAAGCAAATAGATTGCATCTATGGTTAACCCTAGTAGGCATTCGTGCAAGCTTGAGTTAACATTACCTGTGCCAGCCACACCTTGGACTACTGTCCTTATGCCGTTAAGAAAGTTTCATTAAGATGATTAAGAGAAGGCCACAATTATATACAAAATTCATAAATTATATAAAATACTAACATAATTATTATAATTTTGTAGCAGTTCAAGATATACCAGAATGAATTATGATGTGTCTATCAGACCATCACTAACTCTTACGGAGGCAATGGCTTTCTCTACTCCACAGCTATCATCCCCAAAACACGATAATGAAGCTCCATGACTAAGCATTCCCTAAATGATAACAGAATTTGCATTTTCTGGTTTTGGTGCAGAGAAAGAACATAGATTTCTCAGAAAAAAAAAAAAAAAAAGAAAAGAAAACCATTTCTTTATGTTAAAATATTGGCCATCTTGTTGTTCTAACAAAGTACATTTTGAAACAGGAATTGTAATTCTTTGGACAGTTAAAAATAAACAAGGTTTCTAAATGACATCCAGGAAGTGCAAAGGAATGTGAAGATAAGCTTATTTCATGTTATTTCAGTCTAAAGGTCATTTTACCACTTTCTGTAGGCAAGATTATTCAGTAAACTTGATTTACATGTCTAGATGACCAATTGCACTCTGAAATAAATTCATGTGATGCCTCAGAATTATTGGGAATTGTGTATTTGAAGAAAGCATGTGGTCTTCCCTCAAGGTCCATCCCAAAATATCTTTAGCTGTAATAATCTTAGGAAAGGGGCATTATCTGAGATTTTTACTAAAAATTAAGAAATTCAGTAGTATTTGTAGACTATGGATGCATTATCACCTGTGTTGCTTTCAACCCAAATGACTGTGAATACCACTTGTGCAGTAAAAAAGAACAAGATCATGTTCTGTTATTAAGTTTTCTGCAATAGATACCCTAAAGCTAACTCAAGTTGAGCTCATATTAGTGAATCTTGCATAAAGGTAAACCTGGCCCACAAGTCAGTCTAGTAAATGAGACATAACTAGGTAAAAATAAATCCATTATTACGGTGTAACACTCTTTATACAGAAGTGTCAGTATATCTTCCAGACTGGTTGTTCTGGGTAACGTAATAAAACTGATCAAGCAATATAATGAGGAAATATTCTCGAGGGACACTAGATCACAGTACAGTCATGCATTGGTATATTCTAATTTTTTGATTTAAAATTTATAGTGATCTACCAAGAGTTCTCTTGATAGAACCAACTAGCAGCTAGCAAAGAAACCATGTTTATTAAAGCCATGCTTATTTCCAGTGTTCATTATCTTCCATATTTCTCTTTCCAGCTTCTGTGTTTTAACTCATTGGTTTGACTCTAAAAATCAATAAATGCTTTCAGACAAGGAGGATACTAACGAGTTGGAAAAAAACCTACCTAGAAATTCACTGAAAGAATACATAGCATTCTAGTGTTGGTATGGGCAAATGGAGGTATGACTTCTGATAAAAAATGCATATGCAATTACACAACCGCAGTTAATGACAGTGAGAAGTACTGCTTATATACAGGTGCACTGGCACTGGCTTGCAAATATATCATATTGGAAATGCATACACTAGTACAAAGGTAAATATGATGTTTATGATTCAGAAAATGATAATTTTTCTGAATCTAATTGAACCAAGTCATCATAGTGGCATTTCCATTTTTATGCCGATGAAAGTACATTCTAATGTGATCCAAACTGAGATGCTAACAGACTGAGATGATAGAAAACAGTCAAAATGCTTTGAAAAACAGTGTTAAAAATTGGATCCTCATCCACTTCTATTGAAAGCCAGAAGGTAGATTGCACTGTCTGTTCTCACTGCTTGTATTCCGCGGTTCACTTCTGTTTTACATGACAAATCGCATTTCAGTCCACAGCTGGCATTTCAGTTAAGGATAACATTGTCCTTGTGCAGCTTTTACAACAGAGTTTAAAACATCTGAGCTGAGGGGACCTATGTAAGTGTCGGATCATTATTACCATCCTGCTGCTTGTGAGGTTCTTTTCTCAAGTAACCTGGATCAAGTAACCTGGGACAAAGCAATATTTACTATCAAAGAGTAATGGCAACCTTATATACATTGTGGACTATTAACTTTTTTTAGGCTTTGGTGACTTCCACGTAGCAGTATTTTGACACAAAACTCTGCTGTTGCGTGGTTTGGGGCATTTTTGGATTGCTAAAGAGAATGGCCACAGTGACAGGCAGAGCTGGTAAGCACTGAAGACATATGAGAAGTTCAAGCCGAGGATGATGCAGATAAAGTTTCTGAGCTTTGCAGGTAATAAGTATTTCAAGAGCAACAACTCTTAATAGTGACAGGGAGACATGGTGAAATGCAGAGAAATGGCAGTTATTACCATTAGCATCCGTAGTGCACGAAAGTTATAAAATTTCATTTTGGGTGCTGCACTTTAGAATCACAATCATTGTTCCACAGGGCAGGGAAACTGCTCCGGGAAAGAAGATCTGACTAGCAATGGCTTCATTGGGGAAATCACATCTTCAAGACTGAAGCATTTTTCTGCACACATATAGCCCATTAATCAAGGGAAGAATTTGAAGCATATTATTCTTCATATTTGCTGTGTTTGGATTTTAAGTGATGACAATTAAAAGAATGATCTTGACTATTATTATTAAATAATATGAAATGGTTTGTCTAAAGGAATAAATACAATGGGGCCTGTGAAGGTTCAGACATCTGGTACAAGCATATGGGTTGGGAATCATTATCTAGTTGTTACAAAAATACAACAAAAATGTCTTTTTAATGATAGAATTGAGGCCTTCAGAGGACTGCTCCATGTGCTTTCCTCTTGAATGAAAGCTCCTTATTGTCCCTGTTATGCCTCGCAGCTCTCCGAAAGCATATGCAATGCTTGTCAAGTTACCGTTTACTTATTTTGAAACATGTTCAAAGTAGAAAATAGCTTAGATATCTATTGTCAAAACTAATTTTCAGAAAATGTTTTATGATGCACTGATTTTCGTGTGGTAAATAGTCTTCTGTTCTACATGTGCGTATGTTGTGGATTCATACCGCACTGCATTGTCAAGACTTCTCATGAATTTACTTAATAGAAATGTACTGATGTAAGACTTGGTACAAATGCTCAGGTGTATTCTTAGAAGATGTAAGTGGGTATGTGACATAATGTAAGCCAGGGAAAGACCAGCAGCTGTATTTTGTATGATCCAGCAAGAAGTGTAGTAAAAAGGCAAATGAGTGAGAAGTGAGGAAAAGGCAAACGAGGTGGTAATTCTGGCATGGTCTCTGGGTCTTCCCTGCTAACCTGAGAGGTGTGAAACCTGAAAGCACTGTGGCTGTGCTTTCCACTCCTTGGGCACTTCGAGAGTAACCTGTTTTGCTAAAGGCACCACCTTTCATTACGAGTATGTGCAGCATGAACATAATGGATCTTCATTCAGTAATACGTATATCTGATGATTTTTCACCTAATGATACTGTGTTGAGTTATCTCCAAGCCATGATGGAGAATCTTTTTCTTGTCTAAAGCCAAACAACCCTTACAGATATCTTTGACAAGGTCACATATTAATTCATGCCCAAGTATTAACCAGGAATCGTAAACAGAAACAAAATCACATAGTCTGGTCATCGTGAGCCAAGTATTTTGTGAACCAGAGCCTATGGGAAAATATAATTTTAATTCTCTGTTCCTTTTTGTGTGTATTTTGATTTCATCTTTGATTCTGTTAAGCTAAAACATCTTCAGATTTATTCAGCAAACATGACTTGCTGCAATCTTCTTTATGCTAGTAATTTAAGAAAAAAAGCCTTGGGCTGCATAGCATTAACATTGAGAATGCCTGCTGTTTCTCAGGTAGCTGTCAGTTCAGCATAAGGAAAAAGCTAATTATTTTAAGCAGGTCAGTCAGGAAAAATCTGAAATTCTACATAGCAGTTAGAAATCAGTGTCCATTGACTTCAGCTGAAATTTGCCACTGCAGAAGTATGTGTCTGGAAAAGAATCTATTGGTAAAAATACAGACTGCCAGTATTTAACAATGTAATCTTATTAAGCTTGAAATTAAAGTAATGCATGCAAATTAGCTCCTTGATTTGTGTTAGGTTGAGGCTGAGAAGGATGGTGAGGAAAACAAGAAGATGTGCATAAGAGAAAATAAATCAAAAGTATGTGGGTATATATCCTTTTTTGATATAACAAAGGTTTTTACAAGAAAAGTGGATGAGAATTATAGAAAGCTTCTCAGACACTGGGCAAGAAATCCTAAGAAATTATATTATGATATATTCTGTATTTTTATAAAATATTTATTAATTTTAAAAGGCTTAAATTACACTTGGGGGTGTCAAATCCCTTGGAATTCAAAAGCATTTAAATACTACAGTCTATTTACTTATGTTAAAGAAACACTGCTAGATTAAAAGCTCAGAAAATTTTATATAAACATTAATTTCCTGTATCATGTGATGCCAAAACAAATTTTAACAAAGTGAAATATTTTACTATGCAGTCTACTTTTTCTAGTGTTAAATTCTTAGCTTTGATATTTCATTTATTTTGAAGGGCAACAGGTTAGATGATTTTACTTTGCGGCAGTTACTATGGGCTTTTTAGTAATGATAGTATATATTTAGGAATAAACCACTTACAGAGATAAAATGCCTCATTCTCGTATCACTTCTACCAATGGAAATCACCGGTACATTTTCACTATGAATCACTGCATGCAACTGTTAATGGATTTATGCTGCAATGCTCACAAAAACTGCTTACAAAACCAATCTGGTTTAGAAACAAAATAAATTCTCTTTTATAAAATGTAAATGAAAGTCCACTTTAATTTTTCATATTGGGTAACTAAAACGACTTTATTCACTAGCAGGTGACATCAACAGTACGTGCACTGAATGGTTCACTTAAATCAATGGGACTACTTCTAGACTATGTTTCTATTTAGTATATTATTGTGCCTATGAACAAACAAACTCAACAAATCAATAGTGTTTGGTGGAACTGAGATGCCCCAATGGCAAAGGCACTTTTTTAATCTTTTTGAAAAAGGATTAAGGCAGAATTTGTAAACTTGCTGAGCCAAAACCCATGTTGGCTCTGTGAACCTAAAAAGCTCTTATGGTGATCATTTGTATTTTCCTGTGTACCTCCAGACACCTAGAGGCTTAGCTTGGCTGTAATCCCATAACTAATTCGAGCAGAAATTCCTTGACTCCAGCAAACTCTCATTTAATATGGGTTTTACAGTTTAAATAAATTTTTTTTCAGCTGCGTTAGTTCACATTTTCACTACTTGAAGAGGAGTCAGATCCTCAGAGTTAAACTTGCATGTTAAACTATGCATTAGACATACACTTTTGTTATTTAAATATATACTACCTGAACATTCCTCTTAGCAAGAATAACCTTGTTTTTTCTTTTAAGCGTTTAAATGGAGTTTTCCAAAAGTAACTACATTCTAAATATGTCTTCCATGCTCCAGTCTCCAAAGAGATGCAGATACAGCAAAAAAAGAAAAGCTAATTCAGTTAATAAAAGTTATTAACTGTGCTGCATTGATTGTGGCTAGACGGATTACACATTTGGTTTAAGGTTGCCCTTAGCACGCAGTTCCCTGTATTCAAGTTGGCTTGAAAAAGGGGGGAGAATAGAAAGTACAGCAGGGAAGCTGATGACGTGAATGGGCTTCTTAACATTCACATCACACAGGGCTCCGGCAAACCCCTTTCAATCTTTGTGCTTTTCATTAAATCACTACCTGCTTTGTAGCAGCTTTTCTCAAACAGTGATTCTCTTACATTTACATAACATAAAGCTAGCAATGTGCTAAGTATCACTGTGGGATTGACATGCATACAGGCTTCTTTGATGTTATCCTTAAAAAAGATTTTACATCAGCATGAAATTCAGAAAGGGGGAGGAGCAGGCTGAGGAAGACATCAAATGAGACAGACGGACAATTCGGGAACATTGTGTTTGAACAGCCAACTCTTTTTGAAAGATATAGCTGGGTCTTTGCAATATATTTTGCTACCCCATAGAAAGCTTTGCCCTAGAATATTGATCATTTTCAAAAGCAGAAGATGCAAAGATCAAACAAACATCAAAACAAACCAAAAAACCTTTCTTCAACCGCCATGTACAGTAAGTCAATAAATACAGGCACCACTAAGGAGAATTACAGCAAAATGAAAAATCTTCTGCCATAGAACTCCCTGGACCATACAAAAGCTCTAACTGTCATCATCTTTGTCAAAACTCGTTAGTATTCCTTTCTAATATTCCTTTTTTTGCAAGGAAATACTGAATTTTTGGCAGAAAACTGTTCTAACAGGATAGCACATCTCCTCAGCCAAACTTCCAGTATTCCTTTCCAGTGAGAATCTAACACTTTATCACAAATTCCAACCTTGAATTCTGAAACCTAAACAGGTATTTAATTACAGACTTTCATATGCTTTGCCTGGGGTGCCACCCTTGAGATCACGGCAGTAGCTGTAGCCCCCAGGCCCCATGGATGTGAGAGAGGAGACACACGCGAGATCTGCAGGCCTTTTTTGAAGTGACACAGTTATGCTAGTGCTAAAACAGACCCAGCAAACCTAATTCTCAGGGCAAGGATATCAGGTTATTTTCACATTTCCAGTGAACAATCTTTTTCATCACCATGGAGAAGGTGAAAATAATGGTTTCTTTGTGCATTAATTATAGGTGTGGAAATTCCAGAACTAAAGCCATGGGTAATGTCCAAAAACAATGATTTCAAGGAATGCTTAATATTGCTAAGAAACTTCCCACTGTTTCATTCTTTTATTTCCCATCTTAAAACACAGAATTTGAGAACTGCCTCTTCATAACCAGTCCTACACTCAAAAATACTTGTTTTAGCAATTTAATAAAGTAAAAATACTTAATTTTCTTTCAGTTCTGCACTGTACAGACCTTTAACACAAAAAAAAATGCACTCAGTGTTAGGCATTGAGTATCTAAAGTTTGCTGATGTCTCTCTTGGTACTTTCTGCATTATAGATTTTAATTAGTTTATGAATCTAGAGAAGGCACTTTTTGTGTTTCAGTTCAAAACAGGCTACCCAGGCTCTCTCTTTTTTTAATTGAAGCAGTGTGTATAATATTTTTTTCCTTTTGCTGTAATAAATATATTGGAAAAGACTGCTGTTTCATAAAGACTGCAGCTGTCTGCCCTACCATGTGATGATGCCTCTGAGTCGCAAGAAAACTCCAGGCAATCCCCTGTGTTTCTTTATACGCTTTATGATACCTCTAATCACAGAATAGATTTTATAGGAATTTCCATCACATATCTCCCTCTTGATTCTATTTTTTCCTGCCTGACATACTCTCACATGCTTTCTCTGCTCTTTGTAGGTAACAGGGGAAAGAAAAAGCAGAGCGAGAAATTATTCTGTCACTTTTTTCCAGGTTTCTACCATTTGTCAGCCCTTCCACTAATGGTTGTTACAAAATTAAAAGGCATGGTTAGAATGTGGAACACTAACACATTATGTCTGAGTTACACAATTTTCACTTCAGTTTTGAATTTCTAACCAACCGCTCTATTTCAAGTGTTCCATCAGGAGAAAATTAAAGTAAGCAATTAAGGGGGAAAAAAAAAGGAATAAAATTATAACAAATTTGATTCCATAAGACATTCTTTTTGTTTCTTTTACACAGATAGAGTTGCAAGGGCTCATTTCTCAGAACATTTTGTCTCAAAAGACTGGGTGCCTCAAACACAGGAAACAGCATCCCAGAATACTGCCTAAATGCAGACTGATGTTGATGTTCTCTTCCTAAAATGTCTGATCTTGCTTATCCTGAATTCAGTAGCTGAATTCAGTCTCCTAAGGAGTTCAGCTGATGCTGAATCAACTCCTGTAATCACCAGCTCATAAAGGTATTCAGAAATGCACAAAAGTCCAGCCAAAGTCACACAATTTTTCCATTTTCTTGGACCAAGGCAGTAATGTCATCAAGGGCAAAGTTTAAATGAGAACACAACCTAATAAAAATATGTGGTTGCTCTGATAGGTAAATTCATAAATTATAAATGGTATCTCCACTTTGCAAAAGAGGACTGCTATTATAAGCATCATAAAAGTGACACCACAAAGCTCTAGGGAGCAACTGGAACAGAAATCAATACATGCAGCAAGTGGGCTTTTATGAACGAAGTTGCTAAAAGAAATTACAGAAGGATCACGAGGGGAGGCACAGAGAAAACAACTGCTGTACAAAATAATTCATCTTTACTGAGAATCAGAAAAAAATGGATTTGAAATATCAGAGCACAAACCCTCTCAGAAATAGTACAGTATCTGGCATATCAGAGTTAGACTTCTCTGGCAGTTCTTTTTGACGCTTGTGGTTGTCCCTTCTGATAGATGACCACTCCATGGAAGGACAGTTCAGAAAAAATGATAGAATGTACTTTTCTGTATAGGTCTTACAGCTACATCTTTTCCTAAATCTTAAAGGCTCCCAGCTGGCCGTATCATTTATCAATTCTAGAAGAAAAACAACAGATTTAAAGGTAACCTTCAGTACGATTATAATCCAGTTGTATGCTTTTCTATGAAACACTGGCTGGGAAAACAGTATTGTTTACTTCAGATACATCTGGTGCACTGTTGTGGTCAGTAGCTCTTACTGTATATCTACGACATCTTCACTGTGGTGTTAATTCGTGAATTAATTGGGCTCAATTAGGAACGTTTACAATTCAAAAAAGTACTTGAGTGGCACAGAGGAACTTTGTTTCCAGAACCCAGTAGCTAGGTCCCTACTGCATTACCAGTGTGACTGTCAGCAACATTCCAGTGTCAGACCTACACACATTGGCTCGCTAGCTTGAGTTTGGAGCATCTGGTTATCACAGTATTTTCAGCAGTTGTGGAATGAGCATGGTCGTTATTTAGTAATACATTTACTACAGAGTACGTATGGTGAGATCCTCAAAAGAGATTGGGATCATCTAAGAGAAATACATTCCATAAGCTTTTATGACTGCAATCTTAAGGTAAACTGGATCTTTAATTGCCTCGTGTTTTGATACAGTCAATATTATGTAATGTATGTAGCCAAGAATGATACCAGAATTTGCATAAGAATCTCTATCAGATCATCCCATAACTAACAAAGATCACCAAAACCTTTTCTCCCTAACAGCTAACTTCAGCGTTTTACAGCCTCCCAGTATTTAATTTCACAAGTATGATTTAACCAATTTTCCAAATATAGACTATATCTTTTCTCACGAGACTGAGAAATTACCTTGCTCACCAAAAGGACTTTTCTCCAAAGAAATACCTGTGATTGTGGCATTCATCTCATTTGCCTGGAAAATGAAGATTGGTTTTGCTTACAACTTGAATTCCCACAGTCGTCATGTTACCACTTTGGTAGTTCTGATAGCTTTTACTGAATTAATTTCCATCTCAAAAAAAGTCTTTTTTCCTGACTTTTTAAGCTTGTTCTGGCAAGAATTCAGTAATGCTTCAGACATTACTGTTTATTTTTTAAATAAGTTTGTCCTTTAGGAAAAAAAATTTGAAGGTACATCTCATTCCTTAAACACTGTGGGTCTAAATGTTAAGCATGACAGCTGAGAGACCTCTCTTTTTAGTTTTACGTAGTTTAAATTTGAATTTCTTTAGATGGTTCTTGACCAGTTAATTTGTCTTGACAGCTCTCAGGGTCACATTTAGTTTATCCCCATAGGTGCCTTGTTCTGTAGGAGAATAACCTGCATTTGTCTCATCCACTTGTCTTTGATTTCCATATTTGTGTAAATAACTTCAAAATCATGAGAATCATAAGAAATACATTAAATAAAATGTGAAATAGATTAAATAAAATGTCTGTGCTTCCCTAAAGTGTTGCCTGAAAGATCCTGTGCTGGACAAAATGACCACTGAATACACCACATGCTGTAAACCTCTGATATCATTACACCCTTAAAGAATGAACATATCTTCCTTAACTTTATACCCAGTCTCAAATATTTTCATAGAAATATTTACATTATGTTTATTGGAACATCTGTACGGGCTGGGGGGGGCACTCAATTTGCCTAAAATGATGGTACTCCGGCACTGGAGGACATCAAATTACTGTAAAGGAAAAAAATAAGGAACCACAGGGACTAATAGCAATTCAATTTAAATTTGTGTAGCCAGAAAGTGTTGAAACCTAAACTGAGTTATGAGGTCATAGAAGATCTTTGAAAAAGCAGTGCATGAAGATAGCGTCTCCTAATATCACAGCTGTTTGTAAAATAGAACAAATAGTAAGTAGAGTTACTTGAGCCCAGACAGGTCATGAAGCTTGTGACAACAGAAAAAAGGTGACTAGCATGGACTGGATCCACATAGTAACTTTGTAAAAATATTTCCATACATTGATTAAAAACAAACCAAAACAAACTGAACTTGATTTACCGTTCAAAACAGGAGGGAATTTTTCATACCATGTATATGGAAGACATTCAGCCACTGCACGCTGCAGCCTTTGCTATTACTTTCAGCTGTGTTCTTCCATATACAAAGAAGTATCGTTCCCTATGACAGCAAACTGCACATCAGCACATGCTATGTAAATCACACCCACTTGAAAACCTCTCTCTACTTACAGGAATATTCAGCAAATCATCTCTCTTAATAACAGGCGTCTACAGCTGGCCAAGAGGTTTATTATTGTACAACACTTCAAAGACTTCGTAGTGTCTGCAAAGAAGGACCCCATGGGTTTGCACGTGAGTGTCAGTGACATTGGGAAATACAGTCAAGGTAGAAAATAAATTTTAATTATATGACAAAAAAGGGTTTAGCCCATAGCCCTTCCACCATTTTCTTTAAAACACTTCTGCTCCAAGAACCCATACAGCTAGATAGTATTTCCATCTGTAGGTAAGCTGTAAATAGGTTTAAGATGTATGAGTCCCCTGAAACTTAGTGGAGTTAAGGATCTTGCTTACACGGAACACACGAACTTCAGCTCAGGTTCCCACCAGCCTGAACTTACACACAAAGTGAACACCTTTCACTTTCAAGCTGGAAGCAAGAGTGAGCGTACTTAATGAAGAACAATCAGTTCATATCAAGAGCACCGCAGCAAGCAAACTGTCCAGACTGTATGCCTGCATGTTTTAAGGGAGAAAACAATAGGCACTATTTTATCACTAAATAGGATAGACATATCTGGCATTTTTCCAGAATAGAGAAGTTAGCAAAAACAGTGACATTTGCCAAAAGAAGAGAACATTAGATAAGTATCAAGAATATGAAAAGCAAGAGAAGCGGATGCATAATGCATGACTGTGAAAGGCAGAAGGCTTAAACAGTGGAACAGTAATCAATAAGATACTGAAACAGTTGGCTGTAAAGGACAAAAAAAGCAAGATTACATCATGAGGGCAAGATCTCGGCAGTGCACCTAGGGGATTCTAACAGGATCATATTTGCAACTGGAAAAGAACACACACAGGGTTATACAGTTAATGCCTAAAATTATACTGCTGTATTAAGTTAGCTTCTGAATTGAGAAAAGAATGAATGATATGCATAACGCCGAAGGCAATCAAAGAGACAACTGTATTTAATAAAGCAATAATAACAGCGGACAATATCTGCCTGCACAGATTGGTAACTTCTATCAAGACAGAATTTACAGAAACAACTTTCCAGCCTTTCAGTGCACTGTTTCTTAGAATGAATACAGAGCCATCAGGAGAAGCTATCCTAACTCAGAAACAGTTAACTTCTAGGAATGAACTGAAGAAATAAAGTTGTCACTAAGGAAAAATTATCTTGATGTATTTTATTTCCAGCAGGCACAGTGATTAACATAAAAACTTTAAAATGAGAGGCAGCATGTTAAAAACCACATTAATACTTCAGGGATTTCCATGCCACCAACTGTAAATACACGCTGGCTTACACCAGCGTAATAGGACTACAGGTTCCACAAGCAGCTACATATCTTCAGGATCGGTTCCTGTGAAAAGTTAATTCTGAAAATTATCTGGATTAGTTTAAAACACTCTTAATGATGGGTTTTTTTAACCTGAAGTATTTTGACAGTCTGGTTAAGGAAAAAACGTGTATGCTTCTACCTAGAGATCTGATGAGGGAGGATGAATAACCTATGAAAGAGGGTAAAGAAATATGATGAAAACATGATGACCCACCTGTATGCTGGGTGTACTGGATACCTCTTAATATGCCACTGAATTGCATAGAATTGCACATCTGCCTCTGGACTCATATCCTAACTCATTTAGATGGCTTTGGAATTTTACTTTGTTCTTCTAATGAATCTTCAGGCTTGAAGGCTATTGACTTGATTTCTGATATTCATACTACCACTGAGGATACCCAATCTTGGTGATGGAAGCTTGAAATCTGACAAGGATAGTCCCTAGGAAATAATACGGTCTTTTGTTTCGTTTGTCTAGTACGTTGGTGGAGACGGGGAATTATTGCAACCACTGATGCAAAAGCGAGAGCTATTACAGGCAACTGTAATATTTACATAAAATATCAAAGGGAGGAGTGGAAACCCACAAAAGGAGGAAGAGAGGAGGTGGAGCTGTTGGAGTCTACACTGATCTTTTTTGTCAGCTTTCCAGGTAGAACCAGTGAATGTGTTCTGATCAGTCTCAAGCTCAGCAGAGAAATGACTCATTGCACTGTCTTCTCTTAGGACTATAAAAAGAAAAGCATGCAGGCTGGCTTTTCAAACATATTTCCATGAGAGATGCTATGCACGAATTATATGAAGATATACCTACTAAACTTCATTTGGATTCTTCAGTCTGACTTGATAAAGTGCATCTATTCAGATAGCTTTCACAGCTTATTTAAATTCAGTCCAATGGGTTACACATGAAAATTGCTTGCAACAGCGCTGTCACATCACAGTGGCTCAGCAGCCAGTCTCAAAATGAGGTACTGGCTGGCAATCAGTAACTTGATCAGGCATATATGCCTGAAATGTGCTTGCCAGGTTGTACTACTGTTGTTATGCATTTACACAAAGAGCTCTTCATGATTTATCAAATTATCAGGTTATTCAAATTAACTTTTTAAAATTAAGCCTACTGGAAATAAATGGGTCAATTACTTCATTTCATACCTTGTTGACTTCAACCCTGTTTCTCAGTTTATAAGGCAATGAATGAAGAGAGTAGTGTAGATGCTATGAAAAGCAAATTCACATGCATACGTGGACAATTTTATACAGACTATTTTTGCAAAGCTGAAGCAAAAGTTAACAAAAGAACAATTTGGTTTCATAAAGATGTCACAAAAGTATGGGACAGCTAGTTAATTGTTTAATAATTTTAAAAGCCATTGTCTTCTGTCCCTATGAAGCCCAGAAATATTCTACAGTATAGCCAAGTAGCTTGTAAAATAAATACTGTTTGACAAAATACACTTTTCAAAATAACCATTTTTTCTTTCCTTTTGTTGCAATAAAATGACCCACAGGCTCTAACAGTTTAGAGTTTTGGGCTTAAATCCCCAATACTGCATTTGAGTCGATCTTTTTAGTTGAGAGAGTTTAAGGTGGCATAACTTGCAGGATCTCAGTTAGTACAGGTAATAAGGACAGTATTAGTCAGCATATCCTAATGAGTAACTATATAAAAAGTTAGGAATAAATGATGATCAGCATGTGCAGCAACAGAGGGCATGATGAAAAAAGAGAGCTAGAGCTAAGAGTAAAGCAAAATAAAATACTGAATTAATGGTAATTTTAAAAAAATTGTTTAATGAACAGTTTAATACTTACTCTCATAAAAAACCACAAATGCTGCAAAAAACCACACAAATAAGGCCAATGTACTTTAGTCAGTAATTGCTTAAATTTACAGCTGCACACACGCAACTCCCTTGAATAATGCTGAAGTTAGAAAGACCTTCTCTGGGTTAAATCATCTTTATGGAACAGGGTAGAGAATATGCTGAAAATTATGACTATAACTCATTGTTCTGAGTCAAATAATGTTTGCTTCTGCTGAATGAAGGAAAAAAGTTTGGTGAAAAAGTATTACTGTTGCTTTGATATACTTACAAATAGTTAACTAGATCATATTGATAAAACAAAGAAGTTAAAGTTCTGTGGCTTTAACATCAAACTAACACTACACAGCAGCAATGAAAGCATAAATTATTAGAGGTCAGTTTTCAGATAGTGGACTTAGTTTCTTCATTTGCAAATAATTGAAGGAATATAATTATCTTTGACCGCAAAAAATGAGACTAAGTTAGGGGCAGCGTGAAAGCCTGTCCCAGTGATAAGTCTATAATTTGCAGTTCTGATATATGGATTTATGAAACTTGGTAAAGGAAATTAGTCCTAAAGAGTCACATTAAATTTAAACAGAATAAAATAGTTGATAGTTCTCTAAAATGACATTCCTTTTTTGAATTCTTGTTTCTTGACAACTAGCTATTTATTCCTACAGTATACTGGTTCAGGTGCCCAAGGTAGAAAACGAAAGCAAAACAAGCAAATCATTCAAATTATGTGTCTGTATTTAAAACTATGTATATACAAGCTGGTCCTAGGTTTAATTTTCTGATAAACTCAACTTACATAAAATATTTCATTTAGTTGTGTATATATGTATGCCTCCACCCTCTAAGCAGTTTATGCTTGTGTAGGAGTTCATAAAATTTGTTTCAATAAATATTACATTTTCTACAGGAAAATTGTTTGCAAATTTAAGTAGAAAACCACAAATTCCATGATCGACATGCTCTTAATGAAACAATTTAATATTTAGTACCTAAAAAGTAAAGATCAAGCCATTTATTTACATTTTACATATATAATGTATAGAAAAATATTTCATTCATCGTTCTGTGGGATAAAAAAGTTAGAGATGAGTGTCACTTCTATGAATGGTCATTTAAATACTGTGTCACACCGCATTCAATCAACACAAGCATAGTATTGATACTGCAGTTTAAAATCAGACAGGCCTTATAAAATAAAATAAAAATAGTCTAATTTAGAAAAACACATTTTGGTAAACATGTGGAGTCTTTTTCAGTGCCAGATCGGCACAAAATGGCTTCTAAGAATAATGACATTACTGTTTAGTAGAAAGATAATTTCTTTTTTACCCAGATCCAAAAATGGGAACTTCAAATTTTAGGTTTTCAGTTATGACCTCAAGATTGTGGCAGTGAGAACACAAATGGATGATATGTCAATGCTCCTGTGAAGTTCTGCACAAAAAAATAAATCAATAATTGTGAAATTGTCTTGGTGCATGGAAGATACTATTATCCTGAACTTCAATGCTTTCTGTAATGTCCTTGGCCATGGAAAAACTATCAAAATTATTTAGCAGATGATGTCTTTTTTTCATAAAACTAGGGGAGAAGTAAGATTAAATATGTCTTTACTATTTTTGATAATGTCAGTTACTATTCCATCTTGTTACTCTTGACAGCATATAAATATTTAATAGCACTCAAAACATAAGTTGTCTGGATAGAAGGACCAACATAAATGTATAAGCATGAGTTGAATACTAAGCTACCCAATCCTTGGAAACAGTCTTACTATAAACCTAATTCAGTCAGATAATGCAGTCATGCCTTATTGATAACTTGCATAGTCATATCCATATCAGAAACTGAATTAATATCCTTAGAGTTGGGCAACCAAAGGACATATTTCTTGGATTCCTGCAAAGATACATATATATGCATGTGTGCATTCTTATATCTCAGTAGTGCCATACATATTTGTGTTGACAGAGATTAATACATATTTTCCTGTGATTTGATAATGTCAAATGTTTTATCTTCTTGCTTTTAAATCAGGCAGATTCAATTATAGACATGCTAGCACAATCTGAACTGATCCACAGGCAAATATGTTTGTATTTGTCTAAGTCGCCCACCATCATCTTTAGTGTGCAGGAGCAATGACTATTTCCAGTTTTTACCTCTCTCTTTCCAGTACAATTCTTGCACGTAAGAGAAATGGGATGCTTCTGTCTTTTCTTTTTCTATTTGATAAATTCCTTTCTCCTGAGCTTTTCTCCCAAAACAATCTGAAAGCAAATGAAATCAAAGCAAGTGAAACATAAATACAGTGTGTAAGTCTCTATCTTATTTGCCTAACTCTGTTTTGTATCCATCTTGTACCTTTTTGAGTTTTTAAGCAGCATTTAAAAAATCCAGGGAAAAGAAAAAGCGTCACGAGTCTGACAGCTTTTCTGCACCACAATGAAGTAGGTTGCTGAATGGTACTCAGCTATCAGCCATTGAATTTCCATAAATCTGTCCATAATATCTATCCAGCATGTTGTAAATGTTAACATCGGACAAATTCTAATTAAAAAGTCTTGGTTATTTATTCAGTGCTTATTTTCTTCTCAAAAATAGATTTTGTTTGATTCTCTCAGGCTTTAGAAGAAGATATGTCTATGTGCAAATAGAACTATTTTAAATCTACAAGAAAAATTACTTGGCTCCAAGAAACCATACTGTAATGATTATGTTGCACAATAGGTCCCAGACTAACACTGAGCTGCACTCAAGGAAATACAAGCAATCCACTGTTGAGGTATACATGCCTTAAAGATCCAATACCCTAAGCATATAGAAATATTTCAAAGCAGAAGAGAGCCTGAAGATTATGAACCATTTCACCCTGCATCCTCCAGAAAGCTGGTGTGAAAAAGACTCAAAAGTCTCTTTGATTTTCAATACACAGAGCAACCTGTTAGGGGATGGTTCTGTAAAACACTGTTTTTGCATTACCACCTCCAGCTCTTCTTGCAAAAGCAGCAGCACTCATCACTGATTAAATAACACACTTGGACATTTAGTTAATTGTCTAGGTCTCCAAGATAAAGAAAATAGCTTGAGTAAAAGTTGCTCCCAATTTTTATATGGATGCCAGGTATACGACAGTGGACTTTTTGTGTGGATATAAACCATAATTTTCATTAAATAATTTATATTTTAAAAAGACTGATCATATTGCACACTAAATGCACATTATGCTTACAGCAACAAGATGATGTCAAGAAAAGACACTTTAAGTATATAATTTTAATACAAATCCCTATGGCCTCAGCATGCTTTTTCTTAAGTTTTTTTAAGTTAATTTTCCTAAATAACCTATTAATGCAAACAACCTCTATGCATTTTGCTGTGCTAAAATATACTGTATAGGATATGGAAAATAAAATAGAGACTATACTTAAGAAAACATAATGCTGTTTAGAAACTGGATGGCCCATAAGCAATTCCTGCTTTCCACAGCTAATTTCATTTCCCTGTTCAGAGAGAAGGGACTAACGAAGCAATTCCACACGGCCAAACGCATGCCTGTCTTTGAAATGCAGCAATATTTCTGTGCCACATCCCTCCTGGGACATGGGGAAATGGAGGCCTGTGGTTTTACCAGCCGGACTGCTGGCAGGCAGAGGCTGAGGTGAAATTCGGGGCTCCCTTACCTCTAAGCCTGCCTCAAGGCTGTGATACAGATGGCCCCAGTCGCGGTGGCATTCAGGGACTGGGAGAGGAGCCTCACAGCCACACTTCCCTACCCCAAAGGGCATGATGTGGACAGAAGCTCTGCCCTCCATGAGGAAGGAGGAGGAGGAGGGGATTCCCCTCAGGGCTGCCTGTGGGACCCCCACACCGGGGACCCCCACACCGGGGACCCCCGCCCGCTCCTCAGAAAATGGCTGCTCCAGTGAAGGGTCAAAGCTGATGCCAGAGGTGGGCCTGAGGTGGCATGGGGCAGACCCTGAGGCTGAGGTGGGAGCGCGGCTGTGTCTTGGGAAGGGAGGGTTGGCACGGGATGGGGAAGTTCGTGAATGGCAGAGTGGAAATGGAGGACTTGATGCTCTGGGAGGAGGGCATGTTTCTGGCGACGGCGTGGGCCCACTGAGCAGCACAGCTCTGAGAGAGGGTGGCGGGATGGTGGAGGAGAACAGAAAGGTGAGCAAAATGGCTGGGCCTGGGGGCAAGTGAGTCGCCGCTACTCTTCCCAGGCTTCCCTGAGTCTTCATCCTTGTGGTCTGCGATTGATGTTTGAGGGAGGGAATTCAGGTTTGTGTCTGAGGAGAAGGATGTGTATATATACATTAGCGGAAAGAACGCCAACAAAGTGTAAGGGCCTGAACTGTTCACAAAACGAGTGGGGAGAGTGGGGTAATGGACAGCTGTGTGGAGGAGGCTTGGACATGGGCCTGGAGCAGGAGGATGAGCCACTGCTGCAGGTAATGTATACGTACATGGCTATCTATTTGTATACTGTGCTAAACAGATTTATGATGGAGCCTGCTTAGGATAAAATAAATCCAGCAAGTGTTTATGTGGGATGAACGCTCACTGATGTGAGTGGGTGTGAGTAGCACAAACAGATGCAATGTGCTGAGACTGAACACGTATTTGTGCAAATATGTGTGAATGAGATACTGCTGTTGTTTTCCAAATATTGATGAGGAGCTGCTAAAATCATAGTAGTCAGTCACATCGCTTTGTCTGTTTAGTTTCTTAAATTGAGCACAGATTGAGTAAGTACTGGCTGTTGAACAAAAACGAAACCCACAGTCACTTCTAATCTCATCTGCACCTTCATTTCCTATTAGAATCTTCTTCCCAACCGTTTTATATGCCTTCTTCCAAAAGGAGGAGCTCACTGAAGTACTTGTAATTTCTCCCTTGGATATTATTGACTAAAAAATACCTGTATTCAGCCCTCGTATATGTGGCATGTCTGTTTGTTCATATATGAAGTACGAATCACTCCGTAATTATCTAATGTCCTAAGAGAATGTAACACAATAAAATTCCAAATCACATTTTAAATTCCATATTTGTTGTAAATTTGTGCGTATATACTTTTCTAGGAAATAATGAGGTATATTCAACTTAAAATCATATTATTTTTAGCTGTTGAGGAAAGCACTAGTCCATTATTTTCCATTCCTTTTCTCGTTCCTTACAATCTATATGCACTGCAGTTAGGCTTTTGTGATAAATAGCTCTGCAGAGAGTAAAAGCTTGCTCATTTTCTTTGATTTCATCTGCAATCACCTCACAGTTATTCAGGCTGCAGGTGCAGAAACATGGAGCTGGTTCCCCTTGAGCTGCGTGGGTGTGAAAGCGGAGTAGCTGTACTTGATGAAATGCTGTGATACGTGGCTTTCGTGACTTAGGTCGGTGCTCACCATGGGATCTCTGCCTTCACAGTCCACAGCGTTCCTGATTCTTCAGTGCTCTCTGCAGTTTAATATGTGTGTGTTTGTGTAACTGCTGATTTTTTGCGTCATTTGTGTTACCAGAACTCTCAATTACTTTGGATAATTGAAAGGTGATTATGTTTGGTGTTCTGGCAACTTGGTGTGATTTGGAAGAGATTTTATAGTCATTTTCCCCTGAAAAACTAATGTCAGTTCTTGCAAATGTAGGAGCTGTTGTAGAAGGTCTGAGGGAATTGAGCTAGAACCTCTGTCAGAAACAGGCTGGCAGCTTACCTTCAACCTGTATTTCAATTTCACTGTTTAGTTCAGATAAACTTGAATCAGGTTTAGTCAATGCACATTGCCATTTTTGCTTCACAAATAGGTTCTTGCTTCCACGACAGTATTTTTTCCTTAAAAAGAAATTAAATATACTTTAAACATCAGAATTTAGGAAACAGTTGTGTAGAAAACCAAATATTTTTAAAAGTGAGTTCGGTATTAATAGTCAGACCTGAATCTCTTTTTAACTGTAACAAGTAGTATAAATGTTCCAGGACTGACTCATAGTTTGTATGCTTGCCAAGAATGACGTGAGTAAATATATCCCAAAGCCAGCTCTTTTTCAGTAGACTATTGTTATCTGGCATTTGATATATTATAGCAGCATTCATCACAACTCTTCAGATAAGGTTCAGTCAGGAGTCTGGTTATGTTTGTTACTTTTCTTTTTTTTTTTTCCATTTTTTTTTTCAGACTGTCTTATTCAGCTTTGTTTACAAACTGGACTACTTGACATGAAATAAAATAGTCCCATGAAATTCAAGGAAAATTGTTATTATAGATATCCACTTAAAGTGTTCAGGTTTTAGCATTTTTTCAGCCTATATACCTCAGTAGTAGTGAGTTTTTGAAGCTGTGAATGCCATAGAGATTGAAAATAAGTTTACTTCATATTTAAGATCCAGAAGATAATTGAGGAGCACTTGTACTACTATTCTTAGATGTACTCCGATGTACATCAGAGCTAATGCTGGGGTGGGATTTAAAACAAGGTCTGAGTAATAAGCTAGGCTACTACTTCACAGAGACCTTTGGGGCAAAATGAATGAAGTTGTGTGTTTTAAGTTCTATTCATTACGTGCAAGTAAAAACAAGGCCACATACCTGAAAGCTTTTATTGTTAGAGATTTTCTAAAAGATTTTCTAAATTCAGAATTTCTAAAAGACTTCAGTTACAGCTTCGATATTGCTAGCATATTGTAGGCAATACAATGCTCTAGTAAATTTTAACGTAAATTATTGGTGCAGTATCACAAAAACATATTTGTTAACAAAATGAAAGCAAGACGTTTTTAATTTTGGTTAGGGATTATAATATATATATATTGTGTAATCTGAAAACAAGCAGTGTTTTTATTTTAAGATATTATTAAATACAACGAAATTTTCAACAGAATGCCAGCATGTGAAAATAAAGTGTTTGAATCTTATATGTAAATATTCTAAAATTCCGTAGTTATTTCAAAGATAATGAGATGGTAAATCCTGCTGAACACTACAAACCATGATGTCAGTTTCTGACTCTCACAGTTACTACAGCAGGTTTTCAGATCTCGGGGCACCAGACAAGGAGCTCTTCTTTGAATCTCAAAAGAGATAGCTTTACAGCAGAGATGTGCCTTGAAGCTGGAACATTTATTCATGGATCAATGGGTGGCATTGCTTGAGAGAAGCTAACAGCCTTGCAGTCTTCTTCCTGTCAGTATGTTTTGATGTTAGACTGGAGGAGATTTGTCTAACACTTGAAAGAAGTCTTGAGATGGGAAAAAAAAAGGGAAATGAGATCAAACAAAGGCCTGATTATATATTGTTTAAATAGGAGCTTCTGGGGCATATATGTAGCAGTTTTCAAATGTTACTCTTATACCCATTATTTTTCTGTGTGAGTAAAAAGATTATACTTTTATAAGGAAACAAACGAGTAATGGTCAAAATGAGCGAGGTGGAGGCCTGATAGACAAGCTATTAATTTGATATTCATATGGGGGGAAAAGGGCTATTTTATCATATGCCTTGGAATTTCAAAGGAACACATTACATTTCCCCAGTTTACATCCTGGTTAGAACTATAAGTTGTTCCTTTTTATAGGAATAACATTATCTGGATGTAATTTTTTTGTTGTTCTGCTATAGAAAGAGGAATATGGAACTCAAGTGTGAGTACTTTTACAAGAAAATAACCTACTCAGGGGCTTGTACCAGCAGAAGTGTTTCCAGCATAAAATCATGCTTTTTGCTGAAATTGGAACATTAGTGCAAAAGCTGTGTCTGTATCAGATCATGTGCCAGTAGTCCTGCCAAGAATTGATATTGGGATATTTTTTTATTGGAGAAAGTGTGTAACAAATAACTGGACAGATTTTGTGTGCAAGTATTCACTGATAATAGGTCTGAATGAGGGTTATATAGGATTTAAATGTTGCTCAGAAAGTATTTCCAGATTTTGCTGTGGTGAAAATCTTCCAACTGTAACATAAGGCAGTACTCTTTTACTGAATCTCTAACCATGCTGTTGAGAGAAATAGCTCTTACAAATCAATCTTAAATGGTGTACAAACTGTAAAGCTAAAATAGACACATTTAATGCTTTAGAACACTATAAAAAGTGTTGCTGACAATATCTACTTCTGATCATTTCAGTTTGAACATCCTGTTTTTCTAAGACCAGTCTTGGCATTAAGGATTGCTTTTTTTTTAGTTATTTTAAAAAATTTTCTTGTTTTGTGTTTTAGCATTCAGTGAGGAATCAGGGTAATGTAAATAAATGAAATGTCTGTACTGAAAACTACAGCATAATGCACACAAATCCAAAATAACTTCAGATAAATCAGCAGCCAGCAAAGTTAACAGACCTACAACAACTCAACTAGGTTGGTTCTCAGGCTCATTCATTTTATTTCTAAGCTACATTTCAGACATCAGTGCAACGATTTCCAGAAATACATTAATTATGAACATACAGATGTAGGGAATTAAGACTACAGCCTTGATTTCTTTAGACCAGAAGTACAGTTCTCTACCACTTGAAGTAGAGGAAAGTTTTATTAGCTTATGGTGGTAGTAATTCTACATCTTCCCTATGGACTGATCTCTTGGGAGTAATTTCACTTTTTATAATCAGAAAGTCATTGTATTCCTCCATGGACACTTTTTGCCTCAGCCCTGAAGAATGAATAGCAGCTCATAGAGTCCTAGTAGTAATGTGCCAGCCTTGCCAGTGTGAAAAAAGAAGGTATATTGTCTCTCACGTGGAATGAAAAATTAATTTGAACAGCATGATGGTACCAAGTTTCTCTTTCTTATTTGCTTGGCATCTCATTCTCACATTTTTGCAGTCATATCTAACGGTACAAAAACCAGTTTAATTATTCAGGAGGTTCAGTGAATGCTAAGAGACTCAATCAAATCTAGATTTGGAAGCCTAAAACCTTTTTCTTTTAATACTAAGAACAAAATGCCTCCAGTGATTAGCAATAAGCGATTAGCACTTTGTAAAACTTCCTAGTGTTATAGTACAAGCAGCTATGTTCAATTTTTTCCTTCATAGTAAATAAGGATCGCCACATTGGCTCAGAAATTAAATACATAAAGCTGAGCAAAATTCATTCGCAAATAGTAAACAAACTGATTTTTTTTTTTTTTTTTGTGGGGGATATTTCAGGGGAAGGAAGAAGGGGAGTAATCTGCAATGTACTCAGTAAAGGATAATTTAGCTGAATGTAAATATATACGTTGTGCTGCTTCATACATACAGCAACAGTCCCAGATGACAAACCTGTTTTAAAACATTAACTGATAGAAGCTTTGTCAAGTAGGACTCTGAATGACAGATGCTGACCTATATATTTTCTGAAAGATCTCTAAAACTTGCTCCCAGATAGTGGTGATGCCTTAATGGCTTTGTGATTCTAGGAGTTATTCATGCTCCAATTTTTTCCTCTGTGTTCATGCCAGCAGTGTAGCGCTAGAATTCTCTGAAGGGGGTTTTGAACAACAAAATCTGTACAAACGTACGTGTATTTGAAGCAGAGCTCTATTACAAGACTTTAAACAGGAGGAAATACGTAATCTTTATCTAGTTTTCGAGTTTCTCAATAGATACAAACAGAGTGGACCCAAAATTTAACTTCTATTTTCATGGATTATGGTATTTTCACTATAAATATATTAAAGTAACAAGGAAAAACGTTGAGTTTTGAGTAGTTATGCAATTGTTCCAGTTGGTATTTTTATAGAGATAATTACAGAGATGATAATAATATATTTTTATAGAGATAATAGAGATAATTCTAACTTTTCTCTAATCTCTTTTTGACTTGTAGCTTCTTATTTGAGCAAATTTTCAGGCAGTTAAAATAGCTTGAAACCAAACCAAAAAATTCAAATTTTAAAGCACATTGCAAACTATTTCAGATATGTGTTGGCTTGAATCTGAAAGGCTAGAAAGGAGAATGGGCAGGTGTTTGCTATTTTAATGCATTTTATGTAAGTGGACTTATCCAGAACATAAAATATGAATTAAAAAAATTTACTAAAATATGCAGAATATCAAGTAGAATAGTTCTACTTGAACTGTTTTTATAAATGTTTCTATAATTCCAGCCATTTCTGGTAAAGCTGCCAGGAATTTCTGGAAAACTGCTGAGTTTTATTAAGGAAAGCAAATTACTTGGGCAGTTATTAAAGAAAGAACAAATAACAATTAATACTGTTTAAAAGCAGTTTTTATAGTGTTAAAACTCAAAAATCAGTCTTGCTGAAAGTATTATTGTCTGAATAAGACTTTCTTAATTTTTTCAGTTGAGAGAAATTTCCATTATTATCTGAGTTCTTGAATAGCATGTGGAGTCAGAATAAAGGAAAATAAACCTAGCATCCATTATATGCTTTTACCCCCAAAGGAGAAAATATCTCCAATCTATTTGCTACATTTTTTCTACATACCTATACCTTATTTTAACCAATATGAACCAGTATTCATGCTATACATTGTTTGTTTCTCCTGCTTGCTGATACGGTGTTTAATTTTTTCAGACTGTTTATCTGTAAAAGACGTAGTGTGGGTCACATATGTCAGGGCTGAATGTAGGATTATGTATTTATTGCTACTGGAAATAACTGCATATTTATTTCTTTTGCTGATAACACTTTTAATTGTAGCCATCAGGCAGCCTGTTCCCAATTTGGAAGTGTTGCTAGTTAAAAATGTATGTTTAAAGATGCTTTGCCTGCTTCCACTTTAGAAGTCGGGATAGAAACTTTCTCACTCTATAAATATATCAGTCTTCGAGTTGTATGTAGACTCATTTACTATACTTCAATTTTAAATAAAATTTTAGGATATAAAGTTTATCTTTGCACATTTCTATCAGTGGCCTAATTCACAGAAATTATTGACTACCCTGTGGAAACAGAAAAATTAAATGTTTTAATTTTGTTATTATGATTTATCTGCTTTGACTTAAAAGCAGAATAAAATGATTGTTAAAACTGGATGACCTTAAGGAAAATTTCTTTTAGCTTTTTGTGGTATGTAAGTGATACAATGTTATATTTTCACAAAACAAAATAATTGAATTAATTAATTATGAATTAATACATACCAGTGCATGGCATTTATAGTCCATACATTCATTCTCTTGTTTCTGGTCAAGATGCGAGAACTGGAAAGGTGAATAATCTTAAAAAAAAATCATTCCTAACATATAAGAGGTGATGCATGCGTTTATATTCAATTCTACATAAACGCAAGAAATTGTAATCATTAATAGAGTAATTGCCAATTTAATGTTTGTAGTTGGACCCGTTTTGAAGGAGTCTGTGAACAGGAAGGTACTCAGGCTTACTTCAGGTACTCCTTTTTAAAGAAAAGCAAGCCTGTTGTCAATATGCTTAAATTTACCATCCAGTTTTGGAATATTTTTTAGAAGTCAGCAAGTAGAAAAGAAAATGTGTGAAAATGTAGAAAAGATAGCGTGAAGACTCTGGGCAGTTTGATAATTTCAGAGGATTTCTGGCATCTACACAAAGAATCAGATGAAGGTAGAAGTGGGGAATTGAGTCAGATATAATGAAAGATTTTAGGAAGAAATAGCTTTTTACAAGGCTAATGGGAAGGTACGAGTGAAAATAACAAATAGCATAAGGAACTTTAGCATCTTTTCAAAGCCAGAGAAAGACAGTGGTCCTGTGTAATTGATATTTCATGGCTGCATTAAATACCGTTTTGGTTCTGACTTACTGCCTGATTGCATGGCCAACAGACATCTGCAGACAATTTTGGCAAATTCTACTGACATTTGTGTCCCATATCTGAGGAATTCTGCTGGACATTAGTTTTAATGCACAAGCTGTAAAGCATTAAACTTTGGAGAATCCTATGATTATGTTTATGCAACATTTCCCTCCAAAATAAGGAGCACTATGTATAATTTACCAAGTGCCTCATTAGATATTATATTACTCTTTTCTGTGCTTATTCAGACATGGAATTGAGCCTTGGTTTGTTTTGAATACAGTAAACTCTCTCATTTTCCTGCTGAGCTATTGACTATTTTTTTTTGTTGTTGTTTTAAAAAAAGCTGGCAAGTTAGCTTTAGGGATGTGGCTATGAGTATTTCAAATGAATGCAATAAGCTGGTTTTAGATCTCTCTGTTGACAAGAAATGTGTTCAGGAAGTGTAAATAATGAGCTTGCTAATAATATAACAGGAAGCTGATTAATGCACTCATTTCTATTAAAAGTTTGAATATAATTTTTGAAATCCTGTTTCATTATGAAAAATGACGTGCTAATGATAAAACCCTCGTATCAGATCAGCTGGAGGAATCTCAGATGTAATAGAAATGAAGGACTGACCTTTGTCAGGTGCAGACTTTTGTTTCCATTGTGTGGTTCTTCCTGATTTCCTCTTCTGAGAGAATAAATTCCAGCAGCTCTTCTCCGAAGTTATGAGAAGTATGGTTGTTTTTTGGTAATCACTGGAATGGCCCAGGTGTTACCTCTTTAACTACTAAGTGGTTGCTTACCTAGCCTTAGACCAGAGTATTTAGGGTCTTGGACTACCAAGTCTTAAACCTTTATATTACAGAATTTTTCATTTTTAAGTTGGTTTAAACCCAGATTTACTTTTGGTGCTAAAAGAATACTTTGTAAAGCAATTTCAGAGGTATTTTTTACGTAATACTTTTTAAAAATACCTGTTTCATTTCTAGTAAAACACTGCATGTATATGACCATAAAGATTGTGCCAATTACTTTGAGACCATGGGGGAATGCATTTTGTTTTCAGTGGATGCTCAGATGAGTTCATGAACAGGAGACCTATGCTACATGTTCTCTTAGCAGAAGCATATACAGTTCTTATGATATTTAAAGAAAAAATCAGGTATGTCATGCTAAATCTGATATGTGATATTCACTGTATTTTTCCATTTCAAATGCTTTGTTTATGTTTGATAGTCCGAGCTGATGAATAGGTAAAATAATTTGAAGAAATGTTTTGGAAGAACTATGAAAATAATAGTTTATTTTTGGTTAATAACAACATTGGAGTTGAGTATTTCTGCAGGGTCTGGATGGATTTTGATCATTTTAACGCATACAAATTCTTTACGCTTATTTTGTATATCTTCAGTTTTAAGAGTGCTTTTTTCTCTTTCCAAGGTACATAATTTCATGTATTTATGCCATAGTATTTGCTATTATTGAAAAACCTGTTTCATAATTTTTGAGGTGTGAAATGAATAAATGTCCCCAATCACTGTGTTCTAGACATATGCATGTTAGTGGTATATGCATTATCTATTAGTATCCTTAAGTAAGAAACTAGCCTTAATAATATGTAAAAACATCTGGTATTTCAATTCAAAAAAACTCCTAAACTTTCAGTTCCCTGTATAAAGTTCTCTGCTGCTTTGTACTTCAATGACAGCATGCCATATTAATTTTTACTCATCACTGCTAAGTATGGATTTGTGAGATCTGTTCTTTGGATCGTATATGATAACTCTTCGATGTTACTGAAACTTCAGTGTTTGTAGAGAAGATATTTTAAATAACAACTTAGAAATGTAAGTGTCATTTAATATGTCAGTTTTTAAACCAGAGCAACTGATGATTTAATTAGAAATAGAGACTTCGTTTTGCCATAGGCATCAGAATGCCTTTACTAGCACAATAACCTGCTCAGCATCCAGTTCTGTGTCGGGGCATTTTGCTTTGTTTTGGGGTTTTGTTTTTCCTTTAAGAACATGAGTGTTCCTTATAAAGTCATTTACTGTGGGAGTTTTCTGGTTCATATCACAGTTAGTAGCAAGAAAGGGGTCAGTAAATTTTAGTTGAAATATGAAACACTCAGCTACTGCCCTTCTCAGATATTTGCCATTATTGTTTTAGACTGCATGATGGACGTTTTATTGTAACTTTGTTTTAAAATTTTGGATTAATCTTGGGGTTTGTGTGTGCAGATGAAAGCAGATTAAAGGTCTGATTCATTACTGTGCTTGTTGGTGCTTATGAAAGGTCAGCTCTAAATATCTCACTAATCTATTGTAGTCTTCTAGCTGATACATGGTCTCTATACAACACCACAGCTCTCTAATGTATTTAATTATTTGGGGAAATCCTTTTTTAAGATCTGGAACTCAATACCAACTTTACTGTAGCACGTGCTGAGTATTCTTGTCCACGTACAGCTTTTGCTGAAGCCTTAGGCATCTGGCTATGATATTGTATGTGACTGGTCATATTGGTTGTGTTGTTATTTCATAAAACCTTAGTCTTTACCTACTGCTGGCTTCCTGAGAAAAATATCTAAAAGTCTCTGCTACTTTAGACCAGAAAAATGTCATTTATTATTCACTGTTTGGTTTGGGGTGGGGGTTTTTTGGTAATTAATTCATTACCTTAGTAATAGTTAATTATATCAATAATATATTTAGTTAATTATAATTAGATATTATTAGATATAATATAGTTAATTATATCAATATAATAGTTAATTATATCAAAGGCAAAACATTGTGGTAAAGAGACTATAAACCTGAGGAGGAAGAATCAGCATGTAAGATGATAATAGAAAGTATGGGCACAAAAAAAAAACTTTTTTGCAGACAGTAGGCCTATATTTAGAATTTAACAGTTACGTATGATGTTTGAGACGTCAGATAGTTTCATCCTTTCTGCTGCTGTGTTTTTAAGGCTTGATCTTATGCTTGTTTTAGTCGGTGGCAAATATTCCATCTAACATCAGTGGGGCCAAATACAGCATATAGAGAGATACAGTATTTGATCGCAAACAAAACTGTCTTCACATATGTACTTTGGGGTTTTTTGTACAGGGATTTCCTATTCATTATTGCATTTTTATCTTGGTGGCAAATATGCACAATTTACGTTTTCAGCACCAAGGCTATGTATTTGAAATTAAATGAATGAACAAAGAAGGCATAGCAATAAGACTTTGAGGAGATCGGGGTTATAACCAGAGACAGTCAAAGAATTCAGCTAAAAAGAATGAGCAAGCACCCTTTCCAGCTCTTTGTCTTTTAGGCAATTTGGATTTAAGTAATATCTGCCAATGAGGTTTGCTTGTGTTTGTTTAGTTGTTTGGGTTTTTTTTTTTTGTATTACAGCCTAAATAATGCTAGCACTGCTTGTTTCTGCCTCTTATTTATGACATAACAATGATTTTTACAGATGATGATTTTTCAGATGGAGATTATGATTATTGATGCTTTAATTAAGGAGCTTGGATAGTAAACAATTTTGTCACAAAAAAATTTAGTCATTCATGTTTTCACACAATATTAAACTTAATAGGTATTATTTAATTAAATGGAGTAATTATTTTCAAAACTAAAAATTTAGCTGTTTCACAAAAATCATCAACCCTCTTAGTAACAAAAGTGTTGCTATACTACACCTTCGACATATTTAGTACTTGTTGTGATGCATAGATTTTTAGCATAGACATGAAGAAATATCTGCTGAAGAGCAGAGATCATGATTTCACTGCTCAATAGTAAAACTATGCTCAACACATAAAATACAGCTTCATATATATTTAGATGAATCTAACTAAAGTTAGATTAATTAAATTCAGATTAATCCAGTTCAACAGGTCCCCATCTCCATGACTGTAAGTAACAACTTAATGCAGGGTTTGCTGCAAAAGAAATCACTGGGCTAAAAATGCCTCACTCCCCTCCTTTTCTTTCTACAAGATTAATTTTAAGATAGATCATGCCATTAATCCTGTTTACGACATGGCTCTATGCATACTCTTAGGAGCTCAACAGATGGCTCCTGAATCCTGCAAAGAGGGTGGGGACCTTTTTGAGTGGTTTTGCTGATGGAAGGGAAAAAGTTGCACAGAATCTCTTGGAGGAAATATCTCTCAGAGCATTTAAATTCATGGTATAGCAACACTAGTTGGGGAAAAAAAAATGTTCTTTTTTAATTGTGTATTTCAATTGTGGGACTGTAGACAGTGATGTGCAACCCAGGATCGTACGGATCCCTAGCTGTTGGAACAAATGGTTAGTATGGCATAAACCTGTAAGAAAGGCAAGAGAACTGACTCAAATAATACAATATGCAACAGATTTTTTTTTTTAATCCTAGACTTCTTGTGTGGGTAGATTAGTATGATCTGTACATCTCTCTGAAATTTTTGAAGTACAGCAGAATTTGCTTTGATCTCATATCACTGTAATGTTTGCTGGTTTTTGCCAATTATGTGAATTGCCCTGCATAGTTCTGCTTGTCAGCTTGATTTCTGCAGAATACCTGCAGTCCTAATTAGACCAAAGTCAACATATTTTTAAGAACCCTGAATTCTGTAAAATTTTGTGCTTCCTCAGCAAATGAAAATTCAAGTTACAGTCTGTTTTTAAAAATCAAGCTCCAGTCCTAAACTGTTAGAAGACTCGCTATCAAAATGCCTTAAAACTGCATTACTCTAAGTAAATACTGGATTTATAATGATTTCTACTTAATTCAAGAAAACAAAAAACCTAAACCAAAACCAACTCCCTCCCCGCAAAAAGCCTGAAGCCTGATTCCCCATTCTGGGTTCTTGAAACAATTGTTCATCATTTCAGTCTCAAGGCAATCTTGTTTAACTGGGTGAAAAAACTGTTCCAAGGATCTTAGAATAAATCCAGGTTATCTTGGAAACCAATTAAGAGAGTATAACTACTATAATACTAAGAGAATCTTAACTCCACACACACACTATAACACTATGATGATTTATAAAACCTCATTATCTTATTGTTTTTCCTACCCCGTGCCATTTTATTTGTTTCATTAAAAATAAATCAGAGTGTATAAAATACGCTGAATGGGAGCATATATACATGGACACTAAAACCCAATAGTCTGGTTGTATGTAAACAGCATATGCGCATTGCTCAGAGTCCAAATACTTATTCTGGCACTTGAAAATTATCTGAATTGGTAGTGATAAATATGCTGGAGCAATATAGTCCCTCTAATGTTCCCCTTTTCAAGTCAGAAAGCTGCTTTTTGACATTTAAGGCTCCTGCAGGGTTTACCTAACTACCTTAGTGTGCTGTGTGTTTTACACAGTTCAGAGCCTACTACCCAAGGCAAGATTTTATTTACATGGAATAACATTGCTGAAAGTATAGATTAGGATCAACAAAAACATTGAATTGTAAGTCAGGGAAGAAAAAGTGAAGATTCTTGATTGATCAAGGTAATGTTCATAAAAATAAAATCAGAATCCCACAGAACCTATGGAGCACAAGTGAGAACACAGCAACCAACTGCTGTTTAGCTCTTTTCTTATTCGTTGGATATATTCTCCATCTTCTTTTGTTTTTTCCCCCCACTCTTTTTCTGATTTTTTTTTTCCTAAGGCTTGCAGCAGTTGACTTTATCTTCTTGCAGGTCTGCAGTGAGAAAAAACTGAAAGTGGTAACCACACATAGTATTTAAAAGTAGTAATAGTGGTAATAAAATAATAATTATGTGATCAATAAATTATGAAAAGTACAGCTGATGGAATAACAACTCCAGTAACGGTATTCTGAGATGACTGGTAAGGTTTGTATGCTACATAAAATCTGGTACCCATTTGTGAAGTACTGTGCCTAGTAACTTAATTTACTAAAGCAGAATTTTCCACAAAGGTTTGGAATATCCATCATTTCTCCAGGCTGCTTGTTCTTCTGTTTAATAACATTCACTGATGGGTTTTCGGCATTCTGTTGCTTGTTTGTTTTTTAAAGCACCTAATTTCCATCTTTTTGTCTGGTTTTAACTTTCAGATGGTCTTTCACTGCTAAATTAAAGTGCTTCAGTTCCTGATATTTTCTTTCTTTGAACAGGTACTAATAAATTGTTGCTGTATCACTTAAGTCTTATTTTTGATAAGTTAAATGAATTGAGGAGATTATCTCATGATGTTCCTCATTCTGTACCAGTTCTACGGATCCTCTCTGATTTTTTTTTTTTTTTTTTTTTTTTTTAGCATCCTAAAACTGTAGGTATCAAAACTGGGTGCAGTACTTAAGTACCACTCCACCCGTGGTACATCCGGAGGTAAAACAACTCCCCTATTTCTGTCAGTACATTCTTATATATTTATCTAAGGATCAAGTTATGTCTTTCACCATAGCATTGTATCCTGGGGCTCAAATTAAGTTACTGGACCATTTCAAGTCTCTTTCAGAGTATCTGATTTCCCTGATGTGTGCCCCCATTCTGAAAGTATGCCCTACAGTCGTCTTTCCTGAATGTGTAAAATTTATTTGGCCATTTAAAAAATGCATTTCTTTGAATGGGTCAGATTTATTAAATGATCCAGATTGTGATGTACAAGTGCCCTAACATCATCATTATTTACATTTTTACTGATCTTTCTGTGGTCTATCCATTTTATTTGGAGTAATCTTACATTTAATACCAGCTGAGATTTTTTTTTAATGAAGGACAGAATGAAATTGTGGTAATTACATGTCAAAAATGAGTCACCTGCGAATGGATAGGAATAATGAAGATATAAAAAAAAACTTGGTTTAAAGGAAGCAATGAAGAAACGAAGATTGATAAGACTATAACGATACAAGAAAGGAATTAAATGGGGTTCAAGAATGGCTTGCAATGTGAAAATGAGGATTTTACTCTTGCAGAAGCAGTCAAGGTGTAAATATAGTATGTTGGAACTGGATAGGAAAGGGAGAAGGAACTACAGTGTCTCTTACATAGTTAAGAGAAGAAAAAAAATATAAGAAAAACAAATAATAACTGAAAATAGGCATCCTTTTTCCTGCTTCTCTCTTTCCTTTTTTTTAAAAGATTAATTTCAATGTCACTTTAGTATTTTTAACGAATTTACAATACACCACCACCACCCCATTCTTCAGGGATCATAGCTTGGGGATTTTTAGGTTGTTTTTTCAGTCATGTGTACTATTTTAATGACATTAGGTAAGTTATGTAAGATTTCTTCTCTTTTTTCCCCCTCTCTGTTAATGGAAGAAGTCTGTTGGTGATGGCAGCCTCAGCAATGCTGGGTCTCAGAAGCTTGGAGTGTGAAGTCACTAGCTTCCTATTTTGATAAATGGATATCATATACTATATTGTACAGGTTCAAACCCTATAATACAGGATCCAGTTTTGTCTATGTTATCTTTCTCAATAACCTTTTTTCTGGATATACTTTCATTTTTAAAGAGGGAAAAAAAAAATTTTCCCTCACTCTTGCCAACAGATTGATTATATTCTCCTCACGACAAAGAAAGCTTTCTGCATTGTTGTTGAGATGCAATCCCGGTTAGACAAGATTGTTTCCTAGAGGTGAAGTTTTGCATAATGTCTCAATAGCATTATTACTTGAACAGGAATCCCCTGGCTTTCCTTTGGAAGTTAATTAGAGTCTGTGCAGGGAATGAGTCAGACAGAATTGTGTGGCTGAGAGTGTGTTGATTACAGAACTGAAATCCTACTAATGGCTTGTCTTAGTCTGTTGGTAAAAGCAATTACTGGATGGTATTTTTACAATAAATTTAAAGCTGTGAAATGTCGCTTTAAGAAATACTTTACTTAAAATATCATTATGAAAATAATATACACAAAGAAATGGTAGCCTTTATACTCTTCCATATTTTCGGCTGACGTGTTTTGGAGACAATGACTTCAGGGCCTGTACTTGAGAGAGACTTTTTGTGAAGGTTTAAAAATTACTTCATGGAAATGAAAATGCTGTGAAGCTGTAAATCCTTTCTAATATTATAGATCACATAAACTGGTTCAAAATATTTGTAAAAGAGGAGGACATAGGTTTTAAAGATATGAACATGAAGTATTTTGTGCCCTCTTACTGAGGCAACCATTGCATTTTGACTCATGTATTTTGACTCTTATAGAACAAATTCAGGGTTAAAGTGAACGAGGAATTAAAAGATTTTTGCGATTTCCTTTCTTTCCATCTGAGAAAGCCCATGTGAAAGCCTTTTTAGATTCCTGGGTGGCTCTGACTTGCAGAAGTTATCAACAGGAGATGGAAAGCTGAACACAGAAGACTTTGGAGCTTTTCTCACATAATGCAGTGTATTTTACAGACAGAGAAGGATAATCTTCCTATGAAGACTTCACTCACATTAATAATACTTTGAATAATGGTGTGATGGCTGCAGGGCTCTCCCAGATGGTATCAGAGGATTTATCATCCCATTGATACCTGTATATTTTATTTTCCACTGTGTGGTGATTCTCTTTTGATTGGTCAGTTCCTTCCTTTTATATATCAGCTATCAGCTGTGGTTCAACAAAGTGATGTTTATATCTATTAGTATATTACCAGGATTTTTTAACATATGCATATATTTTCAAAGGAGGAGAGCATGTCTCATCATCATAATAGCTTGCATTTAGAGTTTGCATATAACTAATTTGTTTTTATACTAGCAATTGCTTGGCAAAGTAAAAGTTTGTAGCAAAGGTGTATTTAGATGATCCTTGATGCATCATGGCTGCATCAAAATACTATTCCCAGCCCAGACACTATGTCACATTGGGTGCTAAATTTGCACTATACTACAGATAGATAGTGTTCCTTCTTACCCAGACAACGTGTGCCTTTTGCTTAATAATTGGTTAAATCAGTATTATATGAGAAGTTGGCATATCCAACCCACAACCAGCAGTCCCAGCCTTGACCATTGCCTCCTAACGTCAGGGACCAGACGGTGCTTATAAGCTTTAATTGCCATTACCAGCCTCTCCTGGGGCTTCCAACCACCCACTGCCCGGGAGCCTGGTGGAAACCCAGCCTATGCTTGTAGGTGTGCTGGTCTCTAGCCCTGCTCCCTGGATGGACCTCGGACCTGTGCTCTAGGTAGCTTGTCTCCTGGTCGGACCCCTCAGATGATGTACATCATAATCGTGTCTCTCATCCTGTCTCCTTTTGCTCCCAACTGGCATCCCAGGACCTGTTTCATGACTTGCCTTGTCTGTGGCTGTTGATGGACCCTGTTATCAGGGTTCTGCCCATTGCATTCATATGTTGGGGCCTGCACCCTGTTGGTTAGGGCCCTTGCAGCTGCTGAGGTCACCCTTGGCTCCCCGCTCACCTTCCCTTAGGGAGCAGTCAGCTCTTACTGCTCCCTGACCCCTAGCCTGGGAAAAGTAAAAATCACACTGAAGTACAGATCTGAGTCAAGAAGAAGCTATAGTTTTGTAGCGCTTGTGTAGTTATAGTTTAAAAGCTTGAAGATTACAGAATGACTGATATTTCAGATGAGCCGTTTAAAGTCATCACAACATAACAGAAAAGTAATGAATGTATCTGACAACTCCTTTGTTTCTTTAGTGCTGTGATTCATATAAATGCCAGTCAAGGAGGAAAAGGGCATTTTAGGTGCTTTCTCTTTTTTAGAAAAGCATATTTTTTTAAACCAACATTTTAAGGATTATCCTACGTTCATATCGGCGTCAGACTGTTCCTGATGAAGTTTCGCTTTGCTGTACTGCTCCCTGCACTGTATGATGTTGCTTCTGTCTAATCTTCCTATTTGCTTTATAGAAGAAAGGACCTTGGAGTGGGATTTCCATTGCCCTCTTTCCAAGCACCATGTATTACAGTGTCTTAGCATCTGCTCTAGTTCTTCCATCATGCAATCTAGTGCTAGGTTGTATAGTCATCATACAACCCACTGCCTATGTCACCCTTTCCTGTTTTGCTTGCTATGTCATGCAGATATAGAATTTATCTCAGAAAAGCTGAGTAGCCTGTATAGGAAAATCATAGTATATAAATAAAATCTCCATAGGAGATTTAATTTTAAATCATATTTGTGATTCTGCAATCTTCATACATACCCAGAGTTTTCAGACATTTCCGCATCTGCAGAGACCTTTACTTCTCATGTGTTAACTGGGCTAACAGCAAAGAAAAGTTACAAACCTCTGAAGCATGTGTACTATGATTGTGCCCCACGCTTCACCCTTTAACTCACAGTTTCCACATTCTGTTACATTTGATATTACTTCAGAAGATTACCTTTAAAACCTCTGAGAGCTAGTGAGCAAAAAAGCTCAGTACTTCATTTTGCAAAATTTCTGTTTAAAAGTAGGATTCTCTCCTTGCTTGCTGGAAAATTCAAATTTCAAGAGACTGCTGAAAAGCAGGACCCTTTTAGTGAGGTCATTACTGTATGTGTTCACTGGAAAACAACTTGCCCTCAATCAAGTATTGGTATGAGGTGTACATGTCTCTTGATATGTAAAGAAAAATTTAGAAACCTTTCAACAGCTGAGATTGGTAATATGGAGAATTTGTATGCTGTTGTTTTGGTCCCTCTCTCTCCTTCCTCTCTCTTAGTTGTGTCATTAGTAAAACGAATTACAAAATAAACTCAGCATAGAGATGGGAACGTCATGACTGAACTTCAGGCTCCCCTCTCCTTTTTTCCCCTATCTTCTTATGTTTAAACCTTGAAAGTACCAATTCGTGCTTTGCCAAGCAGGTTCCCAGCTTCCCTCTTCCCCCTTTCATTTTCTTCAGCCTATTACTCTGATAGCGCATTCCTTGGAAACCACTAATTCAGAAATTAAGTTGCACAGCTGAACCCTGAAATTACTTTAGAGATATAAAAATACATGCAGGTACAAAATAATTGATGCTTATATGTTACTATGAATTAAGTGCTGTATCAGGAGATGACAGGTCAAAGATGAGCTGTTACTAGATTTTCCTGCTGCGGTTACTTAATCCACTCATTTTTCATCTGTTAACAATAGACTTGCATTTTGATAACAAGTTTAATTTGTCTGCTAATGATTCATTTCAGTACTTGGATACCTACATCCATTTAGGAAGCTGTGGCCTGTACACAGTACAGGAAAAATACTGAAAAAAGTGTGAGACTGAGTTTAACTGCAGTATTCATCACAACTGTTTTACAAGTAATTGCTTAATTCGAGCATTATATGCTCCTCTGTTAAACTGTATTGTACATAACCTCATTTGTCTTTTGTCTGCTGAGTTGAAACATAATGTAAAATAAATAACTCCTTACTAGAGGAGATCAGGGGGATATTCTTTACAGGAAATGCATCTGGAGCATTGTCTGGAATGGAAGTGCTAGCAGACAGTTTATGTAATAAATTGGTGGACAATAGAAAATTGTTAAAAGCTGTTATACTAAAATAATTTTAAAAGTTCTAAAATAGAAACAAACAAAATACCCACAAAACACAACAAAACCTCAAATGTGAGATAACTGATATATACTGGAGGGATAGAAGATTGCAAATGAGATATAAATCTTTAAAAGGGACTGCCATGTGACTGTGGTATACTGGAAAAATAAATCTGATTTCCTTGCTAGGCAAGTTTGGTAGAAACTACTGTTAAGAATTAAGCTGCACTCTTGAGCAAACAGTTTTGCACTTTCACGTCTGCTTTTGTTAATGCACTTTGTGATATTCATAGTCTTAATAATTGTGCAAAAAGTTTCGCAGGCCTGAAAAAATGTATATTAAAGTGAAATAAAGTCTGAGGTAGTTGCAGATCATTTTGTGTTATATAACAAGCACTGCAAACTTGCTAGAAAAATGTGATAACTTTGGTAATCTGATAAAATTGATAAATGTGACAATGCTCAATTTTACACTGTATTAATATAATGTGACGTGAAAAGTGCCTGGTTAACCCAGAAATTATGTTAGCAACTTACACTGGTAGTTGCATATATGCTAAATTCAGTGGCAGTGAATTAAATCTCTCCTAAGGCACTTGAAACTTGACAAGGCAAAGGATAATTCTTATGAAAGCTTGTATGAGCAGATGTAACCAGAAAAGAGAACTGTCCCTATGGGACACCTCACTTGTTATATACAACTCCACTTTATTATTTGCTTGTGTATTGTTCTGTCATAAAGAAAAACCTGTTGATCAGTAACACTTGAGATTTTTTTCATCATGTCCTCAGTGCTACTGTTCCTCCTTTTCATTTTTTTCAAAAAAGGTTCTTAGATGTAAACCCAGCAATTTCTGACAAATCTTGAATTGAAATCAGTATTGCAGTGAGTTGAGCAGAAAATGAGAGCACCCTCAATATGATAATCTAAATTTTCTGATTTTTTTTCTGCAAAATGAGAAGGTGAAAAATGCCAATGGATCCAGATGCCCTGCATAGAACACCTAGAAGCAATACCTGTAACTCTTCTGAGTGGTGCTGTGATAAAATTGTTCTGACGACTTGATTTTGAGCTTTAAGATCTTAATTTGTCAAATAAAGAATGAAATTTCACATAATTTTAGAAAAATTAAGCAACGTGATCCTGCATCTAACCATTCTGTCAATGGATGGGAGAGTAAGATGCATCTCTCTGTTTTGGTCACTCTAGATGCTAGTATTGTTTAGAAAAAGAGGTACTAGACTATGCAAACAAAATGTGGATGGATGACACATCTTGTAGGTTCTGGGTTTAAAGACAATCCAACATGGCATTCTAGACTTTTTTAAAATAAAAAGAGCAAAGGTAAAAGTATGAAGACAATCAGCTTTTAGAGTGCGCTTCAAGTCATTTATATTTGTGGCAAAATCTAAGAAGCGTGGTTTTGCTTAGGAGTAATAAAGCTGATTATTAAGGAAACTTTGACAGATTTACAACAGAAAAGAACGAAATCACCACAGATCTTTGATTAATTTTAGTATGAATAAATTAAAATATTTAGAATTTATCACCCAATTCACTTGAGATTTGTATTTACCTTCCTCATAGCCCCATCTTATTGCTGTCAGGAAGTCATCTTTTGGTCATTAGAGTACTCAGGTTCTTCCTTTTTTCACTTCTCTTTTTTTTTTTTTTCTTTTTTCCCCTCCAACTGATGACTCTCCACATAGTAGCTGTAATCTGTTAATAGTTCCCAGATGGCATGACCTGTTGTATTACTGTATTTCATTCAATTTCCAGTGGTTTAGTTCTCAGTGTCATACAGTTCTTTTCAGACAATATTTCAGACTTTTTATTGACACAGCCTTTTAAGTTTATTGTTAATGTGTTTCATGAGCACACTCTGCCTGCTTTGACTATGAAAATCAAAGGGAGCAGTTTTGATGGAATGTGAAAGAAGCCAATTTAAAAAAGCCAGCAGAAAGGAAATGTGTGCAGGAGAAAGAGAAAATATGCCATGAGACTTGGAAGGTAAAGTGGTGGAGAAGCTATAGAGAGTTTGGAGGTGGATTCCCAGAGAGATTTCATGCTTTTCAAGAGAGAGGGAAGCAAAGAGTGCTTAAGATCAAAAGGGACAGAGTAATTAAAGGATAATGAGAGTAAGAGTGAAAGAAAAATGGTATTTGTGCATGTGTGAGATAACTAGACTTTACAAAATGGAACTGGGAGATAAGGGTAAATTTGAGGGAACTTTTAATCAGTTTCTACCTTTAAGTTTAAGGTAAGCAGCAAATCCAGCAGCACACAAATAAAATTAGTTTTAAAAGTTCTAAGCAGCATTTTTACCATTATTTTTTTTTTTACCATTCAGCATCTGTGAGGTGAGCAGAGTGAAATCTTGCAAATCTTCCTGGAAGACAAATGTGGAATGAAGGGCCTTTCAGCTGAGGTCTGAGGCTCTTACACACGTTACAGTGACCTTTCACATCATGGAGTCATGTTCTTGCTCACACTTCTGAAAAGAGTGACTTTGCACTAGAGGTGGGTGTAGCAATTTGAAAATGAGCTGTCTCTCATGAAGGTGCATGGTTAAGAAGGCACTATAACTGAAGAAGAAGCTTATATCTCTTCTGCTTACTGAAATGAGACAGAAACTAGAGTTTGCTCATATTGTAGTCCATTTTGGTTTTCAGTGATGAGAACAATAGTGAAATGCTTCATATCTTTTTGAGAGGTCATAGTTGTACTTCCTCCTGAAACTTCTCAAATATTTTTTGCTGCAGTTGGAAGCTGATTTTTCTATTGACCTGTCTAGTGATCAGAGATTGAAACCATCCGTAGACAGTAGATTTACTGCAGTAAGAGAACTGGTTGTAGGAGAATTATGAGAACACTTTGAATTAAAATAATTGAAAACCAAGGACTGAGAAAATTTTTATGCTAGGGCACAACTAAATTTAGGAGGAGTATAGAATAGAATTTATTATTTCTGTTTTATTAACTTGTTAATAAAAATTTTGAAGGAATTCATTTTGACATTGCATTGGCATGCTGTTTTGCAGGGGAAAAAATGAGAATGCCATGTACTTGCAGAGCGGAATTAAAACTGTTCAGAAGGGAGTAGAATGGACTGCAAAAAGGGATGGGCTGCGAATTGTAATATGTCTGCATCATTACTGTGCTCTCAGCAGCCACTCAGCTGCACATTAGTAAAAATGGTAACAGAAATTGCAGGTTAGGAAATAGGAGTTAGAGCTGACATTGCAAGATGCAAACGGAATAAACAGAACAGTAGCCTAAAACCCAAGGTACTCAGATTAAGAAATGGGAGTACAGAGGACTAAAACAAGAAAAGGATGTTAAGATAACATTTGCAAAATGAACAAGAGGTGTGTGGGAAAACAGAGTTAAAGAGCAAGCAACAGAATGTGTGAATACATAATACGTAGTCATTTCGATTTTTTGGCATGAAGAATGTGATAAAGATGTAGACCAAGTGGATGTAATTTTCCATATCTCATTTACGATACTTGGTTGAATTTGATTTTGAACACTTGTGAACTAAAATGCATTAGAGGAAAATGCGGCTTGAACAGCACTTGTTGCAAATATTGAAAAATTGTTTTCAAAAAACAAAGGGCAAAGTGTATGTCATAAATTTTTCTTTTTTCTCTTGGAGACCATGAAGATTTTGGTGGAGGATTAGGTAGTATGTGTTCTCCCTTTCACTTTTGGTTAGAGAAGATTCTAATTTTTCCCAGTTAATTAAGCCTGTGCATGAAAACTGTGAAGAGACGTGGCAACTATTTCTAGTTCTCCCACTGCTCTTCAGTGTGCATTCAGAAAAATTGCTTTACATCTCTTTCATTCAATTTTCCTACGTGTGAAATAGGGAATTATAATGAGCTCTGAGCTTTGCTAACAAAAAAGTGGTACATAAGGATAAGGTATTATTATTAATACATATAATAATATATATAGTAATAATACATATTTTAGGTTTCTATATCTGTGCTCCTTCAGGATTTGTATGCTAAGAAGCCAGAGCTAACCTTAAAGTGTCTCTGGAAAGCAGGCTGCAAATATAGCAGCTTTGCATCAGGCGCCAAGTGGTGCAGGTTCCCCATCAGTTTAAGCTGACCTAACACTGTGCTGTCACGGATAGCAGTGGCTCTGTCATTATCCTGGCAATATGCTAGCCTGTAAGAGGGTTAAAAAACTTATTCTCACTCATACATTAGTGAATTCTTACAACTCACTGTACAGCTTAGCAATTGTGAGTGTGGATGCAAGAGAGGGGATCAGAGTGTGCAGTCAAGAGCTGGAGGCCAGCACCACCACCTTTTTCAGCAGGAAGGCAATTGTAACTATGCACGTGAATTCCAGTCTAGAAAATTTTCTTTTTTTTTTTTTTTCTGTAGGTGAATTTGAGCTCTCCCGTTGCTTTTTGCCTGTTGGACAGGCTTCAAAGAGGAGAGCTGTCACTTCTGCTAGGTTTAAAAAGATTAACAAGAGCCATCCGCTCACAGGGCTTCTGCCTGTCTCTGACTTATCAGAGAGTTTTGTCAGAACTGTCTTGAAGAAATCATGAAGTATTGGGAATATTTTGATTAATATTAGACTTTGAACAGACACAGTTTTCTGAGAAGCTTGTGGAGCTACATATTTAGTTTGGTGGAGGTTCATGTCACATACATATTCATTGTGAGAAATGAGATCCTTAATAAGGGCTGAGCTTTGAATTCTGGCCATGCCCCTACCTAGCTTGGTTCATCTTCATGCATTTTGAACTAAAATTCAAAGATTCTCTCTTAAATAAATTTCTATATTCTCAAAGGGAATTTACTTCAGTCTGAAAACGCTCCTCAAACTGATGTCTCCATGCAGCAGCAATTGATGGTTTGGAGTAGCTTTGAAATCACATGCATGACCGTAGAAGCCAATGTTGAATCCCCTTGGCTCAAGCAAATACAGAAAAAAAAAATAAAGAGAATGGGAGTTACCCCATTCCTGCTCTCACCTCTGCTTCTAGTCCTTGGAACTGGAATTACCTTTCCCTAGTTAGTAAAGCTGTACAGCAGTTTCACTCAGATCTTTCTCTGACACTGAGACAAATTCAGCTTTTTTAAGTACAAGAGGAGTTCCTTTGCCTGTCTCTTTTTCTTCATAAGCAAGGGCTAAATTCATCTCTTTGGGTTAAAAATGAATAGTGCGAGAACATGGCATATGGCCATTTGCCTAAGAAACTGTGCCTTGTATTTACTGAAAGAAACTGTAATGTGTTGGCATTTATTGCAGTTCAGCTTAACTGGGAGCCTGCCAGAATCAAATGAAAATGTGTTCACGGTATATCCAAAATACAGCACAACTGCCAACTTTGTAGTAGCAAGATGTAACAACCTGTTTCAGAATGAAACATGAAAATTTCCCAATATGCAAAAAAACCCTCATTACATGTTGTTTTCAGCCTAGTTATCACACTCTTTTTAAACTATTTTTTTTAATAGAACTTAAGTGGTATAGAGATAGTCTTTACAAGACCATTTCAACAAAATTGAGGGTTTTGATTAGGCATTTATAGCTTTAAGAGGAGGAAAAAATGCCTTATCTTGTCCCCTGATAAGCTACTCCACTGGATTGCTTGTTCAAACTTGTGGTTGACCACGTCAATGGGTACACGATATAAAGGACCTATTAGAAAGCATATCAGTATTGTGGGATATCTTTTATGTCACCATAGTAAAGATACTCTGTTTTTCTGTCTTTGAGTGAGTAGCGTGAGTAAAGCATGTACAACCTTAAAGGATTTTATAATAAATTTCGCAAAGGTTATGACAAAGGATGACAACAAGTAGATGATGAGATAGAATGAGAAATTTTGTTTAGTGGTTATGTCTCTTTCTGGAACCAACAACTTACTGGTATTGAAAGGAATATCACCTCTTTACGAGTAGGTGTCGTTTAAGTCATGTCAGTGCCTATCCTAGAGTGGAAGAGACATCAGAAGTAGTGCAACTGTAGAATGTAAATATGCTACCAAAATGCATCTTTACTGAGGAACTTATCACACATGCATACCAGTAAGTATCATGGGAGACGTTAATTTTTGTAGAGGTTTTTTCAAAATGAAGGACGCCTTAAGCGAGGTATAAATTTTCTGTGTGATGTCCTTCCATGGACATGAATTTTGAGCTGTGACATTGAATGGGACCATCTCCAAACATTTGGCCATTGTGGGCTCAGTCATGCAATATTCAGCACGCTCTGGCTCTGCTCCAGCAATGCACTTAAGTTTGATTTGAATCCTGTGAATATTCCTGTGCAAATCAATTGGACGATTATCAATATACAGGGAAGGAAGGCAGGCACTTAAATTCTTTGTTGGATCAAGGCCACACTCGCACAAATCATCACTGTAGTGCTTCCTATATTAAATAATGACTGGTACCAAGAATAGGACCCTCCAAGATCAGACCAGAAGTCATTAAAAAAATATCTTTTCAAATAGCTGTGTGCCCATTAATTTTTTTATTATTTTTTTTACTTTTTCTGGAAGAGGGGATCTTCTAGTGCGAACTTTGGTAGTACGATTTCCACAGACTGCAATTACCTGACAAACATCAAAGTGGAGATAAGTCTAATTAGACTTCTGTCTTAAAAGAAAATGTGCTTGATTTGGTGAGTTATGCAATCCGACTGCTGTTTCAATTATGAAATTAAACATAAGATACATCTTGAGAAGTTTTCCTGTAATTGTCAAGGATTTAACTGATGATTTCTTAATTCCTAGTGCAACATATCACAATTAACTTTCTACCTTCTTACAGTTTCATTGACCTAGTCTTCAGTTTGCTTCCCTTTTTCTTCATCATATTTATATAAAAAGGATCACCAGTCCCCCCAGAGACACTTGGGACTAAAACAATTTGTGCCTGTTTGGAAAAGCACTCATTTCTTGTGCTCTGTGTTTACAATATATTTTTAAAAGTTTGGTGTAGTAAGTTGTAGCAGTCCTGCACATCAGAATCATCTTTCCTTTCCAAGCTTTTTTTATATGGATGTAGTCAATCAAACAACTTTTTTTGTGGCAGTCCTGGTTTAAATGTTTGGTTTTTTTCTCCATCCATTTGCTTCTGCCTCGATGCTTCTTGTGCCCCTGCAACTTCTTCTTGCCCTGTCTCCTGGGAATGCTGGTTCTGGGTTTTGTGCCTGTATTGCAAACTGGGTTGGAGAATATTCACCTGCCAAGCAATAACCTTTTTTCTTTCATTGTTTCTGGGCTATTGTTCAGGTGGTTCACAGTTCAGCTCAACATGCAGCCACAAAAACATTTGGAGGTAGCAGCAAGTGGCAAGAGGCAGAGAAGAGCAGAAAAAAAGACTGCTTTAGCTGCTGAATTTTCAAACCAAAGTTGTTTCACAAGCTGTTGACAAAAAAAGTTTGAGCTTCCCTTCACCTTGTGTGTGCTTCACCTTCAGTTTGCTGAAACAGACTGATCTGATTCACTGTGCCACCATAAAATTACTAATGCCAATATAAAAGGAGGGGGGAGGAAAAGTTGTTGCCTCTTTGGCAGCAGCATGGTCTGAAATTGGCTTAAGCCCATTATGGAACTGCACCTTTAGTGACTTTTTTTATATCTGAAAAGATAAATATATCATCTTTAGAAGTACAGTTGACACATCGGATACTTGAAAAGTAAGAGCTGCTGAGAGGTAGTGAATTACATAGTAGATCTGTAGTAATGTACGCATAAAAAGTACAAGTCTTGCAAAAAAAAAATAGAGAGAAAACCAGAAAGAATACAGCACAAAACTATCTTGGGTGGATTTCTGGTGGCAGACATGGAAACATTGAGACAGTAAAGTGATTAAATTTGAAGTCTTGAACTTTAGTTCAATTTTGTATTAGTGTATAAATTCTTTGAGTTGGGACCTTGGCTAGCAAGATTATCACAATACAGACTTAGAGAAAAATTAAAATAATGATTTATTTAGTATATGGGTTTCACATATGCATTACTTTAGAATGTCTTGTTAAATTCTAAATGTAATATTAAAAAAACTTTAAAGAAAGGACTAGTTCTCCATAGGGAGGAATATCCCAAGAAAACATAAAGTGAGAATTGATTAACTTCAGTATTTCTAGTAAAAATAATCATATAACTAGTCTCCATCTATTTTTTTTGTTTCTTGTAGTTGTATTGGAAAGTGAGACACTAGCCATGATAGGATCAGCAGAGTGTTACTTCTGCACTTAACTAATCATGACTTTTTTTTTTGAAAGCAGGAACAATTGGAATAGCAATGACCCTTAGTAGTGCAGTCTTTTAGTGCAATATAACTCAGATGACTTGTGAAATAATATAGACCCTGAAGCCCTCTAGAGGAAATACTAATTTTTCATCCTGTCCCTAAAAATGACTAAAGTAAGTCAAGGACATTCAATTTTTGTAAATCTTTAACATGGTTGCGGGTACCTGATTTGGTTTTTAAGGTAGGATTTGAAAATTGATCATAATGAGCAAATAGCATCATTAGATGTGTATTGAAGGTCATTATAAATGGAATTTTTCCAGTCCCATTAATACACTTATAGGGAAACGAAACAATGTGAATAGTACTGTCAATTAATCTACATTATCAAGTTACTGAAATTACATTCTCAAAAGTACTTTATCTGACAGAAGGATAGTAAAGGAAAAATCCAAATTCAATCTTAAACAGCTACTGTGTTTGAGATAAAAATTGATACCTTCTTTTTGTTTCTGAAACTCTTTGAATTCTTAATTACAGAGACTCAACTTGGGAGGGGTATGATGATAGAGATGTCTTGTCTAAAATGTAGGTATGTTTAAAGCATTTAAAAGCAAGAATCCTAATGTTCCTTATATGTAAAATATATAAAATAATTACATGTATTTTCAAATTGAAAATTATCAATACTTTGTGCTTACTTCAGGGAAAAAACGCACTTAGGATCTAATTTTTAAAAGACAAAAAATTAAGACGGTGGGTTTTTTCCTGAAGTAGTGCAATGTGAATAATGCAACCTGAAATGGTTTCACACAACTGAATCCATTTCCATAATTCTGTTCGTGTACTTGTTTTGCTTTTTTGACTGAGATTCCAAAAGCCTGGACTGAAAGTTCAGCTAGTAAGAATGGTTTGTGCTGCTGTTGTGGTTTTGGGGGAGGATGCGTGTGTGTGGGGAGAGCTATTTGTTTTTCTTAGATCCATACTGAGCCAAAGTTGTGTGTCATCTGGAAAAGCATACAATTACAGCATAACAGTCACTAAAACTACTAATCAAATCCTCTTATACCATAAAAATGCATCTCTGCTTCTGGCTAAATTGAAGATGCGAGTTGCCACCCTTTACGTGTACAATCCTCTTAACACAGGTGTACTGGGCTTCCACTTCCAGATAGTGTAGAAGCAAATTGTAACTTACTGTTTGCTAAATCCTCTTAGGGATGAAGCAGCCTGAAATTTTGCTGTGGTCTGTAGAATTAGCAACCAAGTTACATTTGCTTTTTGCCTGCTCTTTTGATTGAATAGGCCACCAGCCAGTTGTGTAACAAACCCCTCCAAGGGACCCTGCTCATACAGCACTTTTCTGAGCCTGCAACATCTCTCCTATAGCCTATTTGCGAGCACTTAATCTTAGTTGTGGGCCAAACCCCTTTATTATAAATGGCAACATGTCCTTTATAAATTAGGCTTTATAACACACAGTAAAAGCTTTTCAAGTTTTCTTTTTGCTTTTACTAAAATATAAAAGCAGGAAAGAGACAATCTCTTGGATCCAGGATGCACTGAGCTTTTTCCATCTTTGCTAAGAGAGATGGGAGTGGCCAGATTTACCTATTAATTTACCAACTCATATCACAGAGAAAAAACAATAGCAGTGAACAGGTGACACAATGCATTTTCCCTGAGAATTAGTAATATCCTAAGAAATGAAGTTGTCGTTGTTTCATGTCATATTTCTAGAAGTTCAGAAAAGTAAAAAGTCTACCAGAAGAGACTTTTCTTTTTTGAGACTTTACCAGGAATGTCTGCTAGAGTAATGCAGTAGCGTCAATCCCTGAGAAGCCAGGAGGAGTGTCCCCAGAAATGTTATGTCATATTGTGCTGCTTTTGCTGACATGGAAGAATTAATTTATCCTGCTCAGTTAATACAGCACGCTGCTCCAGGTTGTTGGGTTTAATACATTTACCTTTCCACCAGCAGCTCTATTTAGAGGTTTTATGGACAGCTCTTATTACTGGCACATTGCTATTACGTACCTCTTATTCCTTGACTGAATCTTGAGAGAAAAAAAAGCTTTAACTGTTTACTTATGAAGAACAAAAAAATAACTAGGAATGGCTTGAGAGCTATGTTTTAGTACTCCCATCTTACCCTTTGGCAGTAGTGGGCTCTATAGCAGACACAGTTCTTGGTTCTAGATGTAGACTTTCAGTCTGATGCTTCCTTGTCAAAGAGATTTAAATATCAGGTGCTAGCCCTGACCTATGTCCCTCTTTTGCATGCTGCCATGTAAAAGATTTAATCATCTAAAGCATATTAAAAAGTAATTTTTCAAATATATGAGTGATATCCTATGTTTTCGAAATGTTTTGTAATCACTTGATTTGACTTTTTTTTTGTACTGAATTATCAATAACTTGGGAAGAATAAAATTTTCTTATACATTGAGCTGTAATCATAATTTATTTGTGGACTTTTGGCTATATAGTTCTTTAGATATGATAAAACTTTGCCAGTTTCATGTTACTTCATAGAAGTACTTAATCTTGGATAAGCTATGGCCAGATCAAATAGCAAAACATTTAGAATTCAGAATTAAACCATAAAATAATATTGATTTAAGATGTAGTAATATTTTTCATCATGTAGCTGAAGCCAGAGACTTAATTTGTCTTAATCTGATACGGGATGAAAAACAGTAGTCAATAAAAATTTCTAGCTCTCATTCTGTGTAATAACAACTATAACAAATTTTTCTGGAATCATCACATAACATAAATATGTAGAATAAAAATGGGTAAATGTAAGGAAAGAGAAAAGCTTTTTCTTCTGTACGATTTACAGTTTGATTTCTTGTTCTTTTGTGATCTTGTTCCCACTTGCCTAGTTTTGCTAGTTTCACACAGTTTGCATTGATAAATGTAAGAACTCCTAGTTTGGGAATTTCCTGACAACTACCTGACTTTTAACTGAGCTAATCATTGATTGCTAGAGCTAATTCCACCAAACCGCTTAAGTAAAGAATCTAATTTAAGATCATCCAGATTTGTAGAGTCAACAGAATAATATAAACAAGAGCTGTGGGCTATGTGTTACATCCTCTATGTTTCCTTGAAATAAAAGATGTGTGTGAAACCCCAGATCAGCTGACCCACAGCTTTTGCCAAGTAGTTGACCAACAGATGCTATCAACAAAGCTTCTGAATATCCCTGAAAAAAACCCAGATCCTAGCCTTTTCTTTACTTCTTGCAGCAATCTGAAAGCAGCTTCACAGTGATTTTTGGCAACTGTGTGATTAATTGTCAAGCCTACCTTCTACTTTCTAGGATTTGTATCTTGCAGGTTTTTAAACTATTACTTGTGAATTAGGTTCTAGACGCATAGTTGCTGAAGCTATTGTGTTGAGCAGAAACCTTATGTGTTTGGGTTTTTCACTATAAATGCCTACACTGGATTTGGCTGTTCTCTTGATATCCAGGATTTTTAGTAAAATATGTCAGTGAACAAGAATTAATATATTTTTGTTTGATTCTTCTATGACAGCTCTCTTATTACCACTCAGTTTTGCAAGTGTTAGCACTTGCTGACAGAGAATGTGATCTGGGGATTCTGGCTATCCTGTTACAAGTTCACTTTCTTGATAACATTTTGCAGCTGCCTATGTGCCTCAGAAAATGTGAGATTCTTTATACGTGTTCTGTCCAGGAAGTCACTGTTCTGAAGCATCTGTGGCACTATGCCTGGATGTTTTTGAATATGATTATGAACTAAATTTAATGTAGAGCCCTATTGCAAGTTCATCAGAGATACTTCTCGGGCAAGATCCATTTCATCTAACTTTAAATGTCTGCCTTATGATTATATGATATTTGTCCAAGTTGGTTTTCTCTCTGTTGATTAGCTCAGACAGACTTGTTATCTATCTCTTCACTATCTTTTTTTCTTCCTTTTTAAGCCAAGGACAAGTGGGGCATATCTCTGTATTATTTGTATAAAAATTTGTTTGACATGATTATTCAGTTTGGCTTTGTATATCAAACTGCAAACTGTAGGTTTTTGAAGGTTGATCTGTGATTAAGACTTTCCTGTGGGGAATGCAAGGTGGATAAATCCTCAGAAGCTGGAGAAAGGAGCTTTCAGTTATATTTATTTGTTCTACTACTTTTGGTTTTAAGATCAGTCCTTATATACGAAAGCACAGTTGGTGCTGCTCCTTCCTTATTAGAATTTCTGACCTTTCTAAAATGGAGATGACAGGGGTCTGAAATAAATTCATCTCAATGTGCTTAGACACTAGTGAAGGAAATGAAACTTGATTTCCTAATATTTTAATTTCCACCTAAGAATAGTTCCTTTTGTTGGTGGTTTTTGGTTTGTCTTTTTTGGTTGTCATGTTGTGGGATTTTTTTGCCCTGTCAATTTTGGCAGCAGGTTACTGGTTACTGCAAAAACACCTTGCAAATAGAGGACTGGAGCAGGCACTCTGAATCACCTCCACCACTGCCCTCCAGTCTGGGGAGATGAGAAGACAGCCTTTGGCACTTATTGCAAAAAGGAGGAATCTAAAACCTGATCACATCAATTCTCTGCTTCTAAGCAACACTAACCCTTATGCATGCAGGTTAGATGTTATTTCTTCTAACTGTTCATAGAATCATAGAATAGTTTAGGTTGGAAAAGACCCTTGGGATCATCGAGTCCAACCATCAATTATTATTACTGTTATTACTGATCCTAGAGATGTTCAGGTATCACCAGAATTGTTCTGATACAGAGGTATTTGCTCTTTTGTAACTGGGTAAAGAAATTCGAGGATTTAATTATGCTGGTTCTGCATTTTGGCTTGTGTATAAATCAAACCAGTAGCTGAAGATTCTTCGAAATATGAATCTATTCTTTGCCCTGTCAATTTATTTTATATTGGCTTTTTAGCTAATTCTAAACTTTTTTTTAAATGTCAATATGTATTTCAGGATACATTGTCTGGAACAATGGTGGAGACGGTGATCATAAATTTGCCATCTCAGCAAATAAAAGAGAAAACGAAGTAAAGAATTACCAAATGGGGCTTTCTTATGGTGTAGCTTGAAAAGCATTTATGTTGGCAGTGGTGGCAGTTTAAGCAACTGCTCTTTCATCCACTGGTGTATTCCACCTCGTTTGTCTCAGTTAAAAATAGCTGGTAACAAAAAGGAGTGAAGTTAACATAGAGCAGTTTCTGACCCACTTCACTACATAACCGCACACAGAGTCGTGTGAAGCATGAGGAGAAGGATGTACAAGGGAACCACTCTGAGTTGGAACCAGCGCTTCTGCCAGAAAAGATTCTCATCAAACTCTGTCTCAAAAAAGTAAAGCAATGTGTTACATGAGTCCAGTGCAGGAAATAGATAGAAGTACTTGTCTTGCATTTGGCCAAAGCATTTCTCTTTTAAAATAAATGTAACGAGGCAGATTCATCATCCAAATATTCTCAGCTTAGTCACACTGGCATGTGGAAGCATATAATCAAATAAATGGTAGGTATGAATGTGCTGGCTTTTAGAGGCTTGCTAGCACTTCCAGGTCATTCTTCAGCCATGCTGCTCCAAAAATTACCGGAGGCTATTGTTATATGTTTATCAAGGAGAAAATTAATGAGGCTAAGAAAAGATTTAAATTTTCATTAGCACAAAGAGCTAATAAACACTTCTGTGTTTTATCACTCTTATGGGAAATTCATCAGTAATGGCATCAGTGGCATATCTCGAGGTTAAGATTGTTGTGAAATGTGACAGCAAGGAGCGTGCTCTTGTGTCTGAAAATGTGATACATTCTCTGTGTGTGTGACACTTTTCTTCCAGAAACATCTTTAAGGTCAGGTCTTGTTCCAGGAAGCTTCTTGCAAATGCTGGTTATTATTTCCGTGATAATACCAGAGCTCCACAACACCTGTCAGTTTTGGAGGAAAAAGTTAGACTGTCTTCACTTCCTATTATTCAGTCATAGGTAATGAAGGCAGAACTATATTAAGTCATTTACTTCTTATATACGAAAGTCCATTGAAGGGTGATGGCATATCATTAAATCAAATTTTATAAGTGCAGTAGTTTGTTCATTTGTTATTAATATTGCTTGACACATCCCCTTACAAAACCTTCTCAGATGCTCTGCACTCTTGAAATATTAATAATTTCAGCACACAGCTTTTGTCTTGATAACATAGTTACCCTGGAAAAATGCTGCCAGAAAGAGCTTGTAGTTATAGACATTGAGATTCTGGGAAAGTCTATTGCTTTGGCCATGCTTAAAAAAAAAAAAAAGTAAGTTACAGGGATGTAGTATTCCCATTGGTTTTGCATATGGGATAGAATCTGGGAGGCTGTTTGTCTCAGACATGCACTCTTGGTAAAGTGGCTGTGGTGTGTGCCCTTATTCAGAAGACGCTTTGGAGGGGGGAAAAGCGTATTCACGCTTAGCAGCTTGCTACTGATCTTCATGTTTCTTGAGGATTATGTCCCTTTTACAAAAGGTGCTTGTGGCTGAGGAGATCTGTTGTTGCAAGTGAAGCTCAGACCTATTCTGGGGAGCGAAGAGGAACTGAAGTTGGAAGCTTCCATCTCCTTGCAGCTTGGGCTATCACAACACTGCTTCCCTGCTGGTAGGGAGGAGAGGAAGCTGCCTAAGCCACCCATAGAAAATACAAGAATAGAGACAGTGTGGAAGGAGGAGAAATGCGACATCTGGAAATGGAAGCTGGCAGTAAATTAAAGATGCTGAAGACATACAGGATTTTTCTGGGGGGGAAAAAGCTAAAAATTTTGTGATAAGAATTAGGAGGGTCAAAGGATACTTGTAATCTGGGAATATTGAGGCAGTGACATTGGCTGGCATGTGGGATGTAGCTGTAGCATGAGGATGGGAGAGGCTGAGGAGAAAACTCTGAAAGAAAAACCAAGAGTGGGAGAACTGGTCTGGCTGGACAAGAGCCCAGCAGTGCTGGCTGGATGCTGGTGCTTGAGTGTGTCTGCAGAGGGCTCTGACTGGGCAGATGTGGAGCCTGGCTCTGTCAGGAGAGGGGAATAGGAGCGGGAGAAGTAGCTTGTGGACCAGCACAGTCTTAGCCAGGGGGCAGAGACAAGTGGTAGAGCTTGCGGCCAGTAAAGTTCAATCCGCTTTGAAGCCTGAAATGGAAGCCAACTTTTTTGGTGTCAGTCGATGTCTGGAAAATATTAATTCAAAGCACTCATCCCGCTCTAGTTCCTGTTCATGCAGATGATGGATCTTTAAATTCAAGTAGCAGAAGTCTTGCCTGTATTTGCATCTAAAACATCCATCTGTATCTGTGTGAATATTACAGTGACGCAGAGGAAACTCATCTGGGAAGCAACATTTAAGCACATTATACTCACACAGTCAAGCATTCAAAGGTCAGATAATGCCAGAATTGAGGGATTTTTTTTTTTCAGAATAATCTTAATTCTTTCATTTTTGTGTATTTGTGCATTCATGCTATGACTTGCAATTTTTAATGTATTTTTTGTATGAAAGTTTATAATCTAGCCGCTATATTGCTATAGATCAGGTTTGTAACAAGTAGGCTTGCAGATGCAAAATACTGCATGATACTCTCTAGTTTTTAGATAGACTCTAAACTTTAGGAAAGTTTAGGTCAGAAATGCTCCAAGCTTGGTGGTTTAGAGTGTTTTCAAACACATTCCCTTTGTCTCTTTCTGAATTGTGCGAGTACGAAGATCCTTTTCTCCAGGCACTCTAAACAGGTTTTTTCCTCCTGAAAGGACTTAAGAACAAATAGCTGATATTTGAGAATCAGCTTAGTGTGAACATGGTCCTGAGGATTATGCCTTTTCTTTATTTGGACTGAATAGTTCTTACAAAGCTTTTAGCATCATTGGCAAAAAATACCCACCTGATGATTTTCATTATTACAAGTTATATAAGCATAGGAAAAAGATCCACTGTGCCTAAGCTCAATGTAATAAATCAAAGGGGTTTTGATCAAGAACGCCATGAATTGATGTGTGTATTCAGTAAAATGACGTTGAGGAAAAAGCATGCATTCTCCACCTACTTCTCTCCATTAGCCAACCAGTCAATTTCTTCCAGATCTTTCTAGCTATCAGATAAAAATTGCATTATAAAGAAAGGTACCAATTTTTTATTTTTTTTTTAAATCAGCCTTTTTGCTTTCTGTAACTACCACTGCTCAGACTGAGCCTGTAGACTCTGTTAAACACTGGATATATTTAAGCAGATCTGCTTATGTAAACTGAGGGTTGTGACAGGAGCAAAATTTTGTGCGGTCTTCCCCAATTAATTAGGTAACTTCCAGCACAGAAATGAGTTTCCTTTTTTTCCTAATAGTGAATAGCTACTTTTTTGGGCTTGCAAGTTGGTTTGCCTAGGAAGAGAAGCCTTCAGTGGAATCAGGCGAGGTTTCTCAGGTGCAGTCCCATTTATTTGGAAGGTCATGTGCAAGGTAATTTGCAAAAATCAGCAGGAATCAAACAATATGTTTCTCTTCTTATGGCTCCAAACTTACTTCAGCAGTCTCCCTCTCTATGCCTTTTCTCAAAGCACACACAGTTTCTGTTTGTCTTTTACCTTTTCTGCTCCCTTCTTTGCAGTGTTTCTGTCCCTTTTCTTTTTTTTTTTTTTTTTTTTTTTTTTTTTAATCCTTGTCACCCAGGGGTAGTTTCAGTACGATCAGTTTTCTTTTGACTTATTAGATGAACCCTGTTGGCTCACAACTCGGCTCACACTCCCAAGATGCATATGCAGGCGTGTTCCTGTTGTGCACCATGGTCATGTTATACAAGATCTCTGCCCTCACAAATAAACACAGCAGCTTTAGTAGGTTTCATCCAACATCTAGCACCACACCATTCGAAAATTAAGTTTGTCCTCTTTTCACTTTGATTTATTGATTTTTTTTCGCAAATCACCATTCTGTAATGAGATATGATTGTTTTATAGCTTTTATTAGTCAAATGAGATATATTAATAGGGATATTAATTTGCTCTTGGCAGACCAAAGTGTATCGTTCTGAACAAACTGAGATCCTTCCATTGACTTTCAGGTTTTGTCCTTTCAACCCAGATTCCACAGACACTTATATCTATACTTCAAATCTGATGTTGTGTATAAGCCTTTGTGCAATTGTGATTTCAGCATTCTGCTATGTGCTTTTTATTTTAAAATGTATTTTAAATAAGAAAAACGTTAAATACTTTCTCAGACCCTTAATCAAAGTGATTTTGGACTTCTTTGCCAAACTGGCTGTAAGCGGACTCTAATGCATCCTTGCATCCGCGCTAAACCACAGAAGTCAGGAGTGGTGAATGCATTTCCACTGAGCCATTCTCCTTCTCTTTCATCTTAGATCCTAAAAGCAGAATGAGCAACGCTGCGTTTTTATAACAGAGCGTATCACTTTGTATGCCCTCTTCTGTCAGAAGAATCACCTCGCGAGAGCAGTCATGTTTGTGACAAGCTGAACTGGCAAGGACCTTTCCTGTCTGCCCTCCCCGTAACCCTTCCATTTCACAGCCAGCATTCTGCTGTTCTAGCCAGCTGCTGTATATTTTCCTCTGGGAATAATGATGTAGTATGAACAAAACCATCATTTGGTCAGGAATTTTTAGGATAGATTACAAAACCAGTGTAACTTAAAATAAGTAACAAAAATCCATTAAAATATATGAAAAAGGAGAAGCAAATAAAAGTAATTTATGGAGAGATTTATGAAAAATTGTAAATGACAGACTTTTTAAACTTAGAAATTACTTTTCTTTTGTGATGGATCACACTTGCCAAAGTTATCATCACCAAATTTCTCCCCTGTGAGAGCTGCCCTGTCTGCATAATTTGACTTCCTGCATAGAAAGCAACAATTTATGCTTTTCTTTCATTTATTTTTATAGTTTTGGGTTTTTTTTATTATCCCTAATGCCAGAGAGAAAGGGCCAGATCTTTACATAACATGGCAACTATGTTTGTGCTTTTAATACAAAACAAACCTGATGTTTGTTGACATCAATGGAAAGATTCATTTTAATCTCAGTGGGGCTTATTGCCCACAACATGTAGCATCACTTTTGTAATGTTGGCTCTGAGTTAATACTTACATCTGATTTTTAGCTAGCTCTACATAGAATTTTTTTAATGACATGTTGGTTTGCTTTGTTGTTTTAATGATTCTTTTTTCTTAGTTATGCAGTTCTGAAAAGAAGTATTTTAAAGCTGACAGGCTTTTCTTTTCCTGCCCTTTCTCCCTACCTTTTTTTGGCTCCTCTCTTTTTTGTGTTTCCTTCACTTAGGCAATTTACTACATGCCTTATTTGCAAAATCATAGTTTGCAGTCAATACATCAGAGGTGCTTGTTTCTCTTCTACTCTTTGAATACAGAGATAAAGTTTTCCTGGTCCGTGTGGATGGAATTGGCTTTCTTTTACTTAAAAATGGAAAGAGACAATATAGCCGACTTCTCATCATGGGTGTTAAGTCTCAGCTTTAAAATTAACTATACATGTTTAAGCCCTTTTCCTTGAATTAATGTATTGCACTATGAAGGATATATTGGTTTGTTACAAGCTGAAAAAAAAGTAAGAATGTACAGAAACGGAACTG